>NC_091629.1:11151024-11464120 GCF_027580195.1 Bos mutus
GATCTTCCCAACCCAGGAATCGAACACACATCTGCATTGGCAGGCAGACTCTTTACCACTGAGTCACCACTGAGTATGGAATTACTCAGCCATAAAAAGAATGAAATAATGCCACTTGCAGCAACATGTGTGAACTTAGGGATTGTCACACTGAATGAAGTAAGTCAGACAGAGAAAGACAAATATATGATATTGCTTATATGTGGAGTTTTAAAAAAGGGTACAAATGAATTTATTTACAAAGCAAAAATAGAGTCACAGATACAGAAAACAAACTTTCCCCCCTTTCCCAAGGAGGGGAAAAGAGTGGGGAGGGACTAATTAGGAGACCAGGATTGACATATACACACTTAATAGTCAGGCCATTCAAGATGGCTATTCTCTTGCTCTCTGTACATTCCCTGTCCAACCAATACCGGCTTCACCTATACCCTACTCAGGTGACCGACCTTCCTACATGTTTGCCCCAGGCTCCAGCTAGTGAGAGCTTATCAGAGAGGCAGTGAGGGGCCTGTCCCTCTGGTTTCCCTGGCAACTAATGAGCCCACCTGGCCTCAATTCAAATAAATATAAGTGGTACTCCCCCTTCCTTACCCTAGGAATGAACACTGCGTCACTTCCTGCCTGCTGTCCTCCACACGCAGTGGCGTGTCCTTCCAGGATCTTGCTTCAGTCGCATAAGCTCCCACATCCATTAAACCATCAGTGTCTCTGATTGCTGACTCCCAGCTCTTTCACAGGCCTCATAGTTCTGAGGGGTGCAGCCCCACCACTGGCTGAGCAGCCAAGAGACTGAATAAACTCCTGAGAGAGCCAGGGAATGGAAAGTTGCAGGGGCTGTCCACTAACAGGTGAGGCCTGAAAGCCACAGGTGTAACTCCACGGCGCCGTTCATTAACACATGGGGCCCTAAAGTTCCCGGGGTGATCCTGAAAGTTACAGGGGAAATCCTGGGGCTTGTGGTGGCTGTCCTTGTTTTGTTAATGTCTATCTAAAATAGTTTCTCCATATTTTGTAACTTGAAACTAAAGTTGAAAGAAGAGTACTCTTGGATCATTTCAAATAGGATAAAATCTTGCAACATGAATTGCTGAGTAGGTCTCAGTTTATTGACCTTTGCCTGCTTAGGAGAGGAAGACTAAAGCGCTGAGTTTTCCAATGAGGAAACACACAGTTACTTGTTTCTTGGTTTTTGCCAGAGATTAAAGTTTTTAAGGGTTTAAATGATCATCAGGGACTTCCCTGGAGGTCTGGGGTTAAAACTCAGTGCTCCCAATGCAGGTAGCACGGGTTCAATCCCTGGGCAGGGAACTAAGATCCCCCATAAAAATTTTTTTTAAAGTATAACATTATAATTAGTCATAATTCTAGTTACTGTAACCAAGTTTCTTTATCGATTACATTGTAATCCGGTGCTTAACCATGTCTTTTTAAGTCTTTTGTCTTTTATAAACAGTTACTGTTTTATTCTCCTACTTTTGCAAAAGTGCTTCATCTTCAAGATTCATAGGAAACACATTCTGACAATAGCTGGTCTTTGATAAAATTCAGATTATATTGCTGAACTGGGTAGAGAATTTAAAGGATCCTAATGGAAAACCTGATGGCTTCATTAAAAAGTTAACAAAAGGATTGATTACTGAATGAACTGGTGAATACGGTTATAATTCTTCTGGGTTTTGTCTGCATTGTTACTGGTTCTAATCTGTGTTTTCCAGATAGAGGGAAGCCCTTGCCTTCAAGTTGGTTAAGACTTAGAGCAAATTGGTAAACTACACCTGTGGACAGAATTGAAGCATTCTTTTTTTCTCTCTGCCTGGTCCTCCCAGAAATCAGACTCTCGGGTTCCAAGTGGCCTTACCAGGAGAATGAAAGAGATTGTCTCCTGGCAAGGGCAGGAATCTCAAAACTTGGGGGGCTTCCAAAAGAGAGAAATCAATCAAACCTTTGGCATGGCTTTCCTGTACTTGAGAGGTCTTTGGGGAATTCAGCCTGGGACTCCTGATGAGCTCCCCCTCAGCCAGCTTGGAGGAGTCTATTTGGTCAACTGATCAGGCTGGTTTTGCAGACAGATTAGTCTTGATTTGGCCGTGTTTGATGGAGATGAGGATAATTTTAGAAAGAACAATATTATGTTTCAGTGGATGTTAAATTCTAGGTCTGTTGATTGAGGTCTATATTTATGAAAGTTATTGTCTTAGCCATACTTTTGCCCTGATGTTCTAGATGGAAAGAAAGTCATCCAGTGAAACTGTCACAGTAGCTCCAATACTTTGGACAATAAGTGTGGCCACCTGATGTGAAGAGCTGACTCATTGGAAAAGACCCTGATGCTTGGAAAGATTGAAGGCAGAGGATGAGATGGTTAGATAGCATCACTGACCCAATAGATATGAATTTGTGCAAACTCCAGGAGATAGTGAAGACAGGGAAGCCTGGCATGCTGCAGTCCATGGGGTTGTAAAGAGTTGGACATGACTTAGCAACTGAACATATGCGCACACGCGCGCGCCCGCACACACACACACACACACACACACACACAACTACTTATCAAGTGTGACACTCCTTGCTTTAGATCTGCTGCTAAAAGCACATGTAAAATGCTTATGTGACAACTGGGTATAAGTGATAAAATGTATAGCCTATAAAGTGTTCCCCCATTAACATAACTCTCTGAGTCTGCTCATGAGATCTGACTAGTTTTCCCCCCTAACTGACTAGGCAAATATAAAGGAGACCTAGTACCAAGGGACATGCTCTGAACCTGGGGTGGGAGCCAGCACGCCAACATCAAGGTAAGACTGAGTCCCTTCACTCTTCACCTGAAACGATCACACGTTGTTAATCGGCTATACCCCAGTACAAACTAAAATTTTTAAAGAAAGAGAGCAGGTTGGGGGGAATGATAGAAAAATCTGTACACATTGAGGTATGGGGATGTCAAAAGGCTACACATGGTTGAACTTACATTTTACTGATCAGAGCAGCCTGTTTTATGGCCTTTCTGATGTGGTTATACATCTGCTTTGGCCTTAGAGGAAGAGGATGCATCTGAGAGTCAAAATGAAATAGCTGTGGTTCAGACACCCAAGGTAAAAGTAGGTGCCATTGTATATGTGATTTTGAGACACATTCTCATATTATTGAAAACTTGAGTTTTCTGAACTGTATTGCAGACCAGGACAAAAACCCCAGGTGAGTGTGGTATCTCTGAATATGGTTCCTGGTTATATTTTCCTTATTGCCATAATCTCCGCTGTGTTGTGCCTGTTAAATGTCTCACATTCTGTCCCCAGTCTGAGGGAGGAATCTATTTGAGGTTTGAGCAGCAACACTGGCCTTAGTGCAAAATATTCCAGTCCCTGAAATAGTGTCTTCACTCAAAAACCACAGTCACTGAATGATGGGTAAGACAAATATGCATGAACAAACACATTCACAAGTGAGACTTCAGCCCACCCTACCCTCAGAGGGCAGAGGTAAGTGGCACAGATGAAATGAAATGACACAGACCCCTGAAGGGTCTCTGTCCTCACTATGCACTAGAATAGAATCATTACCTACTGCACGAGTCTTATATGTGCTAAGTCACTTCAGTTGCATCTTGACTCTTTGCAGCCCCATGGACTGTAGCCTGCCAGGCTCCTCTGTCCAAGAGATTCTCCAGGTAAAAATAGTGGAGTGGGTTGCCATTTCCTTCTCCAGGGGATCTTTCTAACCCAGGGATCAAACCCATGTCTCTTATGTTTCCTGCATCAGCAGGTGAGTTCTTTACCTCTAGTGCCAATTGGGAAGTAAGAGAGGGGGAAAAAATCTGTTCCTCTAACTCATCTTATATTCTTTGGCTGGAGGCCTGTAAACTGGATTCACAAAAGACAGATTAACAGAAGAAAAGCATACATATTTATTTAATATAAGTTTTACGTGACACAGGAGAACTCATAAGGAAATGAAGACCAGAAGAAGCAGTTAAGCCCCAAGTATTTTTATACTAGGTTTGCTGAAGAGTAGAAAGCATGGAAAAATATGATGGGACAAGAGGATATGAGATAAAGGTGGTGAACTGGGGGAAATTTAGAAGGACCTGTTCATTTGAATTCCTCTTGGCATCACTCCATCTGTGTAGATAAAGATGGTCCTTTCCTCTGGGTATTAACAGGGCACCTCTCACATGAGGAGACCCACCCATGACCCACTGTGCGGAATAGTGGGGATGAGAGAATCCTTCCTGCAGCTGCTATACTCCAAATTCCTTCCATCAAAAATACTCAGTATGTCAAGGTGCCATATTGTGAGGTAGCATGTATTGCACCTCAGCCCAACCCCTAATAACAAGGAGATCGGGATCAGGATAAGAGGTAATTGAGCTAAGAGCCTCCTCTGAGTGGTGAGGAGAAAGAAAACACAGTAAGGAAGAGTAGAAAGTGCAACAGAGTAGACACCTCCTGCTGCTGCTGCTGCTGCTAAGTCGCTTCAGTTGTGTCCGACTCTGTGCGACCCCATAGATGGAAGCCCACCAGGCTCCCCTGTCCCTGGGATTCTCCAAGCAAGAACACTGGAGTGGGTTGCCATTTCCTTCTCCAGAAGTGAAGTCGCTCAGCCGTGTCCGACTCTTAGCGACCCCATGAACTGCAGCCTACCAGGCTCCTCCATCCACGGGATTTTCCGGACAAGAGTACTGGGGTGGGTTGCCATTGCCCTCTCCGAGACACCTAGAAACTAACAAAGACCATTAGAAAGGTCTGATGCCCAGCACCTGGGGGAGGGTTGATGTGAACCACAGCATCTATGTGGTTACGGATGTGGTGTTGTTTGGTCACTAAGTCATGTCCAGCTCTTTGCGACCCCATGGATTGTAGCCCACCAGGCTTCTCTGTCCATGGGATTTCCCAGGCAAGAATACTAGAGTGGGTTGCCATTTCCTACTCCAGGGACTCTTCCTGACCCAGAAATCAAACCCACATTTCCTGTGTTGGCAGGAGGATTCTTTACCACTGAGCCACCAAGGAAACCCCATGGTTACGGATGCACGAACGAAATTTGATGACTCCAAAGGAGGACCAAGTATGCTCCTCAGACACTAGCAAAACAGTAGCACTAGAGAGGAGAGAGAACCTGAAAATTGGGGCTTCATTGTGAGAATTAAATTATTCTTATTTTATTGTTTTCATGTATGTGTGATGTCATCATCTCTGCCGAGTCAAGACCTCTTCAGGTCTCAATCCACTCTACAACTACACACACTTGCCGAAACAATGTTTGCACCTCTGAGAATCTGAATGAAGAACATGCTGAAGAATGAGTGAGATGTCACTTTAAGGTAAAGGAACAGACCTGTTGTGAGCAACTTTGAAAACTGCCTCATTATTTCCAGCAGCGCTTTGTATATTTGCGAGCACACGTGTGATCAAAGATAGGAGCTGAGTCCTTGTGTGATGAGCTCTGTGTGACTGTGTGTTCATGTAAATGTCTGTGGAGGCATTTGTCCACAAGACGTAGGTAAGTAAAAGATCTCAAATGGTATTCTAATCTCAGAAATGTTGGCTCAGAAGTGAGACAGATTGAAACAATCTATAAAGAGAATAAGAAACAGAAACAAAGTTGAGTCAAAAAGAGGAAAAAGGCCAATGTGTTATTGAAGAGGCACAAATGCCATAAATTGAAAATAGATGTTTAGCACTGGTTATAACTTATGGTGCTGTGATGTTTAAAAATTACCAATTCTGTAATATGGTTTAAAGCAGTACTTACCAACCTTCAACAAGTTTAGATACTCATCATACACATGTGAAAGAAGTTTGGTCAAGCATAAGCAAAAAAGTAAGACTAAAGAACACACAGAGTTTCTAGTTTGCAGATGTAATTTGTGAAAATTTCACTAACCTATTATAAAATAGCTCCATTATATTACAGAAAGAAGGAAAAGTTCAGAGAAATGATTACCAGTTAATAGGAAAATTTCAGAGAAACGATTTCTGGTTAATAGGAAGAATTCCACGTTCTAAAGAAAAGTACAGAAAACCTTCCATTTTGATAGACTTGTCCAATGTAAAAAAAAGAGATAGAATGTGATGTTTTAAGTCCATAGATAGATTGGTTTAGTGTAAACTGTTACAAAGTGGAAGAAGTATGGAGATCTTAGCTGATTTCCCCCTGGAACCTGTTTTCTTGAAGGTTAGGTATTTCACAAATCTCCTGCATTTGTGTAATGGTTTACCCTTTTTCAAAGGGCTTTTGCATTTCTGATCCTTGTTGATCCCCATAACAACTTTGCACGGTGTTCTGAGTATTAAATGTGAGCTACAGAGAGGTTGTGTGGTTTATTTGAGGTGTCACTGTCTGTGACAGCCCCACTACAAGTAATTCCTATTCTACAGTCATTAATGCCTCCCTAAAATAATACAAAGGGCAGCCATACATCCATTCTAAGAACTGTAGAGCCATCCATTGTCCTGTGTATTTCCTGCCAGGCAGGGAACACAAAGGCTGCCATCTTGGTAGTATAGGTTCATTCTGACCAGTTAGTGCCCAGGTCATGATAAAAATTTTAATATCATCTGTGATTACATGTGTAAAGGAAAAGACCCTGGAAGGGGAGGTCAAGAAAGCTGGGGTCTAGTCCTGGTTTTTATTATTGAGAATGCTGCAGCCATCACAGCTAAAACTGAGTGCTTACTACAAATAAGGCATCCCGCCAAGTATGCCACAGGGAGGCTCTCTCAGTTCTCACAGTCGCTCTCTGCAGTAGATAAACTTAGCTTCTACTTTACTGATAAGAAAACCTAGACTCAAAGAAGTGAAATCAGTTGCCCAAGAATATGTAGCTTAAAAGGGTCAGAAGCCAGGACTTGAACTTGGCAGTCAAATGCCTTAACTTGTGTTTCTGACTATGATGAGAACCAGCCATTCATTGGCTGACTTAGGCAATCTCTTAATTTCTCTGAGTTCAGTTTCCTTGATTAATAGTAAAAAAGGTTTAACTCAGTCCCTTTCAATTCCATATACACTATGGAAATGAGAGAAGAAATATAGCTGAAGTATAATTTCTCCTTTGCTAATCAGTGTGTAAAAGGTGCTCTGAACCCAGCAGATAAAGCTGAGGGCCTTCACCTTCCACCTGTTTCCTCCATTGTAAACTTAGTGTATTGTGTTTATTTTTTTCCACTTTAAATATGTTCCCAGTATGTTACAGACAAAATTTTTAAATCAAAATGGTACATTTACTGAACAATAAATTAAAAAAAAACTCTCTAGTGTGAATCTTTGTGTGTGTGTTGTTCTTTTTTATTTTTATTTTTAGCTGCACTGGGTCTGCCTTGCTACACTTGAGCTTTCTCCAGTTGCAGGAGCGGGGGCTACTCTTTGCTGTGGTGCTCAGGCTTCTCATTGCGGTGGCTTCTCTTGTCATGGAACATAGGCTCTAGGTGCCCGGGGCCTCAGTAGCTGCAGCCTCCGAGGCTTGTGGAACCTTCTGGGGCCAGGGATCAAATCCATGTCCCCTGCATTGGCAGGAGGATTCTTATCCACTGTATCACCAAAGAAGTCCTTTACTGAGGTATGCTTTACGTATACCCACTCTAGTGTTCTTGCCTTGAGAATCCCAGGGATGGTGGAGCCTGGTGGGCTGCTGTCTTTGGGGTGGCACAGAGTCAGACACGACTGAAGCAACTTAGCAGCAGCAGCAGCAGTGGCAGCTTCACATATTAAAAGCTAAACATATTTAATGTGCACAACTTGATGAGTTTAGAGACAAGTATATACTTGTGAAACCATCATCATAATCTAATTCATAAACCTATCCATTGCCTCTGAAAGTTTTCTCCTGCCCTCTTATTTATTTATTTTTAGTACTGTTATTAGTGATAAGAACACTTAACATAAGACCTATCCTTGTAGTAAGCTTTTATGCATACAATACAGTACTGTTAACTATATTGTGAATCATTTGTAAAATAATCATCCCTTTAAAATGGCTTTCGTAAAAACTCAGATTTTCACTATTAAGTCCTCAATTAGAAGTGCTCCTGTGATTCAACAGGTCTTTAAACAGCTCCATGTTTTTGTTCCACAATCCTAAACACGACTCAATTAAAGAGGTAGTTCAATCTGATTAGTATCAACAGTTGCTTCTTTCTTCCTAGATTCCTCATTGCCCTCATTCTACGAAGGGGAGGCTTCTGATCTCCCTGATGGTTTTCATTAACACATCAACAATTATTTTATGTTGGTGACATATTTTGTGGTGATAGCCCATCAATCGATTAAGGACACATTGCAATGTAACATAGTCTGATAAATAATCAGGACAAGGTTAATGGTTATATGTAATGAGAACCACCTGTCTGTTACAGTGCCTTGGTTGCTGGCTTCATTTCATTTCAGATTCCAATAAATTGTAAATGCCTTGAAGCATACTCAAGCAAGGTGGAGTAAACGTAGTTCTCTCAGAGTAACAGTCGCCTCTTTGGGACCACAACCAATATTCACATGGTCTACAGTTGGAAGAGAAAAAGTATAGTCAACTGACAGGCTGTTTTGTTGGCTTGACGACTTGACCCTGTCCTTTTATGTCCCCCTGGTTTCCACGAATGGACAAGTGTTTCCTTAGTATGCAGGCTCCCTTGTATGGAGTTCAGACAGCTAAATTCCCAGTCTTACAGATCATATTTTATACTCCTCCCCAAAGCATGATGAGTAAGCTGCTATAAAAATCACCTAATTGTCTAAAGTGAACTAGACAATTCCTGATTTGGTGTCCTTTTAACTGAATGATCAAATAAAATACAAATTTGATGGAGCCAAAAAAAAAAAACCTGACCTGCATTCTATCTTTTGAGGACACTCTCATCAGTGAACATGTGCACTCAAATCTAGAAGGACACAGTAAAAAATAACATGGACAACAGCTATCTCTGAAAGTGAGGTTAAGTGATTTCCTTTTTTAAATTGTTGTTGCTTAGTCACTAAGTCATGTCCCAGGCTTTGTGAGCCCATGGACTGTAGCACACCAGGCTTCCTTGTCCTTCACTATCTGAAGTTTGCTCAAACTCATGTCCATTGAGTCGGTGATGCCACCCAACCATCTCATTCTATGTTACTCCCTACTTCTCCTGCCCTCAGTCTTTCCCAGCATCAGGGTCTTTTCCAGTGAGTCAGCTCTTTGCATCAGGTGGCCAAAGTATTGGAGCATCAGCTTCAGCATCAGTCCCTCCAATGAATATTCAGGGTTGATTTCCTTGCTGTCCAAGCGACTCTCAAGAGTCTTCTCTAGCACCACAGTTCAAAAGCATCAATTCTTCGGTGTTCCACCTTCGTTATGGTCCAACTCTTACATCCATATGTGACTAGAGGAAAAACCATAGCTTTGACTATATGAACGTTTGTCAGCAATGTCTTTAAATTGTTTACTGCTTGTATTTTCAAAATGTTCTTTACAATCTTTTATTACCATGTCAAAAGAAAAATAACTTTTTGTTTCATTATTAGCTGCTATGTCATTTTCTGACTAATATTTTGGTGACAAATTTACAGTGAGGACAGTTACTAAGAGATTAAAATTCCTATCATTTTTATTCCCACTCTGAAACAAGGACATACAAGGTTTCTCTGAGGAATCCATTTTCTGTACAGTTATGCTAGTGATAAAATCTCATTTGGCTAAACTCTCCTGCATGGAGTGGCAAGAAGACAAGAAATTCTAGTTTTAAAATAGAACTTTCTTACACAGAAAACTATTTATCTGGAAGTTATCACTTACCAAAGAACCTTAGCTAATCAGGGTATAGCCAAGTATCCTGACAATACAAAAAGGCCTCTGAACAGTCCAAGAAAAGAGATAAAACATCTTGTTCAAAACAGAACCACTTGGGCTTTACCCTTTGTCAGTTTTTTCCTCTCTTTGTGTAAATGGAACAGAGTCCCAGAATACAGAGAGAAACTGGCTCTGTTGGGCTAATTCACTAGTGTCTGGAGGGTATTTTGAGGTGGTTACTCTGGTCCTTCATGTTCCTAAGGGTCCTTTGAGATCTATCCAGCCATCAGAGTACGACCCCTCAGTTACAGGGGAGTGGAGCCCTGTGAGCACTCCAGGTACAGCTCAGGTGGAGAAAGTCAGGGGGAGGCTCTGATGAGCATGAGGGCTGGGTGGCAGCCAGTGGCACTTCTGAAAAGAGTCAGTGCCTGAGGGACAACAGAGCAAAACAGATGAGAAAGTGAAGCAAAATCTTTCCCACTTATTCTGTGTGAAATGAATACGACTGGAGGCAGAGTTCTGGGAGTAGCACAAACACTCTGGCTGATGGGAATGAAGAAATTTCTTATCTTCCTCTTTGAGTTATCCTTTGTTACTGCTGTTCAGTCGCTGAAGTCATGTCTCTGAGACCGCGTGACTGCAGTCTGCCAGGCTCCTCTGTCCACTATCTCCCGGAGTTTGCCCAAATTCATGTCCGTTGAGTCAGTGATATTATCTAACCATATCTCATCTTCTGCCTCCCCCTTCTCCTTTTGCCTTCAACCTTTCCCAGCATCAGGGTCTTTTCCAATGAGTTGGTTCTTCAAATCTAATGGCCAGAGTATTTGATCTTCAGCAACAGTCCTTCCAATGAATATTCAGGGTTGATTTCCTTTAAGATTGACGGGTTTGATTTCCTTGCAGTCCAAGGGACTCTCAAAAGTCTTCTCCAGCACCACGGTTCAAAAGCATCAACTCTTTGGTACATTGGCAAATGGATTCTTTACCACTGGGCCACCTGGGAAACCCAAGTTATCCTTTGCTCCATAACAAATCATCCCAAAACATTGTTACTTCAAACAATACACCGTTTATTTGCTCAAAATTCTGCACTTTGGACTGGGATCAGCTAGGCAGTTTTTCTTCTGGTCTCAGGTAGGGTGACCATGAAGCTGCAGTCACTTGGTGCCTTAGCTGATAGCTGGCTGGCACTGCGTGTGCATGTGCATGCTCAGTCTTGTCTGACTCTTTGAGAGTCCGTGGATTGTAGCCCACCAGGCTCACCTGTCCATGGAATTTTCCAGGCAAGAATACTGGAGTGGTATTGCCATTGTCCCAGTGTTCCCACTCACATGTCTGGGGCTTCCGCTGGGGCAGCTAAAGCTGCCTGTGTAGTCTTCCTGTGCAGTCTCTTGTCCTCAAAGAGGCCGGCCCATGTTTGTTCACAGGGCAGCAGTGTTTCAACAGACGAAAAGCAAAGTTACAAGACCCCTCAAGGTCTAGCCTCAGAAGTTACACAGTGTCACTTCCACCACATTTTGCTAGTCAGAGCAAGTCACAAAGCAGCCTGGATACAAGAGATGGCACAGTAACTACTGATAGGAATGTAAATTGGTGCAGCCACTATGGAACATACTATGGATGTTTATTAAAAAGCTAAAAACAGAGTTACCATATGATCCAGCAATCCCAGTCCTGGGCATATATCCAGAAACGACAAAAACTCTTAGTTCAGAAAGGTGTATGCACCCTAATGTTCATAGCAGCACTATTTATAATAGCTAAGACATGAATGTAACCTAGATGTTTGTCAACAGATAACTTGATAAAGATACGGTGTATACATATAGAATGAAATTCTACTTGGCAATTTAAAAAAAGAATGAAATATTGCCATTTTCAGCAACATGGGTGGACCCAGATACTATCACACTAAGTGATTTAAGTCAGAGAAAGACAAGTCTGTGACATCACTTATATGTGGAATCCAAAAATTAATGCAAGTGAATCTATTTATAAAACAGACACAGACTCACAGATATAGAATACAAACTTATGGCTACCAAACGGGAGAGGGAGGCTAAAGAGGGATCAATTAGGAGTTTGGGATTAACAGATACACAATCCTATCTATAAAACAGATAAACAACGAGGGTTTACTGTCTGCAATAAACTATGTTCAATACCTTGTAATAACTTAGAAAAGAATCTGAATATGTATGTATATATACATTACTGAGGGCTTCCCTGGTGGCTCAATGGTAAAGAATCAGCCTGTAATGCAGGAGACACTAGTTCGATCCCTGGATCAGGAAGATCCCCTGGAGAAGGAAATGGCAACCCACTCCAGTATTCCTGCCTGAGAAATCCTGTGGACAGTGGAGCCTGGCATCTACAGTTCATGGGGTCGCTAAGAGTTGGACATGACTTAGCAACTAAACAACAGCAATAAAATACATAACTGAATCACTTTGCTGTACTCCCAAAACTAACACAATATTGTAAATCAACTATACTTCAATTTAATAGGTGGGGTGGTAGACTCCACTTGACAACGGGAGTAGCAAAGTTACCTTGAAAGGGAGTGAGAGACAACAGAGAGGCCTGGCTCATTGAGGCCGTGGTTGTAATAATCCACCCCAATGCCTTGAAGTACACTCCTGGGGTAGGGGTCAGTCTGACAGGTACAATGAGGTGTACATTCCTAGGGCAGCCACAGCCGCACATCAGACACCCCAGTATCTCCAGCATGGCCAGGCACCGCATCAGCCACACGCAAGGCAAGAGCCCATGGCCTGGTGAAAAAAGAAGGAAGTGTGAATGGCACCTGAAAATTTCTTTGCTTTTTTGAGTTCAAAGAGAAAGATCTGAATGTTGGGTTCCCACAACAGTGCAGGTGAGGACTGAGACACCAAAATAGTATCTTGTTTTTAGGCTGTTTCTATTTTCTTTTTTGTTTTTTATTTTATAACTGGTTAAAATAACCTTTTCCCCTTGGCTCATGGCCTGGGAAGCACATGTAATTCTAATAAGCTTGATTTACTGACTTACTAACCTATAACAGGTTAAAGGAGTATCTACAAGCAAGCAAAAGAACTACTGGGTCTCAGTTCTCTGACAAAAGCTAAAATGACCAAGAAAGCCTGGCAGAAAAAGAAGAAGAAGGACAAAAAAATCCTGGCAGAAAGGAAGTGTCAGAAAACCATAAAAAGCAAATTCAATAATTCAACAAATCTTACCAATCTGTAGGAACAGAATCTCCTGGATCATATCCCAACTGTATTTAATGATAACTAAGACCCCAGACATTTTAAATTATTTTCAGCATATTCAAGTAAAGAACACAGAAGACCACATATAATAAAACCTCACAATAAAGCAAAATTGCAGAGTCGAATGTAACTTAGTTGGTAATTGGCTACAAGCGGTAGAAGGAGAGGAATAAGGTGACCCCATGATCATTTGGGACATTTCTCACTTAGTGTATGGTCAGTAATGCAGAGTATAATTTTCTTACGCTGGCATTTCAAAGAGTTAACTAACCCAGAAAATTCACTTTTATGAATCTTCCACTGATGCCAAACACATGAAGTGTTACTTTGCTATTTTCTGCCTAACTGGCACTAATTTCAAAAGAAGGAAAATCTAATTTTTTTTTCAATTGTACCATACATTTCTGCAAGATGCTTTTTATTCACAAATATTTTCTTATTTGGTCAACATAGCAATTTTTAAGGGACAGATGTGTTTATTGCCCATTTAAAGATAAGAATATAAATATTCAAGGAAGGCAAAGTAACTTGGCATGAACGCAGAGCTGGTTAGAATTCACATTAAAAAAAAAAAATTTGGCCACACCATGTGGCATGTGGAATCCTAGTTCTCCAACCAGGGATCAAACTCATGCCTCCTGCATTGGAAGCATGGAGTCTCAAACACTGGACCATCAGGGAAGTCCCTAGAAATCATATACTTTGATGCTAGCTATCACCCCTGTTTCCTGGTTCAATTTCTGGGTTGGGAAGATACCCTGGAAAAGGGAGAGGCTACCCACTCCAGTATTCTTGGGCTTCCCTGGTGGCTCAGATGGTAAAGAATCCACCTGCAATGCAGGAGACCTGGGTTTGATCCCCAGGTTGGGAAGATCCCCTGAAGGAGGGCATGGGAACCCACTGCAGTATTCTTGCCTGGAGAATCCCCAAGGACAGAGGAGCCTGGTAGGCTACAGCCCATGGAGTCACAAAGAGTCAGACACGACTGAATGACTAAGCACAGCACAGCACAGCACAGCACAGCACAGCACCCCTGTTACAGGACTTGTTAAGAGGCTCTCATGAAAGGAACCAAATTCTGACGTGTACAGGGGAAGGTTCCCCACACCAACAAGGAATTCTCAGACACCAGATGGCTGTCCTCTAATTCAATGCAACTCTGACACTATCTACCCAGAGATGGAGTCAGATTCCAGATTCCTGTTCTCAGATATTTCATGAATATTCCTCCTTCTCTTTACTCAATTCCCTTCCTTTAATGGGCTTCGCTGGTGATTCAGATGGTAAACAGTCTGACTGAAATGCAGGAGACCTGGATCTCGACCCTGCTATACATATGATATCTCCACCAAGTTAGGCTGAGAAGTTGATTTGCAAACTAAGTTCCAGCTTCTCCATTTTGGCCATTGAATAAAGTTGTGCTGTTCCAGTCTCAGCATCAGTTTCGTTATTGGCTATGCAAATTTGGGCAGAAAAAGAACCACCCTGGCCAAGACAAGGGGTCTCCACCCAGCCTAGGACCCTGGTGAGAGTCCAGGCATCAATTTGATAACAGTCGGAATGGCAGACACACAATACAGTCAAGTATATTGGGTTTTCCACGTGGCGCTGGTGGTAAAGAACCCTACTGCCAATGTAGGAGACATAAAAAACTCAGGTGCGATCCCTGGATGGGGAAGGTCCCTAGAGGAGGAAATGGCAACCTGCTCTGGTTTTCTTGCTTTGAAGCGGCTTAGCATGCATGCCTATACTCCCAGGGATGACCTACAAACTGGAAAAGAATTACATTGCAGAGCTTCTCCTGCACAGGAAAACAAGACCCCAGAGGATCTGGCCTTGAAGGCCAGCGGGGCTTACTTTCAAGAAAGCCAGAGAGCTGTGGGAAATAGACTCCACTCCTAAAGTACTGTTAGTCATTCAGTCGTGTCTGACTCTTTGCAACCCCATGGGCTATGGCCCGCCAGGCTCCTCTGTCCATGGGATTCTCCAGGCAAGAATACTGGAGTGGATTGCCATTCCCTTCTCCAGAAGATCTTTCCGACCTCGGGATTGAACCTGGGTCTTCTTCATTGCAGGCAGATTCTTTACCATCTGAGCTACCGGGAAGATCCGTTCTTCAAGGGTGCGCACAATATCTCATCCCCTCTGGGACCCAGGGCAGAAGCAATAATCCGACTGGAGCCTGGGTCAGACCTACCTGCTGGTCTCAGAGCATCTCTAGGAGAGGCAGGAGGAAATGCAGCTCACTCTAGGGACACAGACCCTGGTAGCTGTCTTTGGCACACTGATGCTGGCAAGCTTGCCAGCATATGGATTCCTTCCTCTAGCTTATTAGCCGCGGACAGAGCCCTGCCCCGGCCCAGCATCCTGTAGGCACCAGTGATGGGACTCCTCGGGATAGAACACGGCCACTCCTCACAGTCAGACTGCCTCAAGACCCCCAGAGACAGTGCCGGGGCCACCAGACTGCCCAAGAGCAGCTCGGCAGGCCAGTGGTCTGGACCAGTCCCAGAATCCGCTGCGCGTGGCCCCGCACCCCGGGAGCCCCTGTAGCCTCCCACCGCCTGCCCACAGGGGCAGCCGCCAGATGCGGTGAAATCACCGTCCCACAGCCTGCGGACCCACCTGCCCACCAGCAGGTCAGACCCCACCAGCTGAACTACACAAGCTTCGGGACATCCTGGACTTCCTACCCGACCGTGTCAGGGGCGGCCCCACTTCACCAGCATTCTAACACCAGCTCTGGGAACCCTGGCCCTGCAGCCAGTAAGCTGGCACAAAGCCCAGGACCTGGCTTCACCCGACAGCCTGGAGTCCTCTGGACCGTGACCCACCAGGAGGCAGCACCAGCCCCGAGGCCCCCTGGGGTCCACCCTCAGTCACTTCATGCCCTGGTCCCGCTGACCAGCAGCCAGCCGGCGCCTCCTTGTGAGGCAGGGCCTGGCAACCAACCAAACCAAGGGGTCAACCAAGCCCACCAGACCGCCCTCATAGTCAGCTCAAAGAAGGATGCAAGAGCCCTCTCTGGGGGACCCCAAGCTTATGACTCAGGTGAGGAGAGGGAGTGCACTGTGGGGAAACACAGGACATCTTCTCCAAAGGCCACCTCCCCAAGGTCTGAAACGTCCCTAACCTAGCACAGTCATAAAGATACAAACAGCTGGGCCTTCTCTGGCCATCCAGCGGTTAGCACTTCTCTGGCAAGGGCCCCAGTTGGATCCCTGGTCCGGGAACTAAGATCCCTCAAGCCTGTGGTGTGGCCAAATATATATATATACACACACACACACAAACAACCATTTAGGCAAAATCAGGGGACAGAGGAACAACTTATAGATGAAGGAGCAAGATAAAACCCCACAGGAAGATCTAACGGGGACTTCCCTAGTGGGTCCAGTGGTTAAGACTGTGTGCTGCTAATGCAGGGGGTCACAGGTTCAATCCCTGATTGGGAAACTAAGATCCTGAATGCCATGTGGTGTGACCAAAAGATAAAAAATAATAATAAAATAAACCACTAAATGAAGTGGAGATAGAGAATCTACCAGAGAAAAGTGTTCAGGGTAGTGATCATGAAGGTGACTGAGATCTCAGGAGAAGAATGGATACACAGAGCAAGAGGTTAAGTTTTTAACAGAGTTAGAAAACATAAAGACCAACCAAACAGAGATGAGGAATACAATAACTGAAATGAAAAATGCACCAGAGCCTGGGAACCCAGAAACACCCTGATAGGAGCAATGGAAACAAAGATTCAGAATGCCTTTGTTATGTTTATATTTAAACATATAGAAATTATAATATTGTACACAAATGCGTTCAAAGGACATGATTCCCAGAATTGTGCCGCCTGGGTATGTCCACAAAGTATGAAGTATCAAGACCAGGGCTTCCTCACCTACCAGCTGTATGACCTTGAGTAAGTTACTTAACCCCTTGAGCCTCAGATTCTTTTTCTAGTGAAAGAGACTGGTAATGCTATAGTGGGCTGCTGTTATTTTGGTCCATCCCTTTGGGGATTCATGTCTTTCCCAAGTCATGTATCAGCTCATAGTAACCACTCAGTAAATGATCATTTTTCTTGATTATTATTACACCGCTTTCCCTGTAGCTCAGATGGTAAAGAATCCACCTGCAATGCAGGAGACCTGGGTTTGATACCTGGGTCAGGAAGATCCCCTGGAGAAGGGAATGGCAACCCACTCCAGTATTCTTGCCTGGAGAATTCCACCTACAGAGGAACCCAGCAGGCTACAGTCCATGGGGTCGAAGAGTAGGACACAACTGAGCAAATAAGCACACATACATTATACTGGTAGTGGTCCATATGTATGTCTCTGCAAAAGAAAGAAAAGCCATAATATCACAAAAAATATAGTCACTGACATATTCTCATCAGTGTCTCTATTCTACACCATGTGGATCCTGACCTGGAGGGTCTGTGAAAGGAAACGCCCCTTACGTTGTCACATGGTACGCTCAGAGGCCCTGCAGCAAACCTATTCTGTTTTTCCTTTATGAGCACCGAGGTGTTCTTTTGTCCTTTGTTTTCATCAGGCATTTCAGGAACCATCTTGGAGTTCTCTCTAACTAGTAGCCCCTGTTGTGAGAGTGATTGTATCACACTTAATGGCATGTCTGACTTGAGAGACTATAGGGATAATGTGGGTGGTGGTCACAGTTTAGCCAAAGTCTATATAAATTTCAATTACTACCTGCAGCTATTCCCTTACACATAACCCTGTCCTGAGCCAGACGCCTCTGCTTTCCTTTGCCATAAACCGTGTAGGCACAACCTATAATCTTCCCCCATCTTCCTCATTCCTTGTTTTTATTTTCATTCTTCTCTTCCTATGACCACAGTATTCACAATTCAAATGCCGCCTTGTGAAGCCCATGACATGAACTGTGAGTAAAGACATCTTTATCTTATATCAAGATTTGGTCCTCCTCTTCCTGCTCATGCAAAAATCACAGTCAAAAACTCAGGCATGAAATACATACCTGAGACATTTTGAAGCCCTCTATGCCTAGGATTCAGCATTTTTAAAAATCACTAAGTTTTTTTTTTTTCAGAAGAACACTTGCTGCTTGTTTATGAGAAAAGAGCTTCGTTAACTATGGGGCCACATAAGTGCAGTGGACAGCATGCTTGAGGATGAACAGAAGAGCTCGTTTATAGGTTGCTTCTACTTTCCCAAATAGATTTCATTTTCTCGTTGTCTCATCCTCTGCTGTCTTACTCTATAGCAGCTAATTTCTGTAATGGTTCTGTTGCCATGGATTTAAAAAAAAAAAGTGTTAAAATGTTTGCAGCAGAAGCTCTGTGTGCAGGGAGCCACTGGCGTCAATTGCTTTGGTTGCAGCCAACCTCTCCTCTTCTTCTAGGAGTCACCTTTAGGCAGCAAAGGGACGCTGAGTTTACCTGGCAGTCACTGATGGGTGAGAAAGGACATATTTTCCACCTGGGAGAAATCAAATCACAACTGCTAGAGGTGGCTCTGAACACAGTTATCCTACTAATTTCCAGAAACTACCTGCACACCAGTTGGGTGGCAGGTGCATTTTGACTTTTTCAAGGTACCATAAATTGTATCTATAAAACATCTAACAGATCTCCTTGATCAAAATAGCCATGTTTTTGTGCATTCCAAAAATAATTTCTTTTCTCTTGGCCAGAATTTTAAAGGTTAAAAAGTATGGTCTCCAGGCAGGATGAGAATCCTTGCTGGCCATTTCCCAGGCACGAGACCTTGGGCAAGTCACTTAGGAGTTCTGTACCTCAGTTTCCACATACGTAGAAAGGTGCTCTTAACACTGTCTAGCTCCAATATTTTTGGGATCATCAGTATTATTGGGATCATGTAAGTGAGATGAGTATTAAAAATAAATATAATTGTGTCTGATGTATAGAAGCAGTATAAATTTTTCAAAAATCATCCTTTTAAAAAACTTTACAATTGATCTTTTGGGAGAATGAAGATCTCGCAATTATTCTGTATTATTGATTACAGCAGCAAGATTGCCAAGCCCATTTATTATGAGTGTTAGCTGCTATTTTTACTGTTAATATTAGTATTCTCATTTTGTTTCTACACATTATTGATGTATCCCTTTCGCAAGTAGAGTCAGCATCCATAACCTCATTTGCTGTTTTGCCTAAAAATTTTCACTCCCTCTTTATTTATGCTTTTGGGTTTTCATTTACAGCATGCACAGTCAAATCTTTTCAGAGGGAGCAGCCATATTTACAGAACTCTAAATATAATTTTAGGGACCTCTCTGGCAGTCCAGTGATTAAGACTCAACATTTCCAATGCAAGGGGAACAGGTTCATTCTCTGAGTCAGAGATCTAAGATCCTACATGCCTGCATTGTGGCCAAAAACAAAAACAAAAACATGTATATTTTAAGTTTTTAAATTCATATTTTGAAGGATTGCATACACAGTAGTATCATGAGCTCTTCCTCAAATCCAAGGGTCATACTTGAAGTGCCATCTTTGCCTACTTGTTTCATGTACTCCTTTTTGCATTCTTTTCCTTGATTTTGATTGCAGTGATATTTTAATATTTCCAAGCAAATCTCATACATCATGTCCTCATGCACCTATATACATTAGGGCATTTCTGACTATGCATAACCACACTATTATCAGCTATACAAACAAAATTAATGTCACCTAATACCCAGACCAAAATCAAATATCCTGATTTGGCTGAGAAATGACATTTTATAGTTGCTTTGGTCAAACCAAGATCCAAACACAGTCTACACCTTCTATGTAAGTGTTGTATTTTTTAAGACATAACAATGTACTTAAGAGACATAACCCTATCTCTTATCTTCTTCTAATCAATAATACCTGACCTTAATTCTCCTTTAAGACCTATTAAAAAGTTTAAAAGGAGGTGATCTGTAACAAGGTCCTACTATGTAGCATGGGCTTCCTTGTGGCTCATCGATAAAGAATCCACCTGCCGATGCAGAAGACGTGGGTTTGATCCCTGGGTGGGAAAGATTTCCCTGGGGTAAGGAAATGGCAACCCACTCCAGTATTCTTGCCTGGGAAATCCCATGCACAGAGGAGCCTGTTGGGACTATAGTTCATGGGGTCATAAGAGCCAAACACAACTTATCCACTAAACAACATCAACAGCTATATAGCACAGGGAACTCGACTCAACGTTACGCGGCATTGAGAAAGAATTCTTAATTGAATTATGCTCTTCAAACAAAAAAAGAAGAGGAGGGTGGGGAGGCAGAAAGCCAGAGGAAGGACATCCTCTCACTTCTGTTTTCTCCCCATTATTTTTATAGCTTTTCATCTTTCTGTTTTTACTTCCCCCGACCCAGACACTTTGTTGTTTTTGGTGTTTTTTTTTTCCATTTTTGTGTTAGGAGTGATCAAGTAGCATAAACACATTACCAAGGACAAAATGCAAAACACTATCACCCACATAACTTAAAAAAATAAGGAATTGTTTTACTAGACCACCTTTATTTTATCTCCTGAAAAGTTAGTCCACAACATTCTTATCTATCCTCCATATCCTTGCTGTCACCTTAAATCATCATGAACAGAAGGAAAGATACAAGAAACAAAGTCCTGACTTCCAGGCAAAGATGGAAGAATTTAACTTTTATATACTTCTACTCTCTCAGATGGTAAAGCCTCTGCCTCCAGTGCGGGAGACCTGGGTTCAGTCCCTGCGTTGGGAAGATCCCCTGGAGAAGGAAATGGAAACCCACTCCAGTATTCTTGCCTGGACAATCCCATGGATGGAGGAGCCTGGTAGGCTAGTCAGTCGGTAGGATCGCAAAGAGTCAGACACGACTGAGCGACTTCACTTTCACTTTACTCTCTCCTAAAATCATGCTACAGTAACAGTATAGGGATTTTTAGTACAGTAAAAGCAGTGTTTTACTGGTAAAAATTGGCAAAATATAAACATCTGTGCTTTTCTGGGACTTCCCTATAGCAGTCCAGTGATTGATTCCATGCTTCCAATGCAGGGAGTGAGGGTTCGACCCCTGGTCGGAGAACTAAGATCCCCCATGCTATGTGGTGCAACCAAACATTTAAAATGTTTCTAATTAAAAAATAAATAAATAAACATTAGTGCTTTAAAAAAATTTTTTCTCGAAGTATAGTTGATTCACAACATTGTGTCAGTTTCTGCTGTACAACAGAGTGAATCAATTAATACATGTACATATAGCCTCTCTTTTCAGATTATTTTCCCATATAGGTCATTACAGAATATTGAGTAGAGTTCCCTGTGCTATATAATAGGTCTTTATTAGTTATCAATTTTATATAGAGTATTGTATATATGGGGACTTCCCCAGGGGCTCAGCAGGTAAAGAATCTGTCTGCAATGCAGGAGACACAGGAAGTTAAAGTTCAATCCCTGAGTCAGGAAGAGTCCCTGGAGAAGGAAATGGCAACCCACTCCAGTGTTCTTGCCTGGAAAATCCCATAAACAGAGGAACCTGGCAGGTTACAGTCCAAAGGATCACAAAGAATCGGACACAACTGAGCAACTAAGCACACACACACGCACACACACACACACATCTCACACACACACAAATCTCACACACACACACACACACACACACAAACCCAATCTCCTGAGTCAGATGTATACAGAACCCCAACACATCTCTACAGACCCTGGTTTGAAAACCCTGAGCTAAACTCTGTGATGGGGCTTCCTTCTTATCCCTAAGAAGATGGTGGACGTAGTAGTAGCAAGAACTGGCAGCCTAGGAATCACCATATCCAGATCCCAGCTCTGCCCCTTGCTAGCTGCATGATATTAAGCCAGACTTTTCCCCTCTCACAACCAACTGCAATTTTACCTCTTGAGAAAGGAGGGAGCAGGTCCCATATATTCTCTCACATCCCTTCCAGTTTTGAGTCCCAGTGCCAAAAATCTTTGGCAAAATCAAATGAAATCCTAATCTAAGATCCTACTGAACCAAAAGACATGACCCAGTTCACCCAAAGGGTTTAAATAAATAAATCAACCCTTAAAAACAAAGAAAAAGAAGAGAGAAAACAAAGCATGAAAACTGTGAAAGCTGGAAAGCAGATCATTAAGTAACAAATGATTTAGCACCCTGAAAAAACTAAATCCTACACTGACAGTGAAGAAAGCCAAGAAGCATCTAGATTTACAGCAAAGAAGCCCCCAAAGGCTCAGGAACTGGTGGCCCCAGACACTGCTAGAAGAGGAGCTGAAACAGGGGCACTGGGGAGGCAGGGAAGGAGAATAAAAGAGAGTTGAAAGTCTGTCTGAGAAACAATCAGATCTTCATTTCCCTTGCCAACTATAAACTGTCAAGCTACTGCCTCATCTGCACAAAAGATTTCATTTTTGCAAGGAAAATGGCAATGGGCTTGGGACTCAGGGGGCACCAAGGAATAATTGAAAGCAAAGGAAAACAGAGGAATTAGCATAGGCATACTGGAGACTGAGACCACCAGCCTTCCTTCTCCTGGACTTGCAAGACCTTGACAACCAGGGACCTCCCTCAAGTGGGATTTGACAGTCTTTTCTATAGAATGTGACCAGCCCAAGAGCAAAGACCTATGCAGAGGTTTCCCACTAAACAACCAGCCTACTGTGAAGTGCAGTCCATGTGTAGGTACCACACGCAGCTTTTTAGCCATCCATGGGAGCTGACCCTCAAGTATCAACAAGTATCCAAAGAAACCCTCTAATATGAAAGAGTTATATAGCTGCATAGTTAGAGGGAAATGTCCAGAGGACCCCCTTCACTTCTGACACTAACTGTAAAGTTGGGGGTTCCCAGGACCACCCTTAGGGTTTTTTAATTTGCTAGAAGGACTCACAGAACTTACTAAAAGCTGTTATACTCACACAGTTATGGTTTACTGCAGCTAAAGGATATAGATTAAAACCAGCCAAGAGAGGAAATGCATAGGACAGGGTCCAAACACCAGGTTTCCTAATTGTCCTTTCCCCATGGCATCCAGGGATGATGTATGGCAATGGTAGAGTACTGCCAACCAGGAAAACTCACCCTGTCTTCCAGAGCTTTGACATGATCCACAGCACCCAGTCTAAATCATGTTGGCATGGCTCAAAGCCCCCATCCAAACAAAAACACTCCCATCAATGTGACATTCCACAGGCTCAGAGATTACCTCCCAGAAGCCTAAGGCAAGGGCCAGAACATTTTTAGGGCAAAATTAAATTCTTTGCTATACAGGCCACTCCTTGGTTTTTGGTCAAGCCTTTTTTTAATAGCAAAACAATGAGTACCTAGCATTCCCATGATATGTCCCTGAACAGACACTTTTCATTTTATTGTGCCCAACTCTTTCGGGCACTGCCTTCCCCCATTAGAATGTTTTGTTGTTGTTGTAGTAATTTTTCGACCACATCACATATGGGATCTCAATTCCCCAACCAGGAATCAAACCTATGCCCCCTGCAGTGGAAGCACAGAGTCTTAACCACTGGACATCCAGGAAAGTCCCAGAATATTTCTTCAACATCACTCAAAACGTTTGGAGTATTTCAGATTTCAAGATTATTTTATGCCCTTCGATCATACAGGCAGTTTCAGTTGAAGTCTGGTAGCAAGGCTAGTAATCTCTCAAAGGGAAATTTTATCCTCCCAACTCCCAGTGGTCACTGCTGGGTTGTGGTCACTGGCTGGGTTATGGTCACTGGTCACCATAAGCCTCAGTCTAGACTCCACACAAGGCTATCATATAGAGAATGATCTGAGCCAGCTCTCAAGCTTCTAATAGGACATTAATTAAAGTAACAGTCTTTTTTGTTTACCAGTTGTTCTATATTGTTTCAAATCAACATCCTGTGTAGGCTTGGGCAATCTTGTTAGTTGCCATGGTTGAACATTCAAATCAATATTGGCTGAAGGTTAGATTTACATGACTTTTGTTTTATAATACTAAGTAGGAGAAGTGTTCTTCAGCCAGACACAATATCTATCCCCATAATACACTCAGGTAAAGAAGACAGAAACTGTTTCTATTCCACGTGAACTCTGTTCAGCCATTCCAGTTTTTATCCAAATTTTCACCTTGATCCTACCAACCACTGTATTTCCACATCCTCCCAATCTCAGTGTGCCCTGTTAGGACTTTACAGACAGGTTTTGGAATCACCTTGCATTGGGCTCCCATGTCCAGGAATCCTAGGAAAGTCTCTTCTCCACCTTTGATAATTCTACCCACTCTTGTGCACTTGGCTTTGAGTCCTCAGACAGGAGTCAAGCCAAGAGACCTAGGCCCCCTTTGAATCCTTATCTCTGGGTGTTTGGAGATTCTTATCTCTGGGTATTTGGAGATCAGATTTCTGTTTGTCATCTTTGTCTTTGGGCTTTCTAAATTTCTCCAAACTAGAATAGATGGAGCAGACTTGTTTAGAACCTTTCAGGGTTGGGGAACCTGAAGGAGCTCTTCATGCATATGACCCCCTCAAGTTCCTAGAGTGCTGCCTTGAGACCTTTGTTTTGACCCTATCAGTGTCCACTTTCTTCATCCCATTTCTTAATCGCCATTTAGAGATTTCTGTCCTGCTGGGGTGAATTCTTTACTCTCTGGTCTCTCTTTCCGCATTCTCTAACCTTCTTCACTATCTGTTTTCTCAACGTAACTTTTCCTCTGGTAATGCCCCAGAGGCGAGCAGCTATAGCTCAGAATCCAAGCTTGGCCTTGAGTCAGGATCTGTCCCAATATTCTCCTTTACTTTCATTTTAGCTGTTTCAGATAATAATAACCAAGGGATTGTATAGTTAGCTTGTTTCTTATCATTTTGCGTTTCCATATGTGTCCAGTCATATGTATGGATGTGAGAGTTGGACTATAAAGAAAGCTGAGTGTCAAAGAATTGATGTTTTTGAACTGTGGTGTTAGAGAAGACTCTTGAGAGTACCTTGGACAGCAAGGAGATCCAACCAGTCCATCCTAAAAGAAATCAGTTCATTGGAAGGACTGATGCTGAAGCTGAAACTCCAATACTTTGGCCACCTGATGCAAAGAACTGACTCATTGGAAAAAACCCTGATGTTGGGAAAGACCAAAGTCAGGAGGAGAAGGGGAAGACAGAGAATGAGATGGTTGGATAGCATCACTGATGGGCATGAATTTGAGTAAACTCCAGGAGTTGGTGATGGACAGGGAAGCCTGGTATGCTGCAGTCCATGGGGTTGCAAAGAGTCGGACAAGACTGAGCAACTGAACTGAACTCTACTAATGTGTTCAGTGAGTTTACTCCTTGGAGTCGGATTCATCATTTCTAAATTCCATGGTTAACTTTTACCTCCAGTTACTGATAACACCAGTGTTGCTGTTCCATACCATGAGTGACGCTGTGGCCGCCCAGGAATCAAAGGCTTATCATGCTGCACCCTCTCATCCTTCTTTGTCCCAAACAAAAGCTTTCATTTTATTTTAATTTATGGCTGTGCTTTAATTGTCTTTGTTGCTCTGGGCAGGCAGTTGCAGTGAGGGGGGCTACTCTTTGATGCGAAGCATGGGCTGTAGGGCATGCATGCTTCAGTAGTCAAGACTCTCAGGCTTAGTAGCTGTGGCACACGGGCTTAGTTACTCTTTGTCGTGTGGTATCTTCTCGGACCAGAGATTGAAGCCATGTTCCCTACACTGGCAAACAGATTCTTATCCATTTATCCAGGGAAGTCCAAACCATAGCCTTCAGTTCTGTGAGTACTTTTAGAGAATTATCAAACCTAAGGATAGTCTTAGGAATACTTGAATTTGCAATTGGTATCAGAAGTGAGGGTGGTCTTGTGCACTATTCACTCTAACTTTACAGACACCAAAGCAACAAACAGCAATTGGAGGAGGAAAAAAAAAAAGAAAGAAATATGTAAGGAGAAGAAAGTTTTAAAAAAGAAAACAAAACAAACAAAAATCCTTAGAGAGATAAAATAATTACCACAAGCAAGAATATTTTAAAAAGATGAAACATCAAGGAAAAGAAAGTTTTTTAGAAGTTATAAATATGTTATCAGAAGCTAAAACTCAATGGAAGAGTTGAAAACTAACATTGAGGAAATTTCCCAGAAAGATGAGCAAAAGCTAAATAAGGGTGACAGAAAAGAAAGAGCTGGTTCCCAAAAAACTGGACAATTGATTCATAAAAGTATGTTAATATGTGCTTAAGCATTTTAAAGGAGAATTTAAAGAGAACAAATGGAATTCACAAGTAGACAAATGAGAGAAAGTCCAATGGAAAGATTGGCTAAATTGTTGAGTACTCCATGACCACTGACAATTATCATGATTATTAAAAATTGACATGAAAATACATGAAATTATATTTATTTTAAAACTTCACTAACAAAAATGTGGGTTATGTTAAATATGATTAAATTAGTATAAAATATATTTTATCTATGGCTACACACATTGTCAGGCTTCCCTGGTGGCTCAGTGGTAAAGAATCCGCCTGCCAATGCAGGAGACACAGGTTCAGTCCCTGGGTCAGAAAGATGCCCTGGAGAAGGAAAGAGCAGCCCACCCCAGTATTCTTGCCTGGGAAATCCCATGGGCAGAAGAGCCTGGTGGGATAAATCCATGGGGTCGAAAGAGTCAGACACAACTTGGCAACTAAACAACAACAAATATACATTGTCATTTTTTAAAGACAAAAAATATACAGCAAAGAACGAACACCAGTGTTTATCTTCAGGCAGTAGGAATGCAAGTGATGTTTTTGTTTGTTTTTTCTGTATTTTCCAAATTTCCTATGCTAAACCCCTTACTTTTATAAATAGGAGTAGAAAAATGTGGTATACGGAAGAGCTTCTTCCTTTTCTCTCTTCACTTGTCAGCTCTTGGAGCAAACAACCCACATTCAAGTTACCAGTGCCCCTGTCTCACAGCTCTTCTAATCACCCTTTTCATATCTCCGACCTCACATCCTATTGGCTATCATTTCATCTCCTCAGTGTCTGATTTCCCATCTTTAATCCCTTATATAAACAAGTTAAAGCCCTTTAAAAGGACTCTGACATAGTTCTTCTGCATTTCACTCAATGCTTCACAAATAATAGGAATGAGGGAATCCCCTGGAGATCCAGTAGTTAGGACTCAGCACTCTCACTGCCATGGCCCTCAGGTTCAGTTTCCGGTCAGGAAACTAAGACCCTACAAGCCATGCAGTGTGGTGGTTGTTGTTCTGTCCCCAAGTCATGTTTGACTCTCTATAACCCCATGGGCTGCAGCATGCCAGGCTTCCCTGTCCTTCACCATCTCCCAGAGTTTGTGCAAACTCATCTCCATTGGGTCAATGATGCTATCCAACCATCTCATCTCTTATTACCCCCTTCTCCTGCCCTCAATATTTCCCAGCATCAGGGTCTTTTCCAATGAGTCGGCTCTTTGCATCAAGTGGTCAAAGTATTGAAACTTCAGCAATAGTCCTTCCAGTGAATATTCAGGGTTGATTTACTTTAGGATTAACTGATTTGATCTCCTTGCAGTTCAAGGGACACTCAAGGGTCTTCTCCAGCACCACAATTCAAAAACATAAATTCTTCAGCACTCAACCTTCTTTATGATCCAACTCTCACATCTGTACATGACTACTGGGAAAACCTTCGCTTTGCCTATACAGACCTTTGTCGGAAAAGGGATGTTTCTGCTTTTTAATGTACTATTAGGTTTGTCATAGCTTTTCTTCCAAGGAAGAAAAAAAAACAAGAATTAAATATACACTTATTGAAGAAATAAATGTTAGAGAAGAGGAAGATGTGGTTATAGGTAGAGTAGAGAGCTGCAGAAAGGCTTCATGGAGGTGGGAAGACCTGAGCTAGGCCTTGAAGAATAGCTAAAATTTGAGTGTCTCAAAGGGAAAGCAAGCGGACACGCCAGGAAAAGTGAAGAGCTGGGAGAAGAGATGGACCTGGTCCCATAAGCTCAGGAGACATATAATAATCGCTTCTGGTTGGAGCGCAAATTATGGGTTGGAAAAGAGTAGAGTAAGTGTGGAGAAATCAAAGCTGGATGCAGAAGAGTATCAAGCCCAGCCTATACACTATGGTTCTCAAACTTTGGCTGACTTTTTACACAGCTTTGCTTGGCCCGAGTCCTAGGGTCTGTGTCTCAGTAGATCTGGGGTAGGACCTGAGATGTTTCAGTTCTAATATGTTCCCAGGTCATGCTGGATGCACATAAGAACCACCTAAAAGGTTTCTCAAAAAGCCAAAGCCAGGGCCCTACTCATCAGGGATTTCAGCGTAACCAGTCTGAAGTAGAACCTAAGCACTGTTGTTTATTTTTTTAATAATCATCATTGGTGATTAAAATAGGCAACCAGGGTATCTAATCCTTCTAATTACTTGTATAAGCAATAAGGAGCCCTTCATGGTTTCTGTTACACAAATCATAATCAATGTCAAAAAATGAGAAATTACAATGAAAAAAACTAAATTATGTAAAATCCCAGTACTAAAAACAATTACTGGTGTTTCTCTTAATATATATCTATTTATTTAGCTGCATCGGGTTTTAGTTGTGGCACTTGGAATCTTTCATTTCAGTGTGCAGGCTTCCCTCTAGCTGTGGCACACAGGATTAATTGCCCCACAGCATGTGGGATCTTCATTCTCCGACCAGAGTTCAAACCTGTGTGTGCCCTGCATTGGAAGACAGATTCTTAACCACTGGGCCACCAGAGAAGTCCCAAGAATAACTACTGTTAATGGTTTAGAATAAAATATCCAGATCTTTCCCATGCAAACATATATATAAAAACATGTATTGACAAAGATGGGATTATGTTTACTAATTGCTTTTACTGTGAATGACTTCCATAACAATGAATATAAGTATTAATATAAATCATAATTGATGACTGCATAGTACTCCTTCAGAAGGATGTGCTGTGGCTTAACCCATCAGTAGAGCATGTTTTAAGACTGTGGAGGGTGGGCCACACCATATAATCAGAGAGAAAGCACAGGATTCAGGTTCTACTCCTGGCTTTCCTACTGGCTGGGTGAAGTTAGACAAACCAAAATCCATGCAAGGGACTTCCCTGGTGGCCCAGTGGTTAAGAATTCACCTGCCAGTGCAGGGGACTCAAGTTCAATCCCTGGTCCAGGGAGAGTCCACATGTGGCAGAGTAACTAAGCCTATTTGCTACAACTGCTGACCTCTTGCTCTAGAGCTGACCTCATGTTGCAAGTACTAAGCCCACACACCCTGGAGCCCATGCTCCGCAACAAGGGAAGTCACCGCAATGAGAGTCCAGACACTACAGCTAGAGGAAGCCCACTCACAGCAACAGAGACCCACGCAGCCAAATAAATAAATGTTTTTAAATGTTATTAAAAAAGATTATGCATGCTGCTGAAAAGCCCTCAACTAGGGTATTATTGGTAAGAAACAATTTGAATAAAGAAACCCAAGGATTTGTTGACAGTAAAATGTGAGAGGGAAAAAATAAATATGGAAATTGTTAATAGACAAAGAGATAACTTTTTTATTATTTAAAGAAAAGCCCAAGATAGGAATTAACATACTTTGTCAAAGGCAAAGAGATAATGACATATATTATTTCCTTCTCTAAAATATAACGATACTTTCTTGAAGTGCTAGCTGATGTCTTACCTAATCCATAAAGCCTGCTGTGATTTTTACCCTGTGATTTCCTGTTACACTTACAGTTTAACACACGGCTTAGCCCTTAATCACAGTCTTTTATCCTTTCTCAATTATTTGTCTTGGCACCCCAACTAGGCTGTAAACTCCTCGAGCACAGAGATGGCCCCCTCCACCACCACTCCTAATACTTACTTTTTGAGCTCTAGTACCTAATGTAGTGCAGAGTTCACAGTAAGTATCTATTAGGAACATTCGTTGATCTTCAATTTTGCAATTCAGTAATCTAGCCAGCAGACCACTCTAGTTACTGATGCATATTTTCTATCCCTATAGACAAATCTCTAGGAATCCTTAAATTTACAAATATGTCAAAGATAGCTACTTCAATTTAGACAGCTCTAAGTAATCTAGCATTCGAGGTTCCGCCCCCCTTCCATTGGCTCTAGAAATCTAAGCTCCCCAAAGCCCCCTTTTTTTCCTATTTTATACCAAATGACAGCTGCAATGACTTCCAGAGTTCAAGTCAGTATACAAATCATACTACCATGGAAATCTGCAATTCAGTGTATTTGGTGAGCTCATTACACAATAAAACTTGAGGTCAGAGATTAAAGTCTATTTCCTAGCAGACAAAAATTGGTTTGACAATATGCAACCCACAGTTTGTTCAATACTATACACACATATGGCAAATTATGCTTCTGAAGTAGTCAAAACCTTTTCATTTTTATTAATATTTGGTTATAAAGGAACAAAATTCACAATTCTATTTTTGCCTAAAAATAATACAGAGAAGCAGTGAATGGTTTTCTTTCTTATAGTTTATATTAACTGACTTAGAACTCCTAAATATGAAATCTATCAACTTACTCAGACTATTCTCAATATTGGCAATTTTTCCAATATAATACTTTAAAGAAAGAAAAAAAATTCCAGCTGCAGTCTTTCCTTTCTTTCTCTCCTTCTTCATTCCTTTTATTTCCCCCTTTCTTTATCCCTTTATCTCTCTCCCACTCCCTGCCTCCCTCCATTCCTTCCTTCTTTGTATTCCTTTCAGTCAACATTTAGTGCCCGCTGTGCGTGCTCCTGAACCAGGCACTATACCAACAGCACTGAACATAACACACACAGTCATAGCTCTGGTCAAAGAGCCGGTTATAAACCAGAGATTGCAAGCTGGCAGCTTTCAGATCTATCATGACCCGCAAATGAATTTTGTTTGGCCCACACCATGTCTTTTTTAAATTGAGTTATTTCCCTACATTTTAAGACCAGGACCTTTCCCACAAAAAGTCACGATTTGGGGTTATATGAAAAATGGGAAAATCCAGTGGCACTGAGTCCCTTGCTCCCTGAAAAGAACAACTGGCAGATCCAAGTGGGAACTGCCCTGGTTGGACACATTGAGTTCTTCCCAGCCCTCATGCAATCTCCCTCACTCAGCACTTTGTGCAACTGCTATGTTAAACAGTCATAGAAATAATAAAGGTACAGTTACCAATAGCAGCAAACGCTATAAAGGGAAAATACGGAGCTTTATGAGAGAACATAAGAGGGAAACTAATTTAGATGAGGGTCAAGCATGATCTCTTTAAGGACATCACATTCTTAACTTTCCTCAATACTGACACTTACTTCTTATGAAGTATTTACCCAAATGATAATAAGTACCATTTATTGAGACTCTGCTGGTGCCAGGTACCTTATTTAATTCTCACAGAAAACAATTCTGCATCATCTCCATTTTGCTAATGAAACACCTATGAAATACATGAGGTTCAAGAAGGTCAAACAATTAATCCAAATATATAAAACCAGAAATAGAAAACCTGAAGTCAGAACCAAACCCTGATTAATTCCAAATTATATGTTCATTCCAGTAAAAAGAGCTGTTTCAAATAAGTCCCAGTTCCAATTCCAAGAGTCATTTTGTCTCTGCTCTTCCTAAAACACATGGCCAAGAATATTCAATATAGCACACTCTTGATTTTTCTTTACCATGAGACTGAGTTTGTTCTCAGACTGTACCTCCACTTATGTGTAGAGTAGGGCAGAGTCACCATGTGAGACCAGCTAGTTCTGCAGCTGAAGCCCAGAATCTCTGGCCAGATCTTGGGACCTGCTGGTACTTTGGATAACCCTAAGTTGAGTCAAGTTTATCGGGCTGGGTGCCTCCTTATTGTCAGTCCCTGCCCCACCAATCACCTGGAACTTTCCATCTTTATATCCAGAGAGCTTACATTTTGTTTTATCCTTATCACTTGATGGATTGTGTGAACACTTCACCAAACTCTCTTTTGATTTTCTAGGCTTTCCTCTCAAACCTCTGGTTCAATATGATGTTGCTGCTTCCGTTCGTTCTTATTATGAGAAATTTTTGACCACTGAAGTTCCTTATTACAGCCCCTATTCCAAATTCTTCTCCAAGTCATCCAGGATCTCAATTAAATAGTATCAGCACGTTATTTCCCAGGGCACCACTGTGTTGCTGCCACGTGCATCCTTCAATCCAAATACAATACTCAAAGTAATGACATACAACATTATGAAAGTATAGTCAATAGAAAAGGAAGATACAGTGTGTTGGGGGGTTTTGTTTGTTTTTTGTCCAAGAATACAACGTAAAACTCTAGGTATTCTAGGTTTTGAAGAAAGTAGAATCTGAGCATTCATGCCATTATGTGTACCTTGGCTTCATAACACTCTATTCCTCACCTACAAGATAGTTCAGCCTTTTTAGGCCTTATTTTCCTCATTAATAAATTAGCTTTTCTAGTTAGCTTGGCAGACTGAACCAATGTAAGAAATCCTTCCACTTTGACCTCATAGGAATGCTGTATCTTTTTTTTTTTTTTATGTTAAGACATAAATGACTTTGAAATCAAGAAGTGAAACTCTTAGGAATAGAGCAAAATTTAGGATGGTAATTGGGAACTGAAGTCAAAATGTTCACAGGGGAATCTGAGTTGAATATGGGCCTTAACAGTTTGTGACATTAACACCTATGTGAGGACAGGGGTATAGGGTTCTAGGTCAAGGCAGGACTCACACAGGGCTGGCCCTTGAGAAATGCAGCCTAGAAAAACTTTTCCCACCCATCTGAGGAAGCAGCAAGGAAACTTGCTCCCATGAATGGAAAAACAGTCACTGGAGAGAAATTTGAAACCCAGACCTTCGGCTTGTGCAGAAAATGAGGTTGAAATTCACACTCGTCGTGATACTGGAACCTCAAGGCTGAAAAATTAAAAGTATAAAGTGGCTTGACACTACAGAACCCACAGGTCCCCAGTCAGGGGGAAAAGTAAAACATTCTGTAGGAACTCTCCAACAAGCCAACACACAAGAGACTTTCACAGAAAACAGAACAACCCCTGCTGAAGATAATTTCACAGTAAAAATCAGAAACCACACCAGGAAATAAACCACTGAGGAAATGTCGGCAGACAGGACAAAGGTGGTCCTTTATACCCGAGGACTGGTTTTGGTAAAACTATTCAAAAAAGAGTTTAAGGTAAGTATGTTAAAAATATTTGGAGAGACAGAGTAGGGGAAGAAAAATCTCTTCCTCTATCTATATAATAGTTCTCCGGCCAGGACCCTGTAAGTTGGATTCACGGGAGTAAAGCATACAAATTTATCCAATCTAAGATTTACATGACACAGGAGCCCTCATAAGGAAATGGAAATCCAAAGAAGTGGTTAAACCTGAGCCTTTTTATACTCTTTGATGAAGAGTAGGAACTTGCACAAAAATTGATAGGACAAAAGGTACGAGCTAAAGGTAGAAAACTGGGGAGACAGCAAGACTGGATCTTCAAATTCCTTTCACAGTCCCTCTGTCTTAGGAGATAAGGATGGTCCTTTCCTCTGGATATGGGGAGGCCATTTCTTGCCTGAGGGTCTCAAAACCTGCTTCAGGGGAGATGGGATGGGTCAGAGAGTTCTTCCTGTATCTTCTGTTTCTCAAACGTCTTCAGCTTAATATATTCCATATGCCAAGGTGCCTTTTTTTTTAGCGTAGTGTGCCCTGAACCCTGTCACTGAGAATCAGTACAAAATGAGGAAATAGGACTATTTGACCTTGATGGTCCCTTCTTTCAACAGCAACCTTACAATCGCCCAACCCTGCCTTCTACCTGTAGCTTCTGTAGCTGCGGATTCTACCAACCACAAATCAATTTAGAACAAAATCAGTTTAAGGTTGGTCGAATCCCCCGATATGGACCCTGAGAATTTAGAGGGCCGACTGTATTAGACCCTTTCATATAAGGGACTTTCGAATTCACAGAATTTATTTATCCGGAGTCCCAGACCTTATACCCCTAGGCATATAGAGGGCCGTCTCTATTGGACTGTGTAAGTAGTGGGCATTGATCTTCATCTACAGTCTGAAGCAACTAATAAATATACATGAGTGCTCAGCTGCTTCAGTAGTGTCCGACTCTCTGCAACCCTATGGACCGTAGACCTCCAGGTTCCTTTGACCATGGGATTTTCCAGGCAATAATACTGAGTGGATTGCCATGCCCTCCTCCACAGATCTTTCCAATCCAGGGACCAAACCCAAGTCTCTTGTATCTCCTGCATTGGAAGGTGGGTTCTTTATCCATCGCATCAGCTGGGAACCCCAACTAATAAATATTACTTTCTGTATTTCCTATACCTTAAATTTTCTTTTGAGTCCTCATTCCGTTAGTCTGACAAAATACATTAACTGTTCAAGATTTCCCACCCCTTTCCCTGTCATGTCAAGATGCCAGGGAACTTTCTACCAAAGTACTAGAAAAACAAGTCATTCCTCAGATTGTTTGATACAGATTTTACAGCATTCCATTTGCTCAATAAACACTTGTTGGTCTACTGATTTAGGAAAAACACCTAGAAAGGCTTTTTATCCGTAGCCCACCACATTCTTAAAATGATTAGAATGACAAAGATATCTATACCAAAAGCTTTAAAACATAAAGAAAATCAGAATCAAGAGTGGGAAATAAAAAGAAAAAAATGTTTCTAAGAATTGAGAACAGACTTTTGTTCTAAACACGCAAGTAGCCAAGGCAAGGAGGAAATTTAGGATTCCGTAGTTCATGCTGTGCTCAGTGCTCAGTCGCTTCAATCCTGTGGCCTCTTTGGGACCCTATGGACTGTAGCCTGCCAGGGTCTTCTTGTCCATGGGATTCTCCAGACCAGAATGCTGGATTGGGTTGCCGTGCCCTCCTCCAGGAGATCTTCCTGACCCACAAATCGAACCTGTGTCTCCAGCATTGCAGGCGAATTCTTTACCCACTGAGTCATCTAGGAAGCCCCCATAGTTCTTGCTTTCAGAAAAGAAAAAATAGGACTTCTCTGGTAGTCCTATGGTTAGGACTCCACCCTTCCAATGCAGGGGGCAGGAACTAACCGGTCAGGGAACTAAGATCCCACATGCCCTGCAGTGCAGTGAAAAGACAAAAACAAAGAAAAAGAACTGGGACTAGAACCAAGTTGACCCAGGTTTTGATCTAGCTCTGAGACCTCAGGCAAAAAGAAAATAATAATTCCTTAATGGAAAGAATGTTTTGCTTATTTATCAATTAAGTTGAGTCTCTTGGGGACAAAAATATTTAAGTGATGAGAGACCAGCAGCTTAATGGTGAACAGAATGAGATAAAAGAAATACTGAAGTTAAAAGAATGTAATAAAGTTCTTTGAGATTCATGAAAACTAGAAAGAAAATATAAATGTGCTGTTTGTTAAAGCAATTTTGAGAAGCATAGGAAATATATGTACGTGGTAGTTTAGTCATTTTATTCCCACTTACAGCTATTACAGAAATTGGAGACTTTAAGAACAGGTATATATTTAAGGATGAATAACACTGCCATTTAGTAAATTATTACTGCTACTAATCCAAGTCAGCTGAAATTGTTCCTTAAAAGTCTGAGTTAACCTAACCTTCTGTCATATCAGAAATCATATCGAAGCATTAACAAAATCAAAAGGCAAATTTTGTCAATAGGCAAAATCAAATCAAACAAGCAGTTTTCAAGGCTCAGGAGTGAGTTACAGACCTAGCACAAACCTAGTTCAAGAAGCAAATGATGTAGAGAATTAATGGCTGAACCAGAACTAGCACCATCGAGCCCTGCCAGGCTAACTCCTGAGGATGACGTAGTGCCTTTTGGAAAAAAAGAAGAGAGAGAAATCAAGAATTGTGTTCAAAACTACTCTCCCATGATCACCTTATAAGAAAAAGGACCAAAAAAAATTAAAAAAAAAAAAAGAAAAAGGACATGCCTGTTTAATGATTCAAGTATACCCAAGAACACCTGTCACATCAATGACAAAAAAACACCAGTGATAATAATAATTAAGTTGTATGCGTGTGAATTTTAGAGAAACACTGTTAATCAGCCTTAATCTTATTCTAACGTTACCCTGTGCAGCAGGTTTAAACACTAAGCTCTTCCAGAGCCACATCAGCTGCTCAGGCCATAGGATGATTCTACTATGATGAATAAATAGCACCTTCGCACCTTCTGACCTGAAAGAGTTAATATGATTCCCCTCCCCCAAATGTGTTACTAGGGAGCTGTCTGAGATATTATTTGATCCTGGAAAGAAAAAGGCCCATTTGTTCCCTAATGTTTTTTGTTTTTTTTTTTTAATTAATAAAGACCAGCAAAGACCCCTTCTTCTTCCTATATCCAACCCGCACTCGTCCCTACCCTAAAAACCATATTTTGTAAACCGAATTTTCAAACTGTAAGACTGGTTTTTCTCATGAGGCAAAGAAAAAAAACCTCTGTGATTAATGCTTTAGCTAAAAGCATAGAATGTAAAATGGGAAGATTATTTATGGTTCTTCTCTTCAGGAGCTAATAGAGTCAGACGTTAGCCTAAAAGGATGGAAATCCTACAGTGGGATTTTTTTTCCAACAGATAAAAGTGGCTTCTGGAAACAGCATAAATACTGTCTGCAGTAAGCCATAAGCACTAATAATTTTGCTATAAGTGCTCAGTCGAAGGGAGATGAACATGTTAAATGTTATTTAAAAATGGACAGCATGTTATCTTGAAAGCCACAGTGAAATACTAACCTAAGTGACGAGCATGGCTTTCAGTGCCGTGTTTTAAGATGGACGGTGGTTGGAGGGATTTACCAGGCTACTCTTCCATATAGTCAAATCACATTCAGTAGCTCAAAATGTAATATGGATTGAATTTTCAATTTCCAGTTATATTTTCCCCAAGGCCGTTAAATTTCTTTTTTCCTAAACTGCTCATTCGTCTTCAGTTAATTCTGTTCAAAAGAGCCACTTCGCTAATTATCTAAGGTAGGCAAGTGAGCATGAAACTTGATTTCACTACCTTCGACACTGTTAATTTGGCAGAGAAGAGTTTTATTTGTGTTAATAGGGTATTTCCAGTGACAAGCTTTTTGCATTTTTGCTCCCCTTTTAGCAGTCCAGAACATCAAAAGTTTCCTCTTCCTTAGTGACGTTCTTAAAAAAAAAAAATAGATCTAATGAATTATTAGGAACACATAAGGAAATAACTTGGAAATTAAAAGGCCTCAGGTGAAATGCGAAGACAAACATATTGTCTCTTTATAATAAAACAGATTTCCACAAAACATATGTGTTGGTTGTCAGTAAGCCAACAATTGTTTAGTGGTCTAATTTTGGGGGTGATTAAAATATTCCTGGAGAAGGAAATGGCAACCCACTCTAGTATTCTTGCCTGGGAGAAATCTCATGAACAGAAGAGCCTGGCGGGCTACAGTCCATGAGGGTTGCAAAGAGTTGAACACAACTTAGCAACTAAACGGCAACAACCACAAAAAATATTCTTAGGCACAGAAATAGTATTGTTACCAGGTGATTCCACAGGTGATTGTGGTCAAAGTAGCCAATAAACAACAGCACCCTGGAGAAACAGAGGCTCCAGAGGCGTCCCACCTCCCTCTGGGTGGAAATGGTCTAGATGTGGGCCGATGTCAGAGGAGTGCTCCAAACCAGGCTCCTTAAATATGTTCAGAGTGTTGCGCACAGATACATCATGAATCCCCGGCCCCATCCTTGCTTCCATCCCTGGTTGGGAAACTGAGACCCGGTATGCTGGGTGGCACGGCCAAAAAATAAAATAAAACAATGTCACATCTAGTGAATCACAGAATATTTGATCTAAAAATGTTGTGAATAAAGGGACTATTTATAAAGGTGCTGTATTTGCAGGGCCACCGTTACAAAGCACCAAAGGCGAGATGGTTTAAACAACAGAATTTTATTGTTACAAAGTACTGAAGGCTGGAAATCCAAAACCAAGGTGTCGGCAAGGTTGCTTTCCTCTGAGGACTGTGGGGGGCTGTCCCAGGCCTGTCTCTTTAACCTGTTGATGGCCTTCTTCTCCCCACCGTCTTCGCATCTTTTTCTCTCTGTGTGTCTGTCTCTACATCCAGATTTCTCCTTTCTACAAGGACACCAGTCATATTAGATCAGGGCCCACCCTTGAAAACCTCGTTTTAACTTGATTCTCTCTGTAAGGATCCTATCTCCAAAAAAGATCGCATTCTGAGATCCTGGTGGTTAGGACTTCAGCATGAGGATTTTGGAAGGACATCACTGAACCCATAATAGCTGTGGGCAACATTTGAGAAAGCCACCAAAGAATGGTGCTGTAACCTGGAGCTGATCACAGCAGAGACCATGAAGAGATTATCAGAACCATTAGAAAAAGGAGCTAGGTGGAGACAACTGTCATATAGGAACCAAGTTTGTTGTTGTTGCTTAGCTGCTCTTTTGTGACCCTGTGGACTGTAGCCCATCAGGCTCCTCTGTCCATGGGGTTTTCTAGGGAAGAATACTGGAGTCGGTTGTCATTTCCTTCTCCAGGGAATCTTCCTGACCCAGGGATCGAACCTTCAGCTCCTGCTGCATCTCCTGCATTGCAGTCGGATTCTTTACCAGGGAAGCCCATAGAAACTAGGGCTTTCAGTAAAAGGATTCAGCTAACAAGCAACAACAGCAGGGATGGAACTGAGTGGAGAGAACAAGTGCCCTGACCTCACTCACCTTCCATCTCCTCCTACAGGTTCCTCCCATGGGGCAAACCAGTTATAAGCCAGAGAATGAGCCAGTGGATCAGCCCAGACCAGCCAGCTTCCTGGGGCTGCTCTGCAGGATGCAGAAAGGTAAAGATTGAACCTGGAGTGATATGCAGAAGATATCCAGTAGATTGTCTTTTACAGTTCATAAAACAAGCAACTGGATATGCAAGAGTTCTGTATATTTTTTCTATATATATTTGAAATAATTCACAGTAAAATTTTTAAAAGAAGCTTACAGTATATTGTTACATAGGGAAAAATACACATAATATAATCACTACTCATGTTCTGAAGGATATGCTCAAAAATGCAACCATGACATTTCCCTGGTGGTCCAGTGGTTAAGATCCATGCTTCCCCTGCAGGGAGCACAGGTTTGATTCCTGTGCTCCTGATTCCAGCATTACAGATTTCACATGCTGCACTGAACAGCCAAAAACAAATAATGCAATCATGTTTATCTCCTGGTTGAGGGTTAAGAATAATTTTTATTTCCTTTAATTACTCAGTATTAACATCATGAAGTTTTTACAGGAATGAAGAGTACAGTAAAGGAACACTGCTGTCAGTGTATATAGTAAGAAGGAGTAGCATCTCTTTGAGTAAATGGAGAAGACTCTAGGAAAGAGGCTTAGGTTGCAGGAGGGTTTGCTTTCGACGGAAAAGATTCCAGAGATCAGAGTATAACAGTTGGAAGATGAATAGGAAAAAGAGAATATGTAATAATATGGAACTCAAACCAGAGGAGAAGATGATACAATGGGCTTGCATTTTGGGTGGCAGCCAAACATTCAGGGGGTTATGTATATGGCCGTGAAGAATTAACTGCCTTCTACATTCTAAATGGAACTCCGATGAAAGTTATTTTTTAAACCCCAAATGTCAGAAGCCTGACCACACTAGCAGTCAACAGTCTTTACTTAGGGCTCTATCTGGAATGTGTGTGAAGATCTATTATGGAGCCTTCCAAAAAAACCCTTTCCCATGGAGCACCAGAACACTCAGGCCTCCTTTGATGGGGTATGAACTTAGCTAAGATCAGTTCTTGGAGTCACCATCGTAAGGTATTCTATGACTTCTGCAATGTCGAAGTAGGATCTCTGTTTTTATATTGCTGAACAGATGTAAAGTTTTAACTTCAATGTAAAGGTTACAGCATAAATTCCATATGCCTTTGTAAGTTCTATGACATGGTAAATAAAGTAAAAAACCAGCATCTACACATATGCTATAAAAGTCTCATATCAATTTTCATCAGCAGACTACGAGTAACATACCAAGCATGTGCAAACATGTAATATTAGAGCCTTCCAACTCAGAAAAATACTCAGCTTTTTCTCAAACTAACAACGATTGTATTCCTCAGAGAGCCATGAATATGTAAAGTTTGAGGTTTTTACGTCCAACTGTTCTTAAAGTTATTTGAGGGCAGAAAAAGGTCACCAGGATTTTTTTAAATCACTTTATACAAAAACAGCTGGACTGCTTTACTCTAACATCCCCCGGCTATCCAATGGGAAGAAACCTGCCTTGCTTAAACCTGAACAGCATGACAACACTCTTCAGAAAGAGAGCAAGAACATTTTTATATTGGAATGTGGTTTCAGGTTTGATCATAGATGGTTATCTGTTTTCATGCTGAAGAATGTGACTTCTCATGATAAATAAAACTGATATAAGACAGTATTTTTTCTGAAATTTGGATTATACCAGGTAAGAGAGAAAACAGAAACTCAAAACATCATGATTTCATTATTACATTTACTTTTCCTACCAGTCTATATATGTATACACAGAAAGTAGGAGTAAAATTGGAAGAAAGAAGCTGAAAGACTATTTCTAAAACTCAAAGTTCAAACTGTTCTCACACATTTTAAAATTAATCTTTCATGTCTCACCAAAATATTTATCTTGGATTTGGGTAGCGGCCTCCTTCTAACGCACTCAAGCCTATATATAGGCTAGCTGTGCATTGTCATTGCGGTCTCATAAACAAAATGGTCCGAAACACAGCAGGGCAGATTCTCAACCACTGGACCACCAGGGAAGTCCTAGTCATTGACCTCTCTTGATGCTTATACACCACTCCATCCTCAGGCAAGTTAGAATATTCCTTCACTTTTCTTCATATACATCAAAATTTAATCTTGTGTGCATCCTGGACTTTCCTAGTGTGCATACAACAGAGTACAAAGGGGAATAAAGAGTCCATGAGTTTGCATCGAAAGGTACAGCTCTTGAAGGCATCCATGAGGCATGAAACCATAGAGAGAGTCAAATCACCCAGGGAAACATACAAGCAAGAGGGAAAGAAGCTTAAAGGGTAGACAGAGGATATGAAACCAGCAAAAGAAACTAATGAACAGCATGGCAAGGTATCCAGTGCCCCCTAGTATGACCCACAAGAGTAGCCCCAGGTGTGAAATTTCCCAAAGATATATGTAAGAGACAGGTTGGTTGTATGTAATGACAAAATTCAGCTATCTGGCTCACCCTAAATCCTTCAGTCATCTAGGGACAGTCTGTACTTCAAGATTAAAATTAGCCTCTGTTCTTTGGCCTCTAAATAAAGCTACGCTGCATGGGAGAAAAAAAATCAGCTTGTGGAAGTACACATTGGTACAACCAATCTAGAGAGTAACTTGGTAATGGCTGTTAAGATTTTAAACAAGGGGCTTCTCTGGTGGTCTAATGGTTGAGACTCTGTGCTTCCAATGCAGGGGGCTTGGGTTCTAATCCCTAGTCTGGGCACTAAGATACCACATGTTGTGTGGCATGGCCAAAATGCTTTTAAAAATTAAAGAAAAAGATTTTAAGCACACCTTTATTTGACCTATTCTTGCCTTTATTCTTGACCTTTATTTCACCTTTGTTCTTATATATTTGACCTTTATTCTCTGCCTAGAGAATCCCATGGACAGAGAAGCCTGTCAGGCTACAGTCCATAAGGTCACACAGAGTTGGACACGCCTGAAGTGACTTGGCGTGTATGCACTTATTTGACCTAGCAATTCTACTCTTAGTGATTTATCCTATTTAACACCAAAAAAATTTGTTTTAATTTAAAAATATAATGAGTTAACTACATCTCAATAAAAATAAGCTGATTAATGAGTACATTTTTAAATAACAGCACATTTGGAAAATAAGTACAGAAATATTTATTATAGCTTTATTTATAAACAAAATGTTGGAAAATCTGTTCCCTTTAAAAAGGGTTACAGAAGTGACGGTATCATTTTCTTTTAAAGATATGTTAGTCATTGATTCTGAATCTTACATTGATAGATAATATCAGCAGATTTCAGCACAGCAAATAAAATACACCAAATTCTAACCAGCACAAGTTTTATTGACAAGCAAACCCATTCCATGGACATAAATAACTTCATTAGATAATTACATTTTTGTTTTCCTACATTTTTATGTTTTTTTTAACTGTGACACTTTCAAATTAGAGACCTAAAGTCTCCTGAGTGGTATAAGGTGCTCCCCAGGAGTTACTGCATGGCACCTCCGTGGCATGGAATAGTATTTGGTGTAGAAGATGACTGGTTAGCTGCAGCAGAATGAACATTTTCTCTAAGAACAGTAGTAAAGAACAGTCCAGTGGTTAAGACTCTGCCTTTCAGTACAGGGGGTGAGAGTTCCATCCCTGGTTGGGGAACTCAGATCCCACAAGCCATGAGATGCGACCAAAAAGTTTCAAAAAAAAGTCCAAGCCTGGGGACACTCTCTGTGACAATATGTGTTGTAGTGTGTGTGCGCCTTCTCTCCAGGCCCTCCTCTAACTCCCATTCATAGTAATCACAGTTTGTCTCATCAAAGTAGCCTGTGAGGCAGAAGAATCATAATACGTATAGTTGGATCTCAATTTTCTTTATTGAGAATAGTTATTATTATTAAATAGATCTTAAGTATGAAATAGGCTTCCCTGGTGGCTCAGCTGGTAAAGAATCTGCCTGCAATGCAGGAGACCTGGGTTGGGAAGATCACCTGGAGAAGGGAACGGGTACCCACTCCAGTATTCTGGCCTGAAGAATTCCATGGACTGTATAGTCCTTGGGGTCACAGAGTGGGACACTACTGAGCAACTTTCACTTCGCTAAGTATGAAACATCAGTTACAATCATATCCAGTTATCATTTCTAACTGATTTAGTAATATAGTAACTTAAATTTTGTGGACTGAGGCAAGTTCTGTACACCCAAAGTAAAAGAAGGGTATCATAATTAGAAGTGATGGTACTTAAGCCAAAATTTAAAAAACAGAATTCTATGTGGAGATATTAAAAGATATATCCAAAACATATCATTAACTGAAAAAAAGATGTGCAGAAGATTGTGTAAAGTAAGCTACCATTTGCGTGAGAAAAAAATAAGGTATAAATTCACATTTAAAAAATGCTTGAGATATCTCTTAAAAGATAGTCGAAACATTGATGACAATGGAGGCCTGAATAGCTAGGAAACTGAGAAGAATGCTTACTTTTCACTGTATACATTTTTGAATTTTATACCATGTGTATGTGATATCTGTTCAAAAAATAAAGAATAAGCAATTGGGACTTTGTTGGTGGTCCAGTGGCTAATACTCAATGCTCCCAATGCAGGAGACCCAGGTTCGATCCCAGGTCAGGGAACTAGATCCCATGTGCTGCAACTAAAGATCTCAAGTGCCACAACTAAGACCGGGCACAGCCAAATTAATTAATGAATTTTAAAAAATAAGCAATTACATAAGAGTTTTTATTTTTTATTTTTTTAAATTTTATTTTATTTTTAAAATTTACAATATTGTATTCGTTTTGCCAAATATCGAAATGAATCCGCCACAGGTATACCTGTGTTCCCCATCCTGAACCCTCCTCCCTCCTCCTTCCCCATACCCTCCCTCTGGGTCGTCCCAGTGCACCAGCCCCAAGCATCCAGTATCGTGCATCGAACCTGGACTGGCATCTCGTTTCTTACATGATATTTTACATGTTTCAATGCCATTCTCCCAAATCTTCCCACCCTCTCCCTCTCCCACAGAGTCCATAAGACTGTTCCATACATCAATGGCTCTTTTGCTGTCTCGTACACAGGGTTATTGTTACCATCTTTCTAAATTCCATATATATGCGTTAGTATACTGTATTGGTGTTTTTCCTTCTGGCTTACTTCACTCTGTATAATAGGCTCCAGTTTCATCCACCTCATTAGAACTGATTCAAATGTATTCTTTTTAATGGCTGAGTAATACTCCATTGTGTATATGTACCACAGCTCTCTTATCCATTCGTCTGCTGATGGACATCTAGGTTGCTTCCATGTCCTGGCTATTATAAACAGTGCTGCAATGAACCTTGGGGTACACGTGTCTCTTTCCCTTCTGGTTTCCTCAGTGTGTATGCCCAGCAGTGGGATTGCTGGATCATAAGGCAGTTCTATTTCCAGTTTTTTAAGGAATCTCCACACTGTTCTCCATAGTGGCTGTACTAGTTTGCATTCCCACCAACAGTGTAAGAGGGTTCCCTTTTCTCCACACCCTCTCCAGCATTTATTGCTTGTAGACTTATGGATCGCAGCCCTTCTGACTGGCGTGAAATGGTACCTCATAGTGGTTTTGATTTGCATTTCTTTTTACATTCCGCATATTGCTGTAGTTATTTTCCACCTCATAAGAATCTTTAATCCGTTGGCCTGTTCTTTCACTTCCATCACTGACCTCATGTTCTCACTTCCCTCTTTATTTATCTTAGATTCCGTGATCCAGCACTACTCCCCTGAAAATACCCTTAATCCTCTTGTCCCTCTCTTCTTTGTATTTGCCTGGAAAGCCCCAACCCTGGCTAGACTCCTACTCATATATCCCATGACTGCATGTAAGCAGCTTGTGTGTTTGCAGGAAGTCACACAACTTTTCAGATTGTTGCCACATTAAATTTATGACCACAAATCCCAGGTACAGAATTAATACTGCCAGACAATCCTACTATCAGATCAGATCGGTCGCTCAGTCGTGTCCAACTCTTTGCGACCCCATGAATTGCAGCATGCCAGGCCTCCCTGTCCATCACCAACTCCCGGGATTCACTCAGACTTACATCCATCGAGTCAGTGATGCTATCCAGCCATCTCATCCTCTGTGGTCCCCTTCTCCTCTTGCCCCCAATCCCTCCCAGCATCAGAGTCTTTTCCAATGAGTCAACTCTTCTCATGAGGTGGCCAAAGTACTGGAGTTTCAGCTTTAGCATCATTCCTTCCAAAGAAATCCCAGGGCTGATCTCCTTCAGAATAGGCTGGTTGGATCTCCTTGCAGTCCAAGGGACTCTCAAGAGTCTTCTCTAACACCACAGTTCAAAAGCATCAATTCTTTGGCGCTCAGCTTTCTTCACAGTCCAACTCCCACATCCATACATGACCACTGGAAAAACCATAGCCTTGACTAGACAGAACTTTGTTGGCAAAGTAATGTCTCTGCTTTTCAATATGCTGTCTAGGTTGGTCATAACTTTTCTTTCCAAGGAGTAAGCATCTTTTAATTTCATGGCTGCAGTCACCATCTGCAGTGATTTTGGAGCCCCCAAAATAAAGTCTGACACTGTTTCCACTGTTTCCCCATCTATTTCCCATGAAGTGGTGGGACCGGATGCCATGATCTTCGTTTTCTGAAATGTTGAGCTTTAAGCCAATTTTTTCACTCTCCACTTTCACTTTCATCAAGAGGCTTTTTAGTTCCTCTTCACTTTCTGCCATAAGGGTGGTGTTACCTGCATATCTGAGGTTATTGACATTTCTCCCGGCAATCTTGATTCCAGCTTGTGCTTCTTCCAGTCCAGCGTTTCTCATGATGTACTTTGCATATAAGTTAAATAAACAGGGTGACAATATACAGCCTTGACGAACTCCTTTTCCTATTTGGAACCAGTCTGTTGTTCCACGTCCAGTTCTAACTGTTGCTTCCTGACCTGCATACAAATTTCTCAAGAGGCAGATCAGGTGGTCTGGTATTCCCATCTCTTTCAGAATTTTCCACAGTTTATTGTGATCCACACAGTCAAAGGCTTTGGCATAGTCAATAAAGCAGAAATAGATGCTTTTCTGGAACTCTCTTGCTTTTTCCATGATCCAGCAGATGTTGGCAATTTGATCTCTGGTTCCTCTGCCTTTTCTAAAACCAGCTTGAACATCAGGAAGTTCACACGGTTCACATATTGCTGAAGCCTGGCTTGGAGAATTTTGAGCATTACTGTACTAGCGTGTGAGAATCCTATTATACCACCTAGCAAATTTCCTTACCTGTTCTTGAAAAGGACTACTTGATGGAATTCCCTTGTGGTTCATTCACTGAACCACAGGTAATTAGGACTTGGTGATTTAACTGTTGAGGACCAGGGTTCAGTTGCTGTTTGAGAAATAAGATCCCACAAGCTGTGAGGTGCAGTGTGACCGCCCCCCCCAAAAAAAAGAACAACTTTGGACTTTCTCCTTTATACTCACAGCTCCAACACATTTTCTTCTCTAACACAGAGTTATAGGTCAACTGTGTGAAAGGTCACTCAGTCATGACCAACTTTTCACAACCCCATGGACTGTAGCTTCCCAGGCACCTGAGTCCATGGGATTTTCTAGGCCAGAATACTGGGGTGGGTAGTCGTTCCCTCCTCCAGGATAAGTCAACTATACTTCAATTTTTTAAAAAAGATAAGAAGGGGAGGGATAAATTAAGAGTTTCAGATTAACTGTATATATATATATATATATATATATATCACATATATATAAATATATAGAACATATAACTGCTATATATAAAATAATCAATGAGGACCTACTATATAGCACAAGGAACTCTACTCAATATTTGTACATAATCGTGTATCTACTCTTCAGATTCTTTTTAGGTAATTATCTATATGGGAAAAGAATCTGAAAAAGAATAGGTATATGTATACGTATAACTGAATATCTTTGCTGTATACCTGAAACTAACACAACATTGCAAATCAACTATAGTCCAATATAAAAAGTATTTTATGTATAAATAAAAGTGAAGGCCAAAAAAGCAAAGACTGTTCAGGTACCTTATAAGATTAAGAAAATAAATTGTTATATTACTGTTATTTGGTACCAAGATTTTCAGCATGAAAGAAAAAAGATTGGAGCATTAAAAAAAAAAGTATATATTTGAATTTATATTTGAAATGCTAACATGAACTTGATTTTTAAATCTATCTGTTGAAGAGTAGCAGAATATGCCACCCCCAAATATGCCTCTTTAACATGAGCATTATTTTGAGCTGAAAGCAATTGAGATGAAACAGATACAAGAAAATCTCTCTACCCTCCCTATAAGACAGGACACAAATTTACAAAAGGGACCCTTCTCTCTCTGTCAAGGACAAACATTGATCCTGTAGACTTTAGACCCTTATCAGTGAAGAAGGCACCTACCTAAATCTGCGTAACAAACTGTACTCTTGTTTACCATGCTTTCCCTCCTAGCCACATCGTGACTGGTCTTCCCCATACCTTTATTTCTTTTATGTTCAGCTGAAGATGGTATTTAAGCTGGAGTTCTAAGCTACTTCTAAGAGTTATTCATTTTTCCCTGGGTATTTCCCATGTATAATACCGAAGTATACGTATTAACAAATGCACATTACTTTTTTCTCTTTTTAATCTGTCTTTTATTACAGGAGTCTCAGCCAAGACACAGAGAGCAGTGGGAAAGATTATTTTCCCTCCCCTACACTCTCTCTCTTTCTCTTAGTTCTAACCACTCAAAGGACCTAGATGCAGTCTTTTTTTTTTTTTTTTTTTTTAATATGTGTGGCTCAGACAGAAAAGAATTTACCTGCAGTACAGGAGACCCAGGTTCAATCCCTGAGTTGGGAAGATCCCCTAGAGAAGGGAATGGCTACCGACTCCAGTATTCTTGCCTGAAGAATCCCATAGACAGAGGAGCCTGGCAGGCTACAGTCCATGGGGTCACAAAGAATTGAACACGACTGAGCAACTAGCACTTTCACTTTATATATTTATTTGTCTGTCAGGTCTTAGTTGCTCCATAGCATGTGGGATCTTAGTTCCCTGACCAGGGACCAAACCTGAGTCCCCTGCATTGCAAGGTAGACTCTTAACCAGTGGACCACCGGAGAAGTCCCTAGATGCAATCTTAATCCAGCAGCAATGAGCATGCCTAGTACCCAGATTTTGCATTCTAAATACCATCCCTAACTAAATGGGAACAAGTCTCCTTGGAGAAGTAGCTAGCACCAAGTCTGAGGCAGGGAATACATGGTAAGCTGGAATAAGTGTACCATATGCTGTATGCCTGATAAAGTAGAACTCGAGGCTTTTCCTGGGTAAAGAAGCCAACAGCATATGTGCAGTTTATTGTATGTCAATTATACCTCAATGAAGTTTTTTTTTTAATTAGAAGAAAGGAACAGGAAAATAACTCAAGGAGTTCTTAAATCTGAAAATCTTGGGGCAACCCCACAGTCCTCTCAGGGGATCTGCAAGGTAAAAACTGTTTTCATAATATTACCAAAATGTCATCTGCCTTTTTTCCACTACTTATATTTACACTGATGGTACAAAAGCAAAGAAGTAAGTAAAATGCTGGCCAGTTAGCACCAACCTGTACTGGTAGTCATTGTGTTCTTTTTTTTCCTTTCCTTTTCTTTTTTTTTTGGCTTTGCCTCATGGCTTGCAGGATCTTAGTTCCCAGACCAGGGATTGAACCCAGGTCCACAGCAGTGAAAACACTAAGTCCTAACCACCAGACCACCAGGGAAAGGGAATTCCCTGTTTTCTTTATTATTATGCATTCACAGGAAAAATAAAAAAGACAATGGATAAAAATAAAGCTGCTTTTAGTTGACATCATTTAGTTATATCAAATATCAATCCTATTTATGCATCTTTTTAATATTCTATGTGATGAAATGAAACTAAAACACTTCTGCTTCATACCCAAGTAGGATGGATGTCCCAAGAGAAAGCACTTGCAAGATTGTATGAGGTCTGGGTTGAACTAACATTTTTTTCATGGAAGATTATTTTTACTTGAAAGAACTGACAGACGCACTATGATTATTTTGACTTGAGTATTTGGCACATTTTCACAAACATAAATGAAGTGAGCCTGTCATTTCAAGGAAAACAACTGACAGTATTGGTTGCCAGTGATAAAATTTGAGCTTTTAAGTGAAACTTAGAATTTTGGAAAACTTGTAGCAGTTACTCTGAGCTTAACAGTTTCCCAAAGCTTAGGGTTTTCTGTTGAAACCAATGGTGATAGTAACGGTACAGTTCTTTTAATATTGTTTAAGGAGATGTATCAGCATTTGGAGGATCTGCACAACTGGGTGGATCAATATTTTTCCATGTGACCAGTGCACAATGTGACAAAATTATGTGTAGGTAAAAGATCCGTTCAAAGTGGAAAGTAGCTCAATGGGTTTGATATAATTTCAGATTCTACACTGCAACTAAATTTTAAGAAACTACCACTCATCAATTTTTGATGTGATATAAAGAATAATGCTTAGTACTTCAACCAAAATGATATATTGCAACAGACTGAATTCCCAAGCAAATATGAGAATCTAGTCCCGTCTATTACACCGAATAGTAAAGAGAGTTACAAAAATGTAAAACAACATGACTGTTCTCACTAAATTATTTTTATTTTGGGAAATAAAGCTATTTTCATAAAATATACTTTATTTACATTAACATGTTAGGGTTTAATACTGTTATTTTTGATGAATTAATGAATATATATTTTTTAAGTTTCTCTATTTTATTTTCTTCCTAACATAGTAAATGTAGATAGACAGAACTCCAAAATGAAATTTTAATAATTTTTAAGAGTGAGACTTCCCTAGTGGTCCAGTGGCTAAGAATCCACCTTCCAATGCAGGGCACGTGGGTTCAATCCCTGGTCAGGGAAGCTTTCCCTACTAGAGAAAGCCTACACATCACAAAGAAGAACCAAAGCAGCCTAAATAAATAAATATTTTTTAATAATAATAATTTTTAAGAGTAAAAAGTGTTCTGGAGATGGAAAAGTTTGAGAATTGCTGGTTTAATTGAACAAAGAAAATCACTTTACAATGTACCTGCTTTTTGCTCAGGAAAAATCCCTTAGTGGCCTTTATTAGTTACATAAATATACAATGAACAAAATATACAAAAAGCAGACACCTGATGCTCTGGGGAAAAAGGTAAAAGGACCTTTTCTGGCCTGAAAAAGCTTGGTATACAGAGGTGATCACTGTGTGCAAATTTGCATGGGGACCAAGAGTCATCCTGGGAGGAAAGTGATCCAGCACTGACCCCTTCCCTGTGAGTTGGTGTCCTTGCAACCAAACACTCTGAAGGTATGAGAACTGGTAGGACTCAAGACCATCAACAGCTTCAGAAGGGAGCTCATCATAATGGAGAATTCTGCACAGGTGACCCTAGTCCCATAGTAGCACCTAGAAGGCCACAGGAGGAAGAGTTCCCACTGAATGTGAACCTGAGCATGGACCCACATACTTTGTACCTCTCTGGATCCAGCTGCCTTGTCCCCATGGTTCAGCCTTGGGAATAATGACTGGCATGAATGTGAACCAGAAGAACTGTTCCCTGGGAGCCCACGGGTGGCCCTCCACAGAGATCTGGACTAGCAGGGGCATTCTTCCAGCCATGAGGGCTAGATCTGGGCTAAACCGTTCTTGTGCAGTGAGGTCACAGACCCGTGATTAAGGGAGCAGCAATTAAAGCAGCAGCAGTCTTAACCCAGAGCCTACTGATGTATTGATTCAATTCTCTAGCTCTTTCTCTGCCTGACATTTGAAAACAGAATCATTGGGCCTTTCCTGCTAGTCCAGTGGTTAAGAATCTGCCTTCAATGCAGATGATGTGGGTTCGATCCCTGATCAAGGAACTAGATCCCACATGCCTCAGGGCAACTGAACCTACACTGCAACTGAAAGCTCCTACATGCCACAGTGAAGATCTCATGTGGTGCAACTAAGACTTAGTAAATAAATAAGGTATTTTTTAAAAAGAAAACAGAACTTATCCCTTTGGACTGAATAAGCCCCTCCTAGCCAAGATGATTGGCAGGGGGAGGACATCTTCAAAGTAGAGATTCTGGACATCATTAAAATGCAGGGCTTCAACTGATTAATAGAAAAGATGAAATAAGGTGTCTGTATTAATGTTGCATGCTGGCAAGCAAGTTACTGTTGTGCCAGATGCTGGGCAGCCATGAGCAAGATGCAATCCCTGGCCTCAAAGAGCTTAAGCTGCAGAAAGAAATGAGAAAATGGGCATTTGTGTTACATAGAAGTTCTATATTCAGAGTAAGTACAGAGGGCTATGAGGACAGATAGAGGAGTACTCAGTCAAGCCTCAAAGGGGATATAGGAATAAATTCCCAAACTGCATTAATTAGGACATTTATTACCAGCTGATATGACAAACAGCCTCTAAATGTCAGTGTTTTAACACAGTATTTCTGTTTTGTTCAGCTCAGACAGACTTCCCAATGTTCTTCTCCAAAGATGTCCCAAGGACAGCTTCCACATTGTGCCCACACCATTCAAGTCCACTGCAGCATCACCCAGCTGGCATATAGGGCACAGGTGGTGAGGGGGCTGGTGGTATGTAAGGGAAGGCACATCAGATTCTCAACACTGTGGGCCAGCAAGTAACACACATAACTTTCATTTACATTCCACTAGCCAAGACTGGCCACATGGCCCCACCTAGCAAAAGAAATGGGTCACATGGGTTTCCTAGGCTCCAGAAAGAAAATGAATTGACTTGGTGGCCACATAGCATTGTCTCTACTACACAGCAGAAGTGATTTCTAAGTAAAGGATGAGGGAGGTGGAGGACTTACCTGGTGGTCCAGTGGTTAAGAATCTGAGCTCCCCATGCAGGGGCCCCAGGGTTCAATTCCTGGTCAGGGAACTAAATCCCTGGCCTCAGTTGCAGGCTGCAACTGAGGCTGCATGCCTCGACTAAAGATCCCGAATGCCAAATGAAGATCAAAGGTACAGTGTGCCACAACTAACACCAGGAACAGCCAAATAAACAAAAAAGAAAGAAGGATGAGGGATGTGGATGGAGAAGATGAGAAGGTAGCATGGAAACATACACTACCATATGTAAAATAGATAGCCAGTGAAAATTTGCTGTATGACTCAGGGAACTGAAACCAGGGCTCTGTGACAACCTAGAGGGGTGGAATGGGGTGGGAGGTAGGAGGGAAGTTCAAGAGGGAATGGACATATGTCTACCTATGGCTGACTCATGTGATGTATGGCAGAAACCAACACAATATTGTAAAGAAATTATCCTTCATTTAAAAAGAAATAAAAAATTTAAAAAGAAGGTGAGAAGGGAGAAACAGAGCATTTCAGATAGAGTGCCCTGCACATGAAAAACCCCACAGGTGAAAAATCTTGGTGTAAAATGGCTGGAATAAAAAACATCAGAGAAACTGTGATAAGCCATGAGGCTGAAAAGTAAGTAAGGCTTTATCATAGAGTCTGTGCACCATGTAAATTAAAGTGGACTTTTATCCTGAGAGTGATGGAACACCTTTAAAGTGTTTTAAACAAGGGAGCCACATGACCATATATGAGCTTCTGAGAGCTCCTGTTGGCTGCAGTGCAGAAAGCCAACTGCGAGAAAGCAAGACCAAAAGCAGGAAAGTCAGTTAAGAAGGCGTTGCATTGTTCTAGAAGAGAAATTCTGATCCAGGGTTGTTGCAATGGGTATGAAGAAGAGCAGATGGATTTTAGATGGAGTAGTAGCTGAACATATTTGATGATTGTTTGAATAGGAACAGGGAGTTAAGGGGTGAGAAAGAAGGCAGGAATGGTGCCTCTCACTGAGACAGACAATTTAAAAACAAAACAAAAAGAGCTATCTTAAGGGGAGATACGATATGCATGTGGAACAGCCAAGGAAAGCCAGAAGGTAATTGAAAAGCTGGGCCTAAAGACAGATCTTAACAGGAGATGAAAGATGTGATAGTCCCGAATATAGAGATGGTGCTTGAAACTATAACTGTGGATTATTGAGTTGGGGATGGGGAGAGCCAGAATAAAAAGTGATGTGTTGTTAAGCGTTCAACAATAAGCTATCCAGTGAAAGAAGCCTGATTTGTAGCATTTGCTGATGTCTGTGGTGTAAATACTCCAGTCAATTTCAGACTACTGACTTATTATCACTGAACATGGAGTTGTGAAGAGATGCCCTCTCTAGTTGGTTCTAGAGAATTGCTGTGTGCCACCTCCAGCACACCACTGAATAGAAGATACCTGCAGGGACTTCCCTGCCAGTCCAGTGGTTAAGACTCTGCCATCTCAATGCAGGGGTACAAATTTGGTCCCTAATAGGGGAACTAAGATCCCCCATGTTGCATAGTGTGGCCTAAAAAAAACAAGGAAGAAGACAGCCTGCATATAACTCTAACATGAATATTTAAAGGATAGGCAGAACAAAAGAAATCTCAAAAGAAGAAACCATCCTAGGGTCTACAGAAAGAAAGAATGTGTGCAGTTGAAAATATGTGGGTTACATTTTTTTTTCTTTATTTCTTTCAGTCATATTTTTTAGTTTTCAGTTACAAGTGATTTGCCTCCTTGGCTAAGTTTATTCCTAAGAAAGCCAGGACAAACCTGCCTCTGTGAAGTCGCTTCAGTCGTGTCCGACTCTGTGCGACCCCATAGACGGCAGCCCACCAGGCTCCCCTGTCCCTGGGGATTCTCCAGGCAAGAACACTGGAGTGGGTTGCCACTTCCTTCTCCAATGCATGAAAGTGAAAAGTGAAAGTGAAGTCGCTCAGTCGTGTCCAACCCTCAGCAACCCCATGGACGGCAGCCTTCCAGGCTCCTCCGTCCATGGGATTTTCCAGGCAAGAGTACTGGAGTGGGGTGCCATTGCCTTCTCCAATGACAAACCTAGACAGTATATTAAAAAGCAAAGACACCAAAGGTCCATATAGTCAAAGCTGTGGTTTTTCCAGTAGTCAGGTACCAATGTGAGAATTGGACCGTAAAGAAGGATGAGCACCAAAGAATTGATGCTTTCAAAATGTGGTGCTGGAGAAGACTCTTGAGAGTTCCTTGCACAGCAAGAAGATCAAGCCAGTCAATCTTAAAGGAAATCAACCCTGAATATTCATTGGAAGGACTGATGCTGAAGCTCTAATACTTTGGCCATTTGATGCAAAAGGCTGACTCACTAGAAAAGACCCTGATGCTGGGAAAGATTGAAGGCAGGAGGAGAAAGGGATGACAGAGGATGAGATGGTTGGCTGGCGTCACCAACTCAATGGTCATGTGTTTGAGCAAGCTCCGGGAGTTGGTGATGCACAGGGAAGCCTGGCATGCTGCAGTCCATGGGGTTACAAAGAGTCGGACACAACAACTGAACAACAACAACTACATTTTGTTCTGTTTGATGCTATTTTATTTATTTTTAAATTAACTTTTATTGGAGTATAGTTGATTTACAATGTTGTGTTAGTTCCTGCTGTACAGCAAAGTGAATCAGTAATAAAAAGACAGTTTGGTGCTATCTTAAATGGACTCATTTTTTAAAATTTCCTTTCTGATTGTTCATTGTAAATGTATAGAAATAAGGCTAATTTTTGCATGTTAAAAAATTTGGGTTGTTTTCAAATATCTTTTGATATTGATTTCTAACATCATTCCACAGTGATAAGAGAACAGACTGTATGATTTCAGTACCTTTAGACTGTGAAATGTTTGTACCTTGTTTTATGTCCCTGGACATGTTTAGTATCTCCTAGTTTATAGTATGTAGAGACTTGAATAGAATTTGTATCCTACTGTTGTATGAAAACCGTGTAAATATTAATTATGTTGAATTGGGTCATATTGCTTTTCAGGTCTGCTGTATCCTTCTACTTTTCTGTATACTCATTGTATTAATTTTTGAGAATTTGATATTGAAACTCCAGCTAAAAATCTTAATTTATCTACTTAAAAATAATTGTAATATATAGTGAAATCTTAAGGACATGGTCCCAAAGAAGCCTAAGTAAGCTAGGCTATTAAAATAGCTATGAAGAAGTCTAAAGGGTGGGCCTGTCTCAGAATTGTAGATATGATTTTATCTAATGGAGTAGGCTATAAATCTGATGCATAGAAAGCCCATAAAGTTTTTTAAGAGACTTGTATCAACTCAAACCAAAAAAAGACTGAGATCATCCAAGTAGACCTTTGTCTCCCACGTTCTATGGCCCAGAAGCAAGATGAGAAAACTGTTCAGAGGCCAATTTTTATGGAAAATAAGATAGCTCAGAAAATAAAGTTAAGATTTCCAAGGGTAGAACTAACATCCTCAAAAAAGCAGTGGACAAAGAGGCCACTCCACAGAGCAGAACCAGGTGCTGATCAAGGAACATTGCCTGTCCCCAGAGCAGGTGGATTTGGCTACCTGTGCCCAGACGGATTTCAGAATTGCTAGGAAACCGTGATTGCTATGTCCACAGTTGAATAAACAAAATGTGATCTATACATACAAAGGAGTATTATTTGGCCTTAAAAAGGGAGAAACTTCTGATACATGCTTCATCATGGATGAACCTTGTAGGTAGTATGCTAAGTAAAAATAAGCAAGGACAAATGCTGTATGATTCCACACATATGAGGTACTTATAGTAGTCAAATACATAGAGACAGAAGGTAGAACGGTGATTGGCAGGGGCTTGGGGAAGGGAAGAATAGGGGGCTGTTTAATATGTACGGAGTCTGGGACTTCCCTGGTAGTCCACCGGTTAAGACTCCAAGATTCCAGTGCAGGGGGTGTAAGTTTGATCCCTGGTCAGTCCCAGATGCCTCTAAACATGACCAAAAATTTTTTGTTTAATTTTTAAAAATATATACAGAGTTTTAGTTTTGCAAGACGAGAAAGGGTCTGGAGATGGAGGGTAGTGGCAGTTGTACAACAATGTGAGTGTACTTAATACAGTGAACTATACACTTAAAAATGGTTAAATGGAGACTTCCCTGGTGATCCAGTAACTAAGACTTGGAGTTTCCAAGGCAGGGGGCACCACTGATTCCTGGTCAAGGAAGTCGACCCCCATGCTGCAAATAAAGTTTCTCAGTGCTCAAATAAAAGATCCAGAATGTCACAACTAAGACAAACAGTGGCCAAATACATAAATAATTTTTAATGGTTAAATGGTACTAGTGGGGAAATGGAACGAGGAGGGGCAATATACAGATAAGGGGTTAAAAATAAGTAAGATACAGGATGTAATGTACAGCACAAGGAATATAGCCAATGTTTTATAATAACTATAAATGGAGTATAACCTTTAAAAAATATGAAACACTATGTGAAACCTGAAACTTATATAATGCTGCAAATCAATTATAGTTTAAAAATGATTAAATGGTAAATTTTAAGTAATGTATATTTTATCACAATTTTTTAAAGAAAAAAAAATATTCATACCCAAAGAGCCTTAGCCACATTGATATCTGAAGAAGATCAAAAGTTCACTACTTCATGTCTGACACAATTGGCATGAGAGTTTTGAGAGTCTTGGATTGTGTAAAAGTGTATTTCACAGGTGGGAGGAAATGAATAATTTGTAGCCAGGGCATGGACTTTAATAAATTGTTAAAAAAAAAAATGGCCACAGATTTTTCTCATTGTGGGTATATGTTTCTTTGTTAGGTGACTTTGTAGCTCCCTGCCCATCAAGAGTTGGAGTCCACGCTTTGAGTTTGACAGTATGACTTACTTTGGCCAACAGGATATTAGCACAGGTAATGTAAGAAGAGACTTGAAAAATGTTTATGTCTTGGGGACTTGCCTTCCCTTGTTGCTGGGAACACTGCATCCACCTTGTAAAGAAGCCCAGGTCAGCCTCCTAGATGAGAGACCCCATCCAGAGAGACCCAGACATTCCAGGTCCAGATATGTGAGGAAAGTCATTCTAGACCATTCAACCACAGTCAGTTCAACTCAAAGTAGAAGCCCCATACCCCAACCCAGTGAACCCTGAGAAACAATTTTTTGTGTGTGCTTTACGCCACTTAGTTTGATTTATTTATTTATTTTGCCACTTAGTTTTAAATGATTTGTTAACTCAGCAAAAACTAACGGATACAGGGTGGTTTTAGATTGTCAAAATGACTAGGAAATTCTATTGGCATTTAGGTGACATAAGCCAGGTCTGCACATGTGCAGTCCTGCATAATGAAGAATTATCCTATCCAGTTGCAATAGAGTCCCCACTGAAGAACACCACAGCCATGTCTGAGCTTGCCACCCTGATTGGAAGAAAAGAGCTAAAGGAAGTTAGTATTTATTGAGTGACTTATCTGTACCAGACAATTTATATGCATTACTTCATTGATTCTACACAACAAATTTCTATGATTAGCCCCAACAGAAAAGAAAACTGGGGCTCAGAGAGGTCACTTGGTTGTCTGATATCACATAGCTAATAAGGAGCAGCACCAGGACTTGAACCCGTGGCAGTCAGATGTCATCTCAAGAGTACCCTCCACAGGGTACCCTAAGCCAAGGTACCCTCCACACCCACCACCATCACTCTTTATTAGGTTACTGGTTTACTTTTTTCAAAGCACTTATCTCTTTTTGAAATCAGTGTTTTTGTTTCCTTGTTGTCATAAGCCCTCTACGAGTGATTCCCAAGGAAGCAGAGATTTTGTGGGATTTATTCACCACTACATCTCCAATGCCTAGAGCAGTGCTGGGCATGTAAAAAACACTCAGCAAATTATTGTTGAATGAATGAAGTGAATGAATGGCTTTCCATCAAATCCTCATGCAGGCTGGGGTCTCTCGGCTTCCATTCCTGACGGTCCCAAATTCCTTCTTCTCTCCACTTGCTGTGATTAATGTGACCCAGTCTGAGACTTCTGACATAACTAAAGGAACTTCAGAAATCCTCTAACCCAATCCTTTCATTTTCCAACTTAGAAAAATGTGGTCATTGACATTTCCCCCGGGACATCCCTTCTCAAGCCACATGTTGGTCTCAACACTTCTGTCACTTTCCTGAGCCTATTTATTAATCTTTAAAATGTAGATAATAACCATAACCACCTACCTGCTTCACTGAGTTGCTGTGCAGAAGATATAATGTGACTTCCTTAAATAATGTGACTTCCTTAAATCTCCCCAACCTCGGGGATGAAAATTAATTATCATGATAACAATCACAGATAGTATCCTTGAGCTTATGGTGGCTTCACATGTGCGAACTCGGGCTCTTAAAAATATGGAGAGCTCTTTAATTCAATCACAATTTGGACACTTGCTGTATCAACAAATTCCCTCTCAACTTTATATGATTGTAATAATTGCAGCTAACAAGACAAGTGTGGCTATCTATTGCCACGTAACCAACCACCCCAAAGCTTAGTGGCTTAAAACAAGAAGATATATTGTTTTTCATGATTCTGTTGGCTCTGTGTTTCCTCTACTAACTTTGCCTGGGTTCATTCACATAGTGCTGTTCAGCTCGTGGAGGTACTGGGAGCTGGGGTCAGTGGGAACAACTGATACAGCTAGGCCCCGCTCTCTCCTCACAGTCTTTCATCCCCCCTTCATTGTGGCACAGTGTTCCAAGAGAACAAAGATGGAAGGTGCAAAGTTTCTCCAGGCCTTCTTTTAATATTTATTTATTTGGTTGCCCTGGGTCTTAGTTGCAGTATGTGGGATCTAGTTCCCTGAATAGGGATGGAACCCAGGACCCCTGCATTGAGAGTGTGGAGTCTTAGCCACTGGACCACCAGGGAAGTCCCTAGGCCTCCTTTTTTAAAATGTATTGACGTATAGTTGATTTACAGTGTTATGTTAATTTCTTCTATACAACAAAGTGACTCAACCACACATGTATACATATTCTTTTTCATTATGGTTTGCCATAGGATATTAAATATAGTTCCCTTTGCTGTACAGTAGGACCTTGTTATTTATCCATCCTATATATCAATACAATAGTTTGCTTCTGCTAATCCTGAAATCTCATTCCTTCCTTCCCCGACTCCCCGCCCCCTTGGCAAACCATAAGTCTGTCCTGTACATCTGTGAGTCTGTTTCTGCTTTGCTGGTATGTTCATTTGTGTTGCATTTCAGATTCCACATGTAGGTGATATGGTATAGAATTTGTCTTTCTCTTTCTGACTTTCGTTAGTGTGATAATCTCTAGGTCCATCCATGTTGCTGCAAATGGCATTATTTCATTCTTTTTGATGGCTGAGTAATATTCCATCATATGCGTAATAAATATATACATAACACCTTCCTTATCTACTCATCTACTGATGGACACTTAGGTTGTTTCCATGTCTTGGCTGTAGTAAATAGTGCTGCTATGAGCATAGAGGTGCATGTATGTTTCGTCTTTGTCTGGGTATATGCCCAGGAGTGGGGTTGCTGGACCTCTTCAGGCCTTAATTCTAAAACTTGTACAATATCACCTGCACCCTTTCCAATTAGTCAAAGTAAGTCACAAGGCCAACCCACGTCCCAGGAGGTGAGGATAGATTCCACTTCTGGATGGGAGCAGCAAACTCACATTGAAAAGGGCTGTGCATTCTGGACAAACTTGCTACCTTTAAAATGGTTTTCATGATTCTGCATTATTTTATTTTCATAGCTCAGACAAAGGCAAGTATTGTTAAAGACGTGCTTCTGATTTCTAAAGCACAAATGAAAGCAATATTCAAGAAAGGTTATTCTCAAACATCTCTGTTATAATACTTGTGTAATATTCACTTATTTAGTTGGCTGTGCTGGGTCTTAGTTGTGGCATGTGGGATCTTCGATCTTCACTGTGGCATGTGGGATCTAGTTCCCTGAGCAGGCCTTGAAACCCGGCCCCCTGCATTGGGAGCACAGAGTCTTAGCCACTGAACCACTGGGAAGTCCCTGTCACAATATTTTTAAATTAATTGTCAAATAACTTTTTAAGTAAGATTATTATAAAAAATCAACAAATGCTTATTCCTTCCTGACAAACACACACATGCACATCAGGAATAGTTGTCCCTCACCACTAGCCATTCAATTCCTAGCTCTTTTTTAATGTAAAAACTTTCCTTTAGATTTCTAGTTAGCTAGGCAGAATGTTAATCAGTATTGTAGCTTGGCAGTTTCCTACTTATATTGGCCAGTTGTGACCTAGAATATTAAGTCCTCTGAGACAAGCTGTCAAAAGCAACACTCATGGAACTTTGCATCGCCTTTTTTCCCCACACTTGGGAAGAGCAAGCCTCCCATAGGACAAAACAATCTCCTATGAATCTAGAAGGGGAGAAAAAAAAAAACAGAAATAGTGAACTCTGACATTCAGCTTCTGGTTAGCTCTACAGAGCTACTTGTTAAAAGTTGGATGACTGTTAACTGTCAATGGGGTCTTTTAAGTTGCTCAATGATTTTTGGAGCCAGAAGATATTTTGTGAGAACTAAAAATAATCTAAATTTACTCCAAGGAATATTCCTCATTTCTTTCCTTTAATTGGCAAAAGAAATGCAAACTACTCCCTTTTTCTACTTTGAACCATTTGTTTAAACACCTATGCAGGTTCAGTTCAAGTTCCAGATTACAAAAATTGTTGAAGATAGCATCTGTTTTTAGCGTGTCTTGAAAATTGGCCATTATACACAAAAGAAGTTCAAATGAGTCCAGAATAGTAAAATAATTAAAGTAAGTAAGTTTTCTAAGTTATCCATAAATAGTTCTAAATTTGAATTAATATTCACATCAAAACATGGCCTCTGAAATTTTATGATTATGGTATTTGGCACTAAAATTTAGCTAATAACATTGGTTCACAAGTAAATAAAACAAAATACATAGCAGGAAAAATTGAAGCCAAAATAATAAGTTGGTAAATTTTCTGCTCAAAAGGAAAAATAACAGAAAACAGATTTCTATAATAAATTAGGACAATTTAAATTCATTTTAATTTTTATATTGAGTCTAATATTCTATTTCTTATTAGTATTAAGTATTTTTTATTTTTTTAGTATTTTATTAGTATATTTTTCTTATTTTTTTTTCTTATTAGTATTCTATTTCTTATAGTATTTTTAAAATTTTATAATGTACAATTCATTATTTAATGAAAGCTATCAAAGATTTTCATATAAGGAACACACCAGGGTTCCAATCAATTTTATTTAATTTAGGAATGATCATTATATATATATACATAAATCCACATGTGTATTATGAATTTAGTTGAAATTCTCCTATATTTAATGAATTTGTATAACATGCATATTTGTCCCATCCCTCTTATCATATAAGGCATAATTGTTCACATAAGGTACAGTTAGTTTTCCTTTTAGTGGATGATGTTTAGATTTTTATTTATATAGTCAGACACTAACTTTAAAGCTTTGGATAGATCTAATATATCACTTCTTACAAAGGTTTCCCCCAGAGCACTATAAATCTACAATGAGAAGGAAATATCGGTAAGTGAATAAGAAAAATGTCCAGGGATGATTCCATGCTAAAGATTGCACACAACTGAATATTTTGCATTTTAAGTTATTCTTATTATGTTATCTCCAAAGGGTCAGGCATTAAGTTTTCATTTGCCCTGATGACCTTAATCAGATTTGTTCCAGATTTATGAGAACTGTAAAATTAGGAAACTTTCATTAAAAAAAATTAAACCCCCCGGATGGCTCCCCAAAGCACATCCAGCATTACTTAAGACTTTATTATTTCAGCTAGTTGGATAGATCATATCCACAGCTCTAGCCAGGTCTATAAGAGTGCTGTGACTGACGCCTAATGGAACCAATTTTCACTCTGGCAGAACAAATTCAAGTTCTAATACTAACTTGAATCCTAGTTTCCTTTGAATGCCAGGAACCAGATCCTTTAAGAAGAAAATGTATCAGAGCAACTGCTTATTAAACAACATTCCATTTATTTCATCTAAATAGCTTACAACAACAATTGACTAAAATCAAATCTAAAACAGTAAACAAATAGCTTTTTAATTACTAAAATTTGCTTTTATTACATTTTTATTTATTTATTTTTTTTTCGTCTTCTTTCCCTCTTGGCTGCAATTTTCTACAAAATTCCCTTATTTCCACTGAGGACCACAGACCTTTTTAAAATAGGAAAAAATGTTTCAGTGCACTCACTCACCTACACTAACAACCATATTGCTCACAGTCCATTGACTGCCACCTGCCCACGTTTTTATTACCCTACATCTGATGAACATTGATGCATTTAGGTTTCTTCCTCTGCACTAGAAGGAAAAAATAATAATTTAGATAGAATTCTAAAAACTTAGTATGTTTTGTCAATAGCATCATTGTTCCTTGTGTCCATTCATCAATCTTGCCTGCTATTGAAACGTTTCCTTACTTTCCAACATTATTAAAGTCATTTCAAAAAAAAAAGATGGACACTTTTACAACTTCTAAGATACTGTCAACTAAGAATCATATTTACAACACTTCAAATTGTATTATATTTTCAAGCTTTGGAAATAAATATAATATTCCTATATATTTCCTAAGACGGAATTTCATACAGACAATAATGTGATAGGAAAGATAAGGCTTATGTAATGATTTTGGCATTGTCCCTAGATAACTGTGCTCCTCTGAGAAAAGCAGCAGGGTTTTCTTGTTATTGGAGCACATTAAAGAGCATGTTTTGGAGTCCTGTATGTCTTACATTTGAGAGAGAAAAATCACTGGGAAAACAACAATAGTTATATTTGTATTCATCTGGTTTCATTAAAATATACACTGGGCACTCTTTTTTTTTACAATAACCACATATTATTGTATAAGTCCCCTTAACAGATAATTGTATTTTAGTTTTATTTTTCACAAAAATCAGATTTAATTAGATTTATGAAAAGGCCAAAAATTATTCCACAGTTTCTCATTTTCCAACCCCTCCTTCAAATGACTTAAGGAATGACTTAAGTAATTTGATCCAGATAGTTAAAGTTGTTAGAACTGAATCTCAGTGAATAAACTTCTCTAAACAGAATGCATATTTTAGTCATTTTCAATTAATATGAAGTAGTTTTGCCAAAATATGACTGTAAATAGGAAGCCATCATTCTAAACATTTGGAAACTATAGTTTTTATTATTATTTGTTGGTATTTGATATAAAAATATGGTTTAAATCATTCATTAATGCTACTTTCCATTAATCACAAAGAAATAAATTCAAAGCAAAGATAGTCATTTTATTGGTTTACTAAAGATCCCTGATGAAATGCACACACCACAAAGAACAGAAGTTAGGTCCTCAACCTGTTCCAGATTTCAATGGAAACATGGACATGGATTTATACATGATATATTACAGGTTGATTAACATAAATCTGCACAAAGTGTATATTCTGTGTGTGTGGGGGGGGGAAGAAAGTCAGAAAGAGAGAGGGAAAAGAGCCACAATTGTGCAATGAATTCTCTTTTAGATTTATTAATGGGTAATGAAGAGAAAGATAATCCAAGACTCCTCTCTGGTGACAATACAATCAATACTAGGAAAAAATCAGCCCTCATATGTAATTTCCTATAGAACTGCTGGTCTTAGAAATAGACTAGAGGGAATGTAAACTCCGTTGCATGTGTATATATGTACAGATACATGCACACATTTTCCCTTCTGAAATGTTTATCTCAAATCTGCTTGAAATCAAAATGAGTTGAGCTCAAGCAGGGGGTGGGTGAGAAAAATCCTTCTAAAAATTTTGTTCAACCCAGCAAATTTTTTAAAAGTGAACTAATGAACAGTATCTCTCAGTTACCTAACCATGCTCCAAGCAAGATTGGCTCTCTATTTTGATTTAGAAAAAAAAAAGTGCTGGACTTTTAAAGAACGAAGAAGGAAAGCCTTCGCTACCCTTCCTTGCCTTCCTCCCTCTCCACCATCTGACCACTCCATTTCCCCAAGTTTTTTTTTTATAAGGTCTGTCTCCTTTCTTTTGCTTTCCTTCCCTCCTTATAACTCCACGACAACAAAGTTGACTAAAAGTGATTTTCCACGAAGGACCCTTCTTAACATATCAAAGAGATAAGGCGACACTGGCTATTCCGAAACTCGGCCCACTTGACCAGGGAGGTCTCCTGCACCCCTACTCCTTCTCTGGGCCTCCCGCCAGGGCGGAGCAACCCCAGCAGGGCTCTCGGCAAGTTGAGAACTTGCTCAGGCGCGGCGCGGTGTGTCTACTAGTCTGCTTTCCCCCAGGGAAAGCTATGAGACTACAAGTGCTTCTTGTAGTCAGCTTGGGATCTTCGAGACCGCGGACTGGAGGCCCAAACCCCTCCTCCTCCCGCGCCTGGCGACCGGGGAACCTGGGTCCGGGGATAATTCATTGCCCAAGCGCCCCCATCTATCTGCCCTTCGGCCCCAGTGAGAAAGCGCCGGATGGAACTTGCCCGGCGCGTTTGGCCCCAGGGTGACTCTTGGAGAGACTGGATTCGCGTGGAGAACCACGAGGTGGGGGAAAAGGGTGGGGAGAGGCACCAGTCCCGGCCGCCCCTCGCGCTGGGAGCCTCGCCAGTCCAGGACCCAAAGGGAGCAAACGTGGGCGCGGATCCGTTTCCCTCTTCACCAGAGAACGGGCTCTTCATTGAGAAGGAAAAACACAAGGAAAGTCAGCTCGCGCGTTTGTTTTGGTTTTTCGTCTGTTTGCCTCCCAATTAAAAAGTGGCCGGCTAGGCAACAGCTTTGCGGTTTTCACAGTGTAAAACGGTTTAGAGGCAAAGCTCCAACCCTTCTCGACTTTCGCTTGCGGTTTGCAACCCCCGGGGCAGGCGTGACCCTGCGGCACCTGCCGGAGCGAGCTCCTCCCGCCGGGGCCAGACCCGCGGCCTCGGCTTCGCTGGGGCGGGGCCCGGGGGGGGAGGGCGGAGCCGAGGCTGGGGGGTCGGGGGAGGCAGGTTCCCACCTTTCAGGTAGACTCCAAGCTCCTGCCCGCCCCTGCCCGCACCGCCTCCCCTCCCCCGCGCCCTCCCGGCGCCGGGACCTGAGCTTTCTTCTGAGACTACCCTGGGTGTGCGGAAATCCTGGGACAACTCCTGAGGGACCCCTCTCCAAGATGCCGAGGAGCGAAGAGCAAAGGAAAGAAATTTACTGCAGATGGCACCGGAACCAGAGCTGGCTTGTTAGTGCCCTGGTCGGGGTTTTCCCGGGCTACGTGCCGGCCTCGTAGGTTTTCCCCAGTAATCTCGAGTTCGATGAGGTCACTTGTCCAATAATCGATGAGTTCATACCCACACGCACATCTAGCTAAAACAAAAAGAAAGAAAAACTGCTCTTCCATCCTCTCCACGTTCCTTGCTTTCACCAAATTAACTAGCCCTCCCGGCGAGAGTAAGCTGAAGCCGGGGCGCCGGAGATGCAAAAGGAGGGGGTTCTCTATGGGCCCACCGCTCCTCCCCGGCGTCTTGCACCTGCACCTGACCAAGAGTTTGCGGGCTGTGGGCGCTGAATGCGATTCCCAGACCGCCAGGCTCATCCAGAACCCTTGCATCCAAAAGACCCAGGGACAGGCCAACAACCCTCGGCGACCCTTCCCTGCAGGCCTTCTGCTTTTAATAAACGAAAATAAAAGTTTGCTTTTAAGTAAAAGAAACGCCGTTTTGGTCTTTCAGCCCAGACGCGTGACTTACGCATCCTTTTACACCAGCAGGGAATTATCAATTGTGATTGTCGAAATCGATACCGGGGCATCCGCAGACGAGGATCTGCAGATAGTGGGGTCAAGGGATCAAGGAAATAGCAGCAGGAACCATCAGACTCCGACCCTTCTGGACCGCCAGGCCCGCTTCTTGAGGGAGACGCCGCGGGTGGAAGCAAGATTGCGGAATAGCCGAAAGCGCGGGTGGGGAACGAGGCCCGTTCCACCTTAAGGGTCGGCGCTGCGCGGCGGCTGCGGAGGCGCCCGGCACCTGCAGGAGGCGCTGCTGCCCCGTGGTTCCGCCCTCGCCGCGGCGAGCCGCCTGCCTGGCAGCTCCCGGGCCGCGGTCCCTGGAGTGGGTGGGGACGCTGGGGGAGGAAGGGAGCGAGTGCAGCCGTTAGGTAAGGAACCCGAGCCCTCCCGGATTTGGAAGCGGCCTCAGCGAGGCGTTTGCTGGAGGGAGCTTTCCGTCTTTCGGCCGCGAGAGGAAATGTGGCGAGGCGTCCTTCCCTGCCCCCACTGCCTGCCTTCCTGCCTCACTCCACCTCCGCTCCCCGACCCCGACCGTGCTTCCCAGACCCTTTGTTCTCGAGGTTGGGAGCTGCTGGGTGGGGGGTTCCCGGGGGAAGAGGTTCCCACTGCGCTACTCGAAGAGGAAGGGACTCTCGCCTCGCCTCGCCTCCGCCCAGCCTGCCCCAGCCGAGTCCTCCTGGCCCCACGCCCCCTTTCCGCGTCCCAGTGCCTCCTGGCCCGCCTGGAGTCCCCAAGTTCCCGCTTCCAGGCCTTCACCGTCGGTTTACCGGCCTCCTTTCCCACTTCTCCGCCACTCCGAGGTCTCCGAGAAGAGGGTGGGAGAGGCAGAAGGGAGGGGGAGGAGAAACCACGTCGCCTCCGCTGCGCGGAGAATCCCCGGGGACCCTTTTAGTTCGCATTCCCCCGGCACCCGCCGCAGAGGCAGGGGTTTCCCGGCGCTGCCGCAGGGCGGAGGGGCGGCTCCAGCCCGGAGGCCGCCCGGCCCGTACCCCCACCACGCGGCTTATGCAGCTACGCGCGCGCAACCCGGCCCGCCCGCGCAGTCTGGAGAGGGCCCGCGTGGCGCGGTCTCACGGTCAGGACCCGAGCCCCCCAAGTGGAGAGACAGAGACACTGTAGTTCGCGCCCCGGGGAGGCGAACTGCAAACAAACGCCTCCTGCTTTCCCCCATCTACTCTCTGGGGCGCCACCCGCATCGCCTGTCCGCCGGGCGCGACCCGGAGGGCTCCCGCGATTGTATCTCCTTCAGTACAGTTACAGCTGCACGCAGCTGATTTCTTACTCGGGCGAAGGCGTCGCGCAGTGGAGCGAGGGGACAGGGCTGCGGGGGGAGGGCAGAAGCCGGGGTGGGAAAGTGAGCGGAGAGGTGAGGGGACGTGGCCGGGCGACTGAATAGTGCAGGGCCTCCCGGAGTCCCGACTCTGAGCCCAAGAGGCAGGACTGCCGGTGCAGGCCCGCCCGCGCCCCGGCCCAGCAGCCGCAACCCAGCGGCCGAGCCCTTCACGTCGTGGGCGCTGGAGATGCGCCTTCGCCTGGCAGGCGCCCCGCGCTCTTGCAACCGTAGAACGGGCTCTCCACGAGCCCGGGTACCAAGTAGGTACCCCGCTCCCCGCTCCGCCCGGAGATTAGGAGGCCCGGAGCCACCGGCTGGAGGCTTCCCGGAGTCTCCTCCGGCCTCTCGGCGTGACCCTGGACCTTACTGGCTCATGAAGAGCCGCGCCAGCAGTTCTCTCCGCAGCGGGTTCCCCCGGACACACCCCGTCCCCACCCCCGAGAGCTGGCGGCCAGCTCGGAATGCCAGGCGGCCAGGCGGGCGCCTTGCCAAATTCCGCGTTCCTCTCCAGGAGACGGAGAGTTACGTCCCAGGCTCGGGAAAGCCAGTTAGTTTGGGCTTGAGAGTCGCTTGCAAAAGCCCCCCAAGGCGCCTGGGACGCCTCTGCAGGTTGAATTCCTGCTCCGTATCACTTCAATTTTAATTAATCTTTTAAAACACCGCTGTCACGTCGCTTGCAGAAAATTAATCAAACCTGAATCCTTGTTGCATAGCAAGAATTTCGATCCGAGTCTTTTAAAAAGGACTTGACTTTGCAAAGTCACGTCTTTTACGGTTCCCTCTTTCCCCCTTTAGCAAGGGAAATATTGCAAAAGTCAAGACATGTCTGGTTCTTTCTGTCTTCAAAATGAAACTTTGCTTATTTCTGATCTTTATTTTCTGTCTTTGAACAAAAAATAGCGAGATAAATTGCCTACCTCTGTTAATTCAAAATATAATTACTTTGAATGATCTTTGTTTAAGAGCCCAGATAAACTAAGATAATCTTAATTTTAGTGTGACACGACCCCCATTTTTCCTTGTGAATAATGAGAATAAAGCAGTCATTAATTAATACCAAGATATCGCCATAGAAGATGGTATCTGGTCTTGCTGAGACTCTGAAACATCAGTTGTATTAGTAATTGATACTGTATAATTGAACATGAAGATAGTCGTCTATTTTTAACCTCAAAGCTCAGAGTTTATTTGGTGATTATTGAGCTCCTAATAATTAATTTTTGTTCCTTCTTGCTGCATAAATAATTCTTATGATTCCCAGTTCCCATGCAACAGAGAGGCTTCCCATTAAAATCTACCCCTCAGTATATAAGATTGTGAACCTATATTGTGCTACAACCCTTTCTAGGCCATTATTTATAACATAGTTGGTCTATCTTTATGTCTTCCTGTTACATTCCCCTACTACTTTGCTGTAGTTTATCTGCTAAAAATTGGGAGAATATAACTGTAACATCTTTTACCACAGTTTCATCTGTCTGTGTTCATCAGTTCTGTTTGATGTATAATACTTAAAACTTCCAATCTTTCATGTTTTTGAGATTTAAGGATAAGTTCCATTGAAGAATCAATGTTTTTTGTAAAGTGAAGTTGCCTTAGACTATACTCTCACCTAACACAGAGCCCACACTATCTCACACTTTTCTGTGGTTAAAAATAGACTTTGCTCAAACACATTCCGTTTTTCCAACTTGAAGATCAGTTCAGCTCTCAACAATTTCCTGGGTTAAATTTACATTTAACACAACTTTTGACGTTAAAAATGTTCCCCTCCCAGGAAATAGAGAAGCCTTCCAAATAATAATGGAAATTTAGACTCTGCCTTTAAGGTATCTAATTATTTCTCAGCATCAATTTGCTCATGACCCTTGCTTCTTATCCAACAGAGAAGAATTATATTTTTTTTCTCTCAGATGCATAAAAGCTCCCTATACATTTCTTCACTATGTCTCCCCAAATAAATATAAAATATTTTAAACTGCTTAAAATTCTTAGTGCCTACCCTCCCAAACACACATTGCTTAATTGTCAGTGCTGCTCCTAAAAGTGATGAAAAGAATATCGGTTTTCCACGTTTATTTCCCCCTTGGAGCAATTAAAACTTTAGGTCAATATATGATGGAGTAATTCTCGCCTCTTGGATTTTATATTTTCCCACTATAATTTAGACTGAAATGGGATTAAAACAGGATCTAGAGTTCTAATCTTGGTTGATGTTTTGGTGTATTCACCGTAATGAGTCCTATTCCCTGGGGTCATGAAGCTCCCAAATGTCAATCAAGCAAACTGATTCAGAAATGCCATTGTTCGACTCCCACGTCACTTGCCTTCCTCTCATTTTATTTAACAATACCGAAGTTCTCTGATCAGTCATTCGGAATATGAGGCATTATCTAGGGAAAATTCACAAAGTGTCTTGATCTTTCTTTGGGAGATACTGTTAAGGGGTTTCCGCAAAGCAGAAAGTGCTTGTTTATATTTCTGTCTTTGGACTGCACTACAGATGGAAAGAACCAATGAATACAGCTTGAAAGAAAATCATACCATAAATCCGTCAAAAATTAATTCGTCCAGTTGAATGTTACATTTCTATTTTCGTGTTGGGAGCATCCTGGCTTGTCACCGGAAGAGAAGTATGACCGGGTCTGGGTCCAGTTGGCATGCCCCCACTTTCAACCCCGTCTATTTTACCCCATTTAATAACATTAATGTGTTTAGTCTACACTAGTTAACCAAGTATTTGTTTGGGGCGAGAAAGAGCCAACCTTTGCCCCGGGAGCTCTGCGCAGCCCACTCAGACGCATCCCAGAGCGTACGAAACTGGCATTTCCCATCCGCAGCCCTGGGTCATCTGAGCCTGGATCCCAGCTCCGGGACAGTTCCCAAAGCCAGAGGTGTTGAGTGTGTTACTGGCTCCGAGCAGCCCAAATTAATGATCAACGTCAGAGAGAGGCTGTGAGCCTTCATCCTGAGTTCCCTGAAGGCTCCCAGTGTGGAGCCCGGCTCCTGCGAGGACTTCCATGGAGGGAGGCAGGCGTGCTGGGACGGTTTCCAGGGAAAAGCCGTCTCTTGCTTCTTTCTCTTAGAGGACGTCGGGTGCGGAGACGCTATCCTGCCCTCCTGTAATGGGTTCTTACACCAGGATTCATCCAAAATCGCGACAACCGCTCTGGCCCTGCCTGCTTGACAAGCATTCATACACAAATGCTCGCGTTGGCGGCTCGCATCTCCAAACGCGCCACCCTCGCTCCCGCAGGTCTCTGCACACAGTTAGAGCCGAGGTGACAAGGGAAGGCGGCGGAGATGGGGACGGGGGTGGAGCGGCTCTCTGGTGGGACATGATCAATCACTTTAAAGCAAAAGGTTCAAAAGTTACAACCAACCATCCTTTGGAGGGGAGAGAACCAGCTTCCCGGGGCCTGCTTCTCTGCAGCCGGCGGATTCCCAGCAGCCGCGCGACACCCTGGGATCTCGGACGCCCCGACAGGAGCCACTGCCCGGGGACCCCTCTCCTGCCTGGGCGGCCGGCCGGGTTTATAGGGCCGGCCAGGGCAGCTCGGCTCCCACGGAGGACCTGCGCTAGCCCGGGACGGACGCGCTCCCAGCCCGCACCACTCGGAGCGCGCGCTTTTCCCTTTCTCAGCAAGCGGGAAAGGCCTGCGCGCCGAGGCGGGCGGAGCGCGGGCGGCCAGGGAGCAGGGCCTCGGCGGAAACCCGAGCTCCCTGCGACCTGCTCGGCAAGAAGGGGCGGGGAAAAGCGCCAGCGAGCTACCCCGGAGGCAGGCCAAGCGAATTCCTGCGAAAAAACCCCTCTCGAAAACACCAAAACCTTCCGAAAGACGAGGCTCTGCCCCTCCCCCGTCCTGCGGCCTTCCAGCCCGTCGGTCCCCTGGTCAGCAGCCGGCCTGGCCCTCACCTGAGACCTTGCCCGGGGCCTCGCCGAGTCTCCTCTCCCCCACCCCCGCTTTTAAGCTCCTTCTCCTCCCTGACCTCTCGGAGGCCTCGGCTAGGGTAGCCAGGGTGCTGCAGAGGAAATGAAATTGTTCTGGAGATTACAGTGGGGCTTTTGGCCAGAAGTTTTCCCCCCTTCTTTTTCTCATGCTTCCATGTGAAGTGCAAACTTGTATTTCCCTTACCAAGAATAGACAAATTTCCTCGCTTATTTGCTGTTTTGCAAAGTTCTACACACAGATCAGTGAACCTTAAGCGCCCTTTTTTCAGATCCACATTGTGGAGGTTTGTCAGGGTCCCTGGGCAGTGAGCGTAATGACAGGTGAATCCAGCAGCCCCAGGGGAAGCCAGACCTAACCCCGAAGACTTACAATAGGCTCCCCAGCCAGCTTTAAGCAACAGGTACCTTGGAGCAGGGCACATTTTTCAGAACCCCTGAGCTTAGGGCCTGGATGCAAAACCTGCTCCTCAGTAACTTGGGCTGGAGCATCCCTACCCAGGGGATACCTTGTCTTCAGATCTCCTCTCCTCATACCAGAGCAGGGATCTCTCACACCCAGCCACCTGCCCAGACACAGCCTAGCCTCAAGTCAGCTTCAGCAGGTCCTCATAGCACAAGGGCACTGGTGCTTTCTACCTGCCCTTCTCCCTGACTTGACATTGATGATGAAGAAGAAGAAGGAAAAGAAATGCAAAATAAAAGAAGGCCAAGGGGGATCATAGCAAAACAGAGATATTCCTTTCTTATCCAATTTGCCCCTAACTCAGTCTCTCCCACGTTCAAGAAGAGAAGTAACTGGTTTCAAAAACTCTAGCTTCTCAAAGTAACTTTTTTGAGTGATAGTTTGCTCCTGGTCCTGTATGGACCCAACCCACTCTCTCTCCCTAACCTCAAGACGAGAAGGAGCTATGTAGCTCTAGGGAAATAAACAGCTTTCTGGGGTTGGTGTGGTCCCCCTTAGCAGGTCATCATTCTGCAGAGAGCCTGGTGGTTTCCAGCTATAGGAGCCCAAGTGCTGAGTTGCACAACAAACCTCAGCCTTAACCCAACCATGGTCAGCCTGACTTAGGGGCAAAGGAAATGGGAGACTTAGGGCTCCTACTTCCTTGACTAGTCCCTGGTAAGAAGACCTTCATACAGAAATATGGCTAGTCCCTAGGACCATACTCCAAGTGGGAGTTAGCCATCCTAACTAGGATGGAAGAAGGTGACTAGAAGACTGGAAGACTGATGGCAGAAAAGGAAGAGGGGAAGTAGCAGATGGATAGATAGATAGAAAGAAAGGTATTTTGTTTTGCCCTGCTCAGGGATTCCAGCCTACTCAGACCTTCCAGCCCATCTTCACTCAGCTTCCAGGGTAAAGTTGAAATCAGCTTCTTGAGGTGGTGGAAGTGGGGTGGGAGGGCTTCCCTGGTGGCTTAGTGGCAGAGAATGAGATGTTCAATCCCTGGTCCAGAAAGATCGCACATGCTGCAAAGCAGCTAAGCCCTGTGAGTCATAACTATTGAGCCTGCACTCTAGAGCCCAGGGAACTACAACTACTGAGCCCATGTGCCTCAACTCTTGAGCCCACGTGCCACAACTACTGAAGCCCTTGTGCCCTAGATAGAGCCAGTGCTCCACAAGAGAAGCCACCACAATGAGAAACCCTCACATCGCATCCAGAGAGTAGCCCACTCTTGCTGTGACCAGAGAAAAGTCCACGTAGCAACGAAGACTCAGGTCAATAAAAATTAAAAAGTAGAGATCAACCTCTGGGTTGGGGGTGGGGGACTTTTCCAATCTCAGACTAGTGTATAAGGGAGGATACGGCGGGTAGGGGAAGGTCTGGCAAGGGAAGGAGAGGCCTGAGCAGCAGCCACAGCCCCCGGTCACTCTGAGGAACTCATCCTCATTAAAGAAATCCTTTGTATGATGCTGCATTTCTTTCCCAGATTTGTGGCGACCACACTGGAGGAGGAGGCAGGGGCAGCTGTGGCGGCCACGGCCGCTGCATACAGGCACCCAGCAGTGCGTCCCCAGCAGCAGACTTGGTGTCCCCAGTGTGAGGAGCCCAGGCCTTGCCCATTAGGCAGTGACTAGAAACATACCCTCCCCACCGCAAGCAGCCTCCTCAGCGACTACCCCAAATCCCTAAACAGATTCCTGGACTGAGAGAAACACAGTCCATAGCATGAATGTTTAAGAGCTGGATTTGGTAGCAAAAGGAACAGAAAATCCCTTCCCAATTCTGAAGTCACTCACAAAATCATGTGCAGCAGTGGGTATTTGTGCCTGTATATAGGACGGATTTCATACTTTTGGCCCCAGAATGACATTTCAAAAATATTTCTCCCTTCCGAAGTGTCAACGGCTGTTCTTATGTCCTGCTATTGTGAATCAATCCTCTGTAAACCATACTGTGCCTTTCCCCCTGGACTTTAGTGAAAGAACTGTGCAAATGCAACTGCTTCATCCCAGAGTGACTGAAACAAAGACTAATACACAGGCAAGGAGCAGCCTTCCCAAAATGTACCCTTCTCTGATTTGGGAGGAGAGCTCCTGGAGGCACCAGCCCGTAATTGTGGTTGATGGTTAATCCTCCTTAGTACAAAGGCCCATCTTTTCACGATGCAGAAGCACCATTGACGCAGGACTAACCTTTAGAGTTATATCCCAAACTGGGAGTCCAGAGCTTAGACATGGATTGTCTATGCCTCTTCTAACCTGAACAAAAAGGATCTGAAGAAAATCACATTTTTCCCCTTGCAACAAAGCATTCCTAATCACTTCAGCTTGTTGGTGAATTTTTATTCCCGTGTCCACTTGGGATATTGAAATCGATCGCAGCAATATTTAATATATTACACTCCCAGGGTCATCACTCTCCTAAGACCGAATTCTCTCTCCTTCATGCCCTCAACTCAGCCTGATTTCTACCCTCCCACTGCCATCTGTCCAAGTCCTCCTGTTTTTCTGTCCAAATAACGCCTTTAATTCTCAGCCCAGCCCCGGCAACTTCACGTTTATTTTGTTTTCTGGTATGGAAAATACTGAAAGCTCTAGGCAGCACTGCACTTAAAAGGGAAAATGAGGAGCTCAGTAGATTGGAGAAAATTAACCTGCCACAAACAACCTCATTAAAGAGCTGCCTACCAAGAGTTAAGAATTAATAGCAAAATGGATGGGAAAAAACCCTTGAGTGAAGAGACCTTAAAACCGCTTTCCCTGAAAGGTGCATAATTTACAAGCCCAACCTAACATTCAGTTTTATTTCCCTTTCCTAGTGACCTGTCCCATAACCTTGTAATCCACTGTGGGGGCGTTTTCTCTTTGGTCCCTTTCTTCTTTTTTTACACACACACCCATAGGTTTGCAAATCCAAATACTTTCTGATATTTTTGGTTGAAAAATGCACTTAAATTGTTTGGGGCCTTTTAATTTAGAAAGACACTTTAAGAGACTCCTGGAATACCCTTTGGGAATTGTTAGATGATTTGAAGAGTGCCCTTAAAAGAATTGTGTTTGGATAGGAGGGGTTGTGGGGGAATCATGCAGAAAGCAGCAGGAAAAACCAGAGTGAGGACATTGTGTAGATTTAGTGTTCTGATGGAGCTATGGTTTATTTTGCACATGAAGTTCAAATTTAAGTAAAGCCCATGTACGTGGGCTGTAAGTTGCTTTTCTAATGTTTTATTGGGCATTGTATTCTATATTGGCATTTTATATGCATAATCTCATTTCAATGCAGAGCCGCATACTAAATCCTGGGGCAAGCAGATGAGAATGCAGTATGGATATTACACTCAATTTCATTGGCTTCAATAAGACTTTGCACATCGCGATTTCCATTGTAATGGCTTATCTTTGGCTAGAATTTTACACACTGACATGCTATTCCTTTGGCCAGGATCCTGAATGAAGAAACCGTGTCAATGGAACAGCCATAATGATTCCATTCACATTATAGAAGGAAACTGGGATCAATGGTTCTAACAGTATTTATATTTAAAATTTCCTGTTTTTCTTAATAATCATTTTTGCATTTTTTTTTCCTTTGAAGGAGATCACATTTTAAATCAACTTTGTAGTATATACTACCTAATGTTTCAAAACAAGAAGAGATAGGAAATCCACCATCAGGATGCTTCCAATTCCTCTAGAAATGCTTCCATCTTGTCAGAATATTATATGTAGCCCACATGTTATGTAGGATTGGATCCTATTCAGATAAATCAACTAGAGACTGATACAAAGAACAAGATTTTAGAAGCCCTTGGCAACCTCCCTAAGTCTACATAATGAAGTGTCTTTTCCTCCCATTTAAATTATACAAAATAAGTTCTGTTTTTCTCCTATTCAATAGTAATGTTAAATTACAAACCACAGACCAAAATATATGGTATAATAGGAAATGTTGGTATTTCAGAGAAAGTAGATGTTTCTGAGGTCATTTTACTAAAGAAGGTGGCAGGCCTATATAACTAATTCCCTAATTTACTCCCCTCCCCCCAACTTCTGAATTTACAAAACATAACGATGTAAAAAGATTTTTAAAAAATAGACAAAACATTTTTATTTCCCTGAAATTGTATGATCAGCAAAGCAATTGAACAATTCACATGTTAACCAAGCTCTTCTACTTAAATTTTTTCCTTATTTAGGAGGTGGGGAAGTACCATCTCTCTCTCTGTCTCTATTTTTTCACCTCTCTTTCTAAATCTCAGATGAGAAACATTCTCATAGCAGTAACATACGCCCTTTTAATTCTCAATCATATATGTTTTAAGGTTTTTTTAAAAAAGCCTTTATTATAACAGATAAAAATCAAATTTGGCTTTCTGAAGACCACTTTGCCACATGATGTATAACACTTGGAACAAAATTAAAAGTATCTCTTTGCATTTGCATCTGGCAATGTACTCCATGTTAGAACCATAGCTGTGTGTTTATGGAGTTGAGCCCTCCTCCACGCTGTTTTTTATAGCCCAACCGGAATAGCTCAACACATGCAGGACAAGAGGCTGGGAATTTCTGGCCCCTCACCCCAGCAAGAAAGCTCAGGGTCACTGCAGGCTCCCAGGCTGCCTCTATCAGCATTGCTTTAAGTCCAGATCTTCCTCTCTTTCCGCCTCTGGAGAAAGTGTTGCTAACTGTTGGTATTCCCCCATGAAGCCTTCTCCTGGGTGCAAGGATTAGGCACAGAGAGGGGAAGAAGAGGACAAGCTGAGAAGGTGGGAGAAGATAAAAAATAGATGATAATGAAAAAATGAAAAAACTTGTTATGGCAATTTCTACCATAGCATGCAGGTTTTTACGTTGAGTGGACCTAATAGCTAGGTGTTTGAAAGCTTAACCATCCCCTAGTTTGCACATTTAGATTCAATGTAGAGGAAGAAAACTAATCTTGCACATTTGCACCACTGACAATCAAGGTATTCATTTGAAAAGGAAGGAAAAGGAAATCTAGAGAGAGGCAGGGAAGAATGAATCTCAAATGCGCCTTTATTCCTGGGAGATCCAAGAATTTAGGTCCTTTCCAGTCATTTCAGACTGAAACCCTTGCCTGCTGACAAGCTTCAAGATCTCTTACATATTTGCATCATGTCTAACTTCTATGGAAGGAGGGGGGCTTCTTCCTAAGCTTGGTGCAGTCTCTCTTCCCTACTGTTTTTCCTTGCCACTGCTCATCACTTATCACAATTATTGTGTTGTTCCCAAAGGTAACTTAAACTGATCTTAAAGAGGGCAAGCACTCACAATGGACATTATATCCCAACCCTTCCATGCCCCACATGTGCTTGTCCAACAGTCCAGACTCCAGGAAAATTGAGTTTGTTTGTTTGTTTGTTTGTTTTGATGGCTTGGGGAAGAGGGCAGGCAGCCACTTAGAGGGTTTCCTCTCTGTTTCCCTCCCATCCTTCTGAGCACCCTGGTTGGGGAGGGCCTTGCAGACCCATGAACAGTTGTTCTCTGTGAGGCTGGCGATATTTTAGGGTCTAAGTGTATTGACTGCTAAGCCTCTTCCATCCAAAAGGGTCAAACACAAACATATTGATGGCACTGATTAGATGAATAACTGGATCTTACTGGAGGGCCTCAAGGTTGCCTGTGATTCTCTCTCCACCTCTTCCTGTCTTACTCCAGTCCTCTCAACTGGGGAAAGATCCGGGCAGCAGGAGCTAAGGAATCCGCAATACCTGAGCATCTCAGGTACTTGGCCTGCTTCCCCTAAAGATGTTTTTCTTTCTTTCTTTCTTTTTTAGACTCTGTGGATAAACACACACACATCTGCAGGCAGCAGGCTCTCCTTATTCCATTTTGAAACCTCTTTTCCTCCACCCCTCTGGCCTTACTGTCCCCTGTAAGGGCACAACCAGTGCCCTTCCCCCAGTTAGGCACCAATCTGCCCTGAAGCCTTGGATGCAGCCGCAGAAGAATAGAGAGCTCGTTCACTGTGCTGCAGCTCCGGGAAGAAGTCGTGGGAGTCAAGTAGTGGCCTAGGACAGGGCTGCTCCTGACCAGGAAACATTTATTCAGCTGGGCAAAGTGAGCACCCACTCTGGTGATCTTAAGTGCTGCTGTTAGGTCCTAGGTAAAGAAAGAAAAGGAATGGCAGTCAGCAATTCCCCCATGGAAGCCACTGACAGGGGTTTAACTCCATACATTTTGGGACTGTGTTTTTCTAAACAAACTGGTTTGATCTTTAGGGAAAGCCAAGACACATGAGGAAAACATCCTGTTCTGAGAAGCAGGAACGGTGGAATCGCAGTTAACTGCTCCCGAGTGCGTTCATCAGGAAAGGGGCTTGGGAGTCCAAGGCTTGAATTTGGTGAATTCGTACAATTTGGAGTATTCCGACTTAGTATTGATCCCTAAACTCAATTTTGAAAACAGCCTCCCTCGAAGAAGTGTGGGTTGCGTTATCCCAGTATTTGCACGCATCGATTGGACTAAAATAAAATGCATCGTACTCTCCGCAAAGGAGGAAGAGGCAGGGACAGTCACAAGAGGAATAGCAGAAAGTGCATAGTTAATATGGGTTGTACGCGAATCCGCGAAACAAGTGCTTTAAACCCAGGGGGATTTCACGTAATAGCTAATTTGGTGAGAGAGCGAGAGTGCGCAGAGGGCCATCTTAGAAGGGAAGCAAGATAGCTGAATATAGGTTTTTCTGACTGGAATTAACATTTCCTTGTGATTTGCATTTGTTAATGTCCAAGCCCTAACGTAGAGTCCACCTAACCCAGGGTTTTCCACCCCCCAGTGCAGGCTCCCGAAGAATTTCCCTTCCCTCTGGCCACACTGTCAGAGCTCAGAGGCTGCGGGGGAGCCTGAGGCTGCTTTTCCCTCCGACCCACTGGGTCTTAAGTCCTGGAAGGGCGGCGGGGCCGAGCCCAGGGAGGCGCTCTACAGGCCCGCAGGGTCCGGCGGGGTCCCGGTCTCCAAGCGAATCAGATGAACCCAGCGCCCTCCTGGTTTGGCCCATAGCCTTCCGGGGTCCCAAATGGCTGGAGATGGGAAAAGGAGATAGAAATATTTTAGATTAAAGAAGAAATCCTTTCTTTCCCTTGTTTAAACACACACGCACACCCCAAAACGGTTCCTCTTATTTCTCCTGTTTTCTGGGTCCATTTCAGGTTCCTAGTGGAGGGGGTGGGGGGAGGAGAGAAACCGCGCGTGAGAAAAAAAGGGAGAAAGAGGGAGAGAGAAAGGGAGAAAGAAGGCTTTAAACAAAAGACGACGAGGCGCAGGCAGGGGTCTGGAGCCCTCCTTCGGGGACCGCTCGGTCTGTAGCCTGTCCAGTCCCCCGGCCCTGCATTTCTGGGCGTTCGGCAGGCGTGGCCGAACCGGCCGGAGCCCGCGCTCCACGCGACCGGAGAACTGAGACAAAGCCCAAGATCCAATCCACCACGACCCGCCCCCCGCCCCAGACAGGGCGGCTCGAGCCCGCGCCCGGGGCCGGCGGCCTGCGGTCCAGGCTGTGACCGGAGAGGGGCGCCGAGTCCCCTGCGCCCGCCCGCGGCCTCGCCGCCTGGCCTGCCCGGTTCTCCTCGCAGCACCCAGCAAGCTGCTCTCGGCGGGCCTGCGAGTTCAAAACACGCCTTCTCATTCCCGAAAGCCCGGAGCCCCTTGCCACGGTCTTCCCGGGCTGGCGGCATCTCCAAGGGTCGCCGCGGCGCTCCTGGCTGGCGTCCGCTTCCGCGCTGGGCCTCGGAGGCCGAGCGGCCATTTACTGCCCTCTGATTGCGCCAGGACCAGGTTAGCTCATAAAGCCTTTCACACTCAACAATGGGGATTTTCTCAACAATTAACAAGAAACAACATAATAAAGCCATTTACAAAGACCTTGCTATTTACTATAAATTAGGCACTCTTTAAGAGACCAGTGCGTAATTTCACACACTTTACAACTGGGGCTGCATTTTAAACACCCGAGAAAACAAGCTTGTTGCACTTTCCTGTGACCTGTCTGTGGTGCACCTCTGCTTCCCCTCTTCCTCTCCAAGCAGCTTTGTTTGCATTGCTGCACTCGTGGTTTTCCAGGTCACTGTCTCACGTTTCCCGGTCATCATTCCACTTTCAGACGCACTGAGCGGTTCCAAGGGACGGGAACCACGGCGCCAAAGGAAGCAGGCCCGGCCCGGCGCGTTTCCCCGACTTAGGGGGTGCTGCCGGGCCTGGCCCGCGCCCTTCCCGACTCCGGGCCTGGGCTCTAGGGCCACTTCCTAGGGGGCGTTCGCAGCCCCGCCGGCCGGCCCAGTGTGAAGCCCCAACTCTTCGCCACTTGAGTTCCGCACACGCATTTGGAAGGCCTTGGCCAGCCTTCCGCCAAAGGCGACAAGCTGGGCCCCATTTGCTTGGGGAAGAGCTGAGGCCTGGGCAAGGAGGTGAGAAATAGGCAGGCGGCGTGTGCGTGCGCGGGGGTGGCAGATAACTCCAGGCCACACAAAAGGAGCGCCCAGAGGCGGTTCAGTCCCCGAGAGCCGACCCCGGGGAGGGGGCCAGGCCGGCTGCGCGCCCCGGCTTCCCTGCCCTGCCCCGGGTGGGCCCGGCCACGACGTCGCCTGGCCGCGAGGCCGCAAGAAACGCGCTGGGGGTCGCGCGCAGAGGGGTGCGGGCCCTTTCGCCCGGGGAGCCGGTTGGTTCATTCGGAGGAGAGCAAGATCTGGGCGGGAAGAGAAAGTCACAAAGAAATTTGTTTGCCACCGTGCAAAATGGCGGCATTTGCACATCTTTCTGGTGGCGGCGGTGGCCCAGGCCAGAGAACCGGGAGCTACCCTGGGTCAGCGCGGTGGCTGCAGCAGGCGGGGGAGAAAGGGACCTCTCGCCCCCGGGCCGGCCCTTGGCCCGCTCGGTTGTCCCCGGCCTTCCCCCCTACCCCCCAGCCCGCCAGTCCCCAACCCAGAGCCAGCAGCCCCTAGACACTGACCCCTGTTTACAAACACAGCCTGGGGGCGGGGTGGGGCGGCCGGAACGCGGGCTGGCGGTGTGGGGGAGGCGGCCCGCTCCCGAGGACGCCACCAGCAGAGAGGGACGAGGAGTTGGTGCGAGAGAGCGGGCCCGGCAGCTGGAAAGGACTGAACGCCTTGTTTTTGAAACTGTCAATTCCCTCAACCCCTATTGTGAGGGCTTCATGCAAAACATCTCAGGCCTTTTAAAGTAGGAGCTTGTGAGGCCGCCACAGTTTGAAAAGGAGCGAGAGAGGAGCGGGGCCTAGGGCATGGGCAAAGAATGATAGCTGGGCCCCACCCCCCCAGCAAAAGAGGGCCTGCCAAACAGGTAAAATGCAGCCCTCCCCCCTCCACCTCCTAGATCTGCCCTACGTCCCCACCCCCCAGGCTAGTTTGCAAAATGCCCTCTGGCCTAGGGAGCAAACCAAAACCAAAGCTAGCATTAAAAATAGCGCTTCCTTCCAGGGAAGGGGAAAATCGTGTGGAAGGCCAGGGTGAACCGGAGGACTCCCTAAGGTGGACGCCCTGTTCCTCCTTTCCGTTTTCCTGAGGTTTCCTGAGTTTAGTTGATGGGGGAGCCTTTATATCCCCCGCCCCCCAGGCCAGTGTGGCTCTAGGAGCTCCCTTTTTCACATTTCTTTTTCTTTTTTTCCAGCAGGAAGTATTTTCAAGGTGAAGCAAAACTCACCACGTTTTCTGTCTTTTGTAGATGCTAATGCTTTATTATTTTTTTTAATAGTTGTGTTTTGTTTTTGTTTTACCATAGAGGATTTTTGTTTTCTTTGAAAGAAACAAAAAATGCTTTTGAGGAATTAGTCTACATCTCTTCCTGCATGCACACAAAACTAGCATTCACATATCAGCAGAAACTTCCAATTCTTGTGCCTGAAACTTTGAGGAGTTTCTAGACCATTGAAAGTCACCCAGACATGGATAAGATAAAAATCCACACACCAGCCCATCTAGTTTATGTTATTGCTGTTTAGTGGTGGCTCCTTGTTGTTGATTTTAAAATAAACAACCATTATTGAGATTACTTCACTGTAATCAAGTAAGCCAGTACAAAAGAATACTCACTTTAAAAAGTAAATAGTTGAGAAAGAGCAAACTGCATTTGCTAAAAAGGCAGATAACCTGACTGTGGAAGACAAGAGTACACACATCTCTTAAAAAAATAATTAAATCTTCATTTCACAGTCTTATCAGGAAACTACTTTTACAGGAGAACAAAAATAACTTGTTTCCACAAAAAAGTCAGAAAAAGAGCCCTTTCCTTCATTTTTTTTTTCTTATGCCTGTAAGTGTTGAGTCTTAGACACAGGAATCAGTGACCCTGGAACCATATAGTGTTTTAAACAAACAAGCAAAAAAAACCCTCTCACCTGAAAACATTTAAATGTAAAAAATGCAGTCTATCAATGGAGATAACTTTTGTTTTTCTCTCTATAAGTCTTACGTTTTTGAACAAATAGGACATTTATAGCATCTTAGAAAATCTAGATCTTGTCATCAATCATAAACCAACCAAAATGAAATAAACTGTACTAGGAATACAGCAGAATAGGAAAACAGCTAAGAGGCTCCTCAAAATGGAAGAATTTGCATTTACAAGTTACTGAATACTATTTGGTACACTCTCCTAACAGAAGCCCCAGCTGAGGTTTTGCTGTGATTGGCTGGCTTGTGGTGGTACTGTGGGGAGAAATTTGTGTGGACTATTTCATTTCTTCCTTTTTGATGGTATCACTCTGGAATGCCTCGGCCTCCCTGCTGCTCATTCTCCAGTTCCTATAAACTGAAACTATTGATTCTCTGAGGGTTGGAGACCAAGTGTCAAAGCTGGAGGCCGATATTTTATGTCAGAGATTCCATAGGGTATATTTGTTTTAAATTGTGCTTATTGTGCTTATTCCAGCTCGCAGTCCTCCCACACCCAAGATCTATAGGCTTCAAATATACTTTCAATTTATAATTTAGGCACAATGATTCCACAGCCAATAAGAAAAGTACTAGTCTAAATGTAGTCATACTTGAAACTTTCTTGACTTAGCAGTAATTAAAGAGTAGAAATTACAGACTTCCAGTGTGTGTGTGTCACACTTTTTACAGATTGATTTTGCAGGACAACTGACTGCACCCAAATTCTGCTGCCTTCCAAAGAGGCAAGAACTGACTGAGAAGCCAATGGCTCAGCTTTCTGGGGCTTTAGCTGTAACTTGTACTGGTCTTTGAAATTACACACAAATATGATTTCAAGGATAACATCCCCCAATTTTTACTTTGACCATATCTATCATCCCAATAAAAAAAAGATCCAGTGAACCTACATCTGGCAACATTCAAGAAGGAAAGGAAGGGAGGCAGTTCAAAGCATCTGTTTACTCCATCCAAATGTATTTGGATGCAGGTACTCTCAGCCTCTGTCCTTTACAATAAAGAGTAAAACCACAGAGCATATACAGCAATTAGGGCTGAGACCATCCAGATCTATCTGAAACATTTATAGACAAAAGGAAAATTTCAAAGGGAGTAGGAATTAAAAGGTTAAGGGGGGGGGTGTGGAAAAAGACTGAATTTCCATGAGAAATAGTGACTTCAATTCACACAGTAAACATTTCATTGATGTTTTGTTTCATTCTGTGATATATGATCTATAGATGCAACTTCTTAGGTTTAAGATGGCAAAGATCTGAGATCTATAATTTGTCAGACTAGGGGAGGTGGACCCAAAATTATTAAATTTAACTTTCATCAAAATAGCAAGTGATCTCTGCTTCACTTTCTTCAACCTGAAACTTTTTGCACTTGATTTGTAATAAGTTTGTGAAGTTTTGTTGTTATTTAGGAAGAAACCCACCAGTGGTCTGCACAGAACCTGACTGGCCTCGTCACATGGTATTACAACAAAACACTACACCCAATAAATGCATTTCTTTCAGGCAAAAACATTACAAGTGAAAATGTCAACAAAACCATTCATTCCTGTTAACTGTTCTTCAATCTGGAATAAGTAGAAATGTATGGAACCAGGAATTTTAAACAGTGTTTTTAATTGAAAATAAAGCTAAAGCATGCTTTTCAACAGTGCAAATTTCCATAATTTTGATTTACTGCTTCCATCATCACAACATAGTACACCAGCATGGCCCTTACCAAGGGCTAGACCCTAACCATTTGCATGTTGAACTACTTTGATTTTAAGTGCAAATATAGATAGTCACCTCTGATTGTCACTTGCAGTAGAAACTCTCCTGCTCTATACACAGGATGGTCTGAAAACAGAAGTTTAGAGAGATGCAGAGAAAGTAAAAGGTAATAAAATCCAAGTGCCTGAGTTCTGGTACCAAAAAGCCCTGAAATAACTGTTATTTTTTATTTGGGGTATTCGAACAATTCTGATCCATTTTCCTTTTCTTGGTTGCTTTTTTACTGCTCTGTCACTATAAAGAGTCAGACCATAAAATATCCTGCTATTATGAGAAATATTTTAATTGTTTTGCAACTTTGAGGAGTCATGTTCAGACCACAAGGTAAGCAGGACAATAGTAAGAGTCACCTAATTTAAAATTCTGGGTGAGGACGAAAAAAGGACTTTTGCAATTGCAAGGAGTGGCATAGAAGTAAAATTACACCCTTTACAAAAAAAAGAAAAAGAAAAAAGACAATATTATATTTACTTTACTCGATATATGTGAAGTAGCTGTTACCAGCATTCATTCAGGACTCCCCAATATTTCCAATCAAAAAAAAAAATAAAATAAGTGCAACTACTCTTGGAGAGGAAATGAGGGGAGAAAAAGAAAAAGATACCCCACAAGAAACTTCTTGCTACTTCACTGTGTAACCATGTAACCAACCTAACAAACTTTCACTGAATTAACAGTTACACTTTTAGGTCTGAAATCTAGTGCATAAACTTAATGGCTCATTGTAATATTTATTATTCAACCTTTTGACATTTATTTGTAGCAGTTGAATTGAGGTACCGGGTGCATTATTAGCATTGAAACAGTAAAGTGTTCCAGCTCTACCGTAATAACTGAGTTTACTTGAGTCTTTAGCCTGAAGTATAGTCTGTGGAATGTAAACCAACCCTTCTCCCACCCCTCCCCACCCTACTCCAAAAAAAAAAAAAAACCCCCGCAATGGAAAAAAAAAAAGTAATCCGATTTCTGTCTTCAAAATGCGATAAACCAGGACTCCAAAAGAGGTGTAACACATTAATGGACTTGTACAAACCATCCTGTGCAGTTTACAACAAAAGGAAGGTATGGTTCAAGAAAATATCTTCCAAAAACGCTTTTATGAATTAAATTTCCTGAATTTGTGACTAGGTGGAAGAGGTATTGCAGAACCGCCCAGCTGCCATTTCCATATAGGATGGGCCTTGTGAGGAGGTTGGGAATCCTTAGTGGTGTTTAAGGAATACGCCGGCCACAAATCCCCATCCTTCCCAATAATGAGTGATGGTGGACAAGGAAAATTTGCCATGAAATTAAATGGCCTTTTCACTGCTGATGCTACATTGCTGGCTACCTTTTTGCGTCTGTTTATAACTGTAAAATCATCCAGTGTTCCTTCATGTGTCTCAGTTTTACCTGTAGGACGAGGACTTCTAGCTGATTTCAGATTTGGTTTGACTGGAGGTGTCTGAAGTACAGGTCGCTTTCCCAGTACTAGTGTCCGGTAATTTTTCCTCACCCTGGCACCAAATTTATATTCCCCATCCTCAGGTTTTGGAGAACCTAAAGTGCATGAAAGGCCCTGACTCTGAGCCAGTGGATTTAAGGAAGGAGTTTCTTTTTCAGGGCATGCAAAACCTTCCTTGGCTGTAGTTAACAAGGCGTCCTCCTCTTTACTTTCAGTCACACTGTAAAACTCACCCTTTGTATCATTGCACTCGCACTTTAGCTTATTTGTAATAAGGTCAGGTTCATATTCTTCATTAGCACTACTGTCTTCTACTTTGATTTTAATATTGTGCAGAAACGGCAATGTCCTGTCGCCGGTATCAGTACAGGCATTCTCGGCTTTAGTTGTTGCTGCGGCTGTATCCACCTCGGGATAAGTTGGTGAAGAAGAGGGCAAATCCGTAGCAAATTCAGTACAATGAGGGATTTTGGAATCTTTTTCTGAATTTGTTGCTGCTCCCGAAGAATCATTATTTAAGAACCTAGCAGCTATTGTGTTGTTATCTGCACAGTGTGTAGTAGGAGTTGCTTGTAGGCATTTCCTAGCCTCTCGGAGTATTCTTTGTTGTGGAAATGCATTGTTTGTCTTTGGGCTAGGTGAAGAGGCCCCCTCTGCCAGGCAGTTAATTGTCAGGTCAGTTCTCTTTACAATACTGGAAATTTCAGATTGTGGGAATGTAATCTCAGATACCCTATCGTTTCTTATCTCTGTGAAACAACTCCCCAGGCTGGCCGGGCAGTACACCGGAGACGCTTTGGGGGCCCAGCTCTGCAGATTCCACTCCTCGGGCGACTCCGCTTTGACACTACTCTTGAGATCGGGAAGTCTGCCGGCATCCTCGAAAGCAGCGGGTTTGGTTGCAGCGGCGGCGGAGGCCAGATGGTACAAGAAGTTGGCCTGCGCCTGCACGCTGGGAGGCTTGCAGAAGCTGGTGCGCCTGAAACGGATGCTCTGCACTGACACTTGGCTGGAGCCGGAGCTAGAGTCCGACTCCGTGGACGAGTCCTCCTCCTCCTCCTCCTCCGAGCTGACTTCACTGGAATCCGAGGCCCCACTGCCCCCCTCCTCCTCTTCCTCCTCCTCTTCCTCCTCCTCTCCCTCCTCCTCCTCTTCCTCCGAGGACACAGAGTTGCTGGAGCTGGACACACTGGAGCCAAAATCCGAGTCGTTGGCGGCATGGTCCGAGTAGGAGCTGGACTCGGAGTCGCTGCTGCAACTCTCGGGAAAGCTGCCCAGATGGGGCTGCGGCCGGTGGTGATGAGGGGGATGGTGATTCGGCTGCGGCAGCTGGGCCCGGTGGTGGTGGTGATGGTGGTGGTGGTGGTGGTGGTGGTGGTGGTGGTGGTGGGGAGGCGGGCAGAAGCCGTTCACCAGATGAAACCTTTCCAGGCAAGTGGCCCCGGCGGCCGCCGCCGCCGCCGCCGCCGCTGCCGCCGCCGCCGCCGCCGCCGCCTTGGCTTTGTAGGACCTGGGCAACAGCAGCAGACGGCGGGCGCCGGCGTGCGGCGCGAGCAGGCAGTCCTTGGCGCCCCGCGCTTGCGCTTGCACCGGTAGGTCAGGCTCACCGGGCCTCCGGCGCCCGCCGTCGCCGCTGCAGCCTTGGGCTGGGGCCCGGCCGCCGACGCCTGGTAGTAGGCGGCGGCGGCGGCGGCAGCGGCGGCGGCGGCGGCGGCGGCGGCGGCGGCGGCGGCCGGGTGCTTGCTGCACAGCAGGCTCCGAAAATAAGCAGGGTCCGAGTGGAAAGCGACGTAATTTCCCTGGAGCGGGGCAGTTTCATAGTTTAGAGGGGGTTTGCAAGGCGAGCGCACGAATTCCGGGTAGTGCGAGCCCGGGTATTTGCTAAAAATCTGAGGTAGATGGGCGGCTGGGCGCGCGGCGGCGGCGGCGGCGGCGCCCGGGCGCGGGGACTGCGCGCTGATTGGCAGGGGCCGCGCGGCTCCGCTCAGGCCCCGCCAAAGTTGGTGCTTGTCCTTCCAGAAAGCCGGGCGGGGGCCGGCGGCGGCGGCGGCGGCGCGCCCTGGCGGCGGCGCCTTTGTGGCCAGGGCCCGGCCGACCCTCCTGCGCTTGGTCTTGAGGACGCGCTCAGTTTTGCAGGAGGTGTAGAGCGCTTCCACGTCTTCCCGGGAGATGAGCGTGCATTTGGCGGCGTGGAAGGCGATGCTGTTGATTGCCTTGAGTTTTCGCAACTCCTCCAGATCGCAGTGGTGCTTTTTCACTTTCAGATGATCCATGCGCTTGTGCACGGTCGTCCTCGGGATGTTTTTCAGCAGATCCGTGAAGACTTGGGAGAGGGCAAACATTTGCTTTCCTTTAATGATGAGGTAGCCGAGCCTCACGCCATCCACCTCTTCAAAACCTGACTTCAGGTCTCCCATGTCGGGCACTAAACGATCCCCACCATTTGCAGTAAATATATACGTGACGCATACATACACATGTATGTATGTTAATCCTCCACCAGATGCTGCGTGTGTCTCAAGGCATCCTGCTAATAAAATAACAAAGACTGTTATTCCCGGCGAAGGGAGTGCCAAACTCTAGGCGAAATTATTGGGGAAAAGAAAAAAAAAAAAAACTATGAAATTACACTGACTTGATTCTTGCTTTTTTTTTGGTTTTCGTTTTTTTAAAAAAGAGGGGAAAAACCATCCGGTTTCTGCTTTGCCAGTGTGTTGGTCTAAGTCCTCGCTGCAGATCAGTACCTGGGCCCCTCTATTCCTTCCTTCTCCATTGGAGCACTATGATAATGGAATGTGAAGGAGAAAGAGAAAAGACATGCAGCTGCTATTCCCGCCGCTGCTTTAGCTACAAATAAAATGACAGAGTGAAGTGAGCTCGTCCGGAGACACCTTCATCAATTAATTCCCCTAAAGCCAGCGCTGATTGGACACTCCTGACAGGTGATGCAATAAAAATTGATATTCCACCCCTTCCCCCCAAAATCTCCCACTAATTAGCATACCCTTATACTGCCACCTCCCCTCCCAAAGTAAATAATACAGTCGGTATATAAATCTTTCCATTAAACTATCGGAGCTCAGAAACAGCCTGACTCACAGACTTCATCAGAAGCAGTGTGTGTACGCTTAAAAAAAAAAAAAAAGCCTTGTATATTCGCCTTTAAAGGAATATTGCCTATTTTTTGCTTTATTTGAATTTTACCGCTATAGCTATTATCATTTCAAAGAAAAGCATTTTTAAAACATTATCAAGCCTAAATAGATATATCCCACCCCCCTTTTCCTTTGGAAAATGGAGCTTAAGCGAAACGTGCAGAACAGCCTGGTATTTCCCTTATGGGAGTGGGGGAGCCCGGCTGGGAGCTCCAAAGTTAAATCCGCGCGGTGAACCATCCCAGTACAGACTTACGTTTTGAATTTCTCTCGATTTTCCTTGTTTCCCCCACCCCCCAAAATGCCTTTTTACAACCAGAAACAAAGTTATTTGACCAATGAAGCAGTTCAAGGCTCCAGCTCCGAAACACTGTAACAATTCAACTGAATTTTGGTTCTCTGCTGGGGGGTGGAGTGGGGAGGAGGTAGTTTCACGTCAGACCCATAACAAAGCATAGATAAGCCAGAAATGTGTACACTTTTCACAATTAAGCAGGCTGGATTGGAGGCAGGATGGTCCTAGAGTCCCCAGCACAGCCTTAGCCGGGGTCCTGTTCACAACAGGTCAGAATTCCATGGAGCAGATTGCTTCTGTAGCAAAGAAAAGAAAAGGTAAACCGCCCAAGGTGCTTCCAGAGGTTTTACGTAATAACGATGAAAAGAAAGTGCTGATGTATGATGCAGACTATTTCAGTGGTCTGTGATGCTTTTGGTTGGTAGTTTAAATGAATCTTCCACAACTCCCATTTTTTCCATGAAAGCCAAGCATCTGCTTTTTTTTTTTTTAAATCACTTTGGATGAATATCAATATTGTTTAACCTCTTCATAGTCAAATTAAAGCATATTTTGGTGTCATTTTCAAGGATATCCAAAATATTGCCAAATGAGAGCAAAGGTCTTCCCAGTCGCATCACCACGATTCCAAGGCAGTTTGTTGGCTGCTTTGCAAAATTCGGCAAAATCTTCTTAACTGTTCGGTGTTTGGAACTACAGCATGAATGCAGCCCAGGCATTTATATGTTTCCTTGTTCTTCCAAAAATAGACACATCCGTGTGGTTAAAAGAATAAACGGATATTTCTAAGCCTGCAAGAAAAAAATTGTACAGTAATTTCTTCCTTCACATTCAAAAGTTCCAGCTTCCCCTGCTCTGGTCTGACTAGCACAAGCAGGTATGGCTCAAAGAGAGAGGGAGAGAGAGAGGGAGAGAGATTAAAAACCGAAGAGTCAGACACACAAAAGGTAGTTTGCATGAAATCTCGGCCATGGTTCCCCACCCCCACCCTCATCTTTCTTGTAATTTCCCAGGAATTTTGAAGAGAATTGGGAATTTCAAGAAGTGCATCCGGAAATTAAGGAAGTCTATTTAAGAGAGTCTGTAACTCAGAGGTTGGGATTTGAAAAGTCAGCCCTGGACTACTGTTGCACTCAGCACAGATGTAATCGCCGCTCTTCAACTTAATCAATGTGTGTACAAACCGCGATGTCTAGTTCTTGCCTTTGAAATCTAAGGCTAGCATTTCCAACCAAGAAATCAGAGCTACAGCAAATTACATTTTTGTCCCTTGAATGAGAGAAGGATCATTGAATGGATCTCGTGATATTTCAGGCTTTAAACGTAACCGAGAGGCAGCAATGAACAATGCCTCGTCACAGCTAATACCATCCACCGAGTTGGCTTTCTTTTGCATCTGGATGTATCACACCGCGTATTTCTTTCACTTTCGCAGGAGGCAAAATGCAAGAGGTTTAAACAGAAAGCAAAGTTTCCAGGAAAAGCAGATGCTGGTGTTTGTTTTTGAAAGTAGAATGAGCAGAGTCTTTCTATTGCCAGTGACAATAATGTCGTTTTAAAATTTCTCCTGATGCACTTATATACTGCCAGCCCTCTTCCTCTCACCCCACCCCGTTCAATTCCCCTCCCCCAGCTTTAAGATTTCCACCAAAGAGTCAAACAGCCAAGAAATAGTAAACTCAGAAAAAGCCTTTGAGAACACATTACAAAAGGTTGGCTAGAGCGTCTTTTTTTTTTTAATTTGGCCAGGTAGTACTAGTTGTTCTCGATTCCTATTGAGATTTTCACACACACACACACACACACACACACACACACACACACTCACAGTCCTATTCCTCCTGCACAAGGCTATGTGATTTAGTAACCATTTCAAAATCACCTTTTCCTCTCCTTCCTCCTCTTTCACCTTTGAAATACTGGCAATATGGGTGGTTTTTAAAACTAGCAGAATAGTATGTTTTAAACTAAAGTTACAATCTGTTGGGTCAAATGAAGAAAAATAAAGGCCAAGGGATTTGGGAACTGGATCTATATATACAATTTATGTGAGTATGTTTGTATGTGCACTCAGATACCTTCACATTTATACATTTTTAATACTCCTATTACACACCTTTCTTCTTGTCTAATACATTCTTTTGTTCCTTTAACTTCCCCATCAGTGTGTGTGTGTGTGTGTGTGTGTGTGTGTGTGTTAAGGCGTGAGCGTGCACATTCTCGCATGCACATGCACACACACACAGAATGTGACAGACAGCTTTCTTGTGGCCATCAGCACACGTTGCATATCCGGGGTCTTCTCCAGGCACATTGGGGGTCGATCCCGATAAAAAGATCTAGCTGAGGCCCCTGAGCGCTCACACATGAAAGGCAGGGGACTTTAAGATGGATTTGCATGCACACAGGGGATTTCGATCAATAGCTACCAACATTTATGGCTTAGATTATTAATGTGAAAGCTGGCCAAAAGAATGGGGATGAAAAATTAAAGGTGTCTGTTATCAATTATGCTTAAAGTTATGCAATAATTTACTTACTTTGCCTGGATGTGCAGATCCAGATGTATAAAGTACTGTTCTTCAAAAGCCAGGGGGTTCCTTTGATAAATATGTTGACCATGTCAGCCGCCTCTACAATCAAAGATGAACCCTATTCAGATGATGGCCTGTATTCAAATTATTTTTTTTTAAAAAAGATATATCAACTTCTATGTTTCTGAAGCACATATACATATGTGGGGTGGATATGCCCAAATTAACATTTATGTGGATATTCATTTCCAAGGGTCCAGGGAATTACTTAACTGAGAATTTAGGCATATATATGATATGCACTGAGTTTGTTAATTAAATGCAATTATTTACTCAGGGAGGAATGCATAATCTACACACTATCATAAAAAAGTATTTTAGCTTTGAAAACAAAGCTATTTGCTAGAGGAAAATCCTCTGTGGCAAATACAGATAGAAATATATTAATGTCCACTTACTTCTGCATTTGTTGTAAAAAATCAGCACTTTCAGTTTTTAAAGTGATGGGCTATGAAGATATGAACATATTTGTCTTTACTTATCCTGTGTGAATGTGCTAAATTTATCTTCAAAGGTTCTATTTTGATTTATTTTCACTGTATTTTATGTTTAAATACCATTGCAATTCAGTCTGACCTCTTTCCTATGCATCGAAGTAATGCACACGGCATTTACAGTCTTTTAAATGGTTAGCTGGGAAATGCAATAGCAATTTGCAGATGTAGTTTACTAATGGGGAAAGTTCTTTTGAAAACCTGAAGGAAAATCTAAGAGTACTTTTGCATTTCTACACTACAATGTCATATAATTAAAGTATTGAAGAGCATTAAAATAATCCTTTCCCTTCCCAGCCTTCACTCATACATACATAATTTAAATGAGGAACAACACCCCCCCCCCACCCCACCACCATCACCTAACTCTTCACCATATACATTTGTTTTAGTGATTGCTGGCACATTTTGTTCAAAGTGAACTCAGACAGAAAAGACTAGGGAACATCACAAAGGCCTCCACAATGTAAGTACACTGGTTAGAAGAATAAAAGAATTCCCTTGTACTGTTAGCCAAAAGTAACTATAATAAAACATAACAAAGTCTAAAATAATAATAACGACTCATATGGCTGAATTAATTGAGGATATAGGACAATGAAATCCTGTGTGAGAGTCAACAGTTCCTTACCTAAATTTATGTCTTTTACATGTTCTCTACTTTTGGGGAGGGGAAAATGAGAATGCAGGAGGAGGAAATGGCTAACTTGAGGATCAACTTAAATTATAACTTAGTACATTTTCTTTAATTTTTTTCTTTTTTGTCTCATTCAAACAAATCAGGGCAGGTCTCCAAAAGGGCCCATCCTTCTGTTCTTAGGCATCTGAAAATCCTGTTTTTAACAGAAGTTTGGGACACAGAGTATATGCCATGTTGTCTACTGACCCATAATCAAAATGCGGTGACCTTCTACCCTTTTTTTGCCCCCTGACCCATCTTGAATTCAATGCAGCCTTTATAAATTTGCAAATCCTTGGAGGTAGAGGGGGTTTTGTGAGGCTTTGTTCTGAAAAAGCCCTAAGAGTGTGCTTTCTAAATTAGACAAAGGTAGAGCAACAAACTCTGGGGGGACAAGATTTTATACAGGTGAGCCATAGGCGACTCTTCAGATAACACATATTGCAAGCCAAAAAGCAGTTATAAATGTGGGAGACAAGAAGGTTACAGATTACGTCAAATTAGAGTATGGTACAAATCACTTTCATGATGTAAGAAATGGTTAGGCCACAATCTTCCTGCTCTCCTCATCTCAAGGGCTGTGGGGGACCCTAGTGATCATGGAAGGAATGGGGTGGGAGAGGAGTAAAGAGAGAGGGGAGGAAGGCTGGGAGGGAAAAAAAGAAAGGAGCAAGACCTGATCTGAATGTACAGGCACATTCCCTTATCTTTTCTGCTATCAGCCAGTTTAAAGGACACCATAATTATGATAGTGATAAAACAATGCTTGCTTATGTGTGCTGAATAAATAAAGAATGTTTACAGCTCAAGAATCTTTTAATTCCAATTAAATGCTATCAAAGAAAAACCACTTTTCCTACTGCAACTGCCTTTCCCCCAATTATCTTGTTTTGTTGCAATATTTTCCTATGAGACACCAGGGCCTCTTACAATTGATCGTGAATGTAGGAAAAAAATCTGAGAAAGTATAGAGTTCTGTGTTGGTGTATTCAATAACCCACAAACCTCAAGATCCACAGTTTATTTGGGATACCCTGATTTTTGTTTATTTCCTATTTCCCATCAGGGAGAGCCAAATATGTAGGAACTGAAGTGATGACATTCAGTGTTGAGGCCTACCTATGGGCTGCTTAAGCCACACTGAAATTCTGAGCACCCTAGAGGGGAGAAGGGAAAGATACGCATGTGAAGCCTGATGATCTCTGGAAAGGGAATCCTCTGGTTCTGTTCCCCTGGCTTCAGCCCAAATTCTTCTAGGAGCACTGGAGCCAATCACTGTCTTCCACTGCTACAGCTACTGGGTGCACACAAAAAAGCGGGAGATCAAAAAACTCCAAGTTCGCATTTATGGATACACAAGGATCATTTCGTATTCATGACTTCAACAAATCACATTATAATCAGATTTTAAACAAGGTTTGGGGAGTAATGCCCACCAGGCTGGACCCTAAACACTAACACATATCACATGCTAGCCAGGAAAGCCACTTGTTAAATTTTGGAATCACAGGGTGAAAATTGTCTTTCAACTTTGAAAAGCTCACTTTTTGCTTTAAAGGCCAGTTTTTACACAAATTCATTTCAAGCAAGTGCTTCTCTTTAAGTCATTCCAAAACGCTATAATTCAAATCTCTGTTTGCTTCCTTTCTCAGTTCCAGTAGTGTTTTGAAAAAAACACATGGCATAACAAACATTATGGAAAACCCACTCCTTCCGTTAAATGTCCTTACAAACCTGCCTTTTTACTCCATCTGTCTAAGCAGCGCATTGCTAAGCAGAAACTTAAACAACATACACACACACACACACACACACACACACTTTCCTCAAAGAAATATCTAGTATTTCTTGGCATATTCTTTTGGTGATGTGGTACAAAAATACAGTGGTAAAAATTTTCAGAGGATACCTAAATTCCCTGGATGCTTGCGGACCCCTTTCCTTTTGAAAGTTTAGAGCTTCCAATACCCTCAATTCTACTGGCAGAATTAGGATGGACTTAGAGGGTCCTAAACGTGACCGATTCACTAAGGCGGGGGGCTACAGCTTGCAGCAACGTGCTCGGCAACTTAATCCTACGCTAAAAGAGGGCAGAGAGAGAAAAAGAATGGAATACAAACTCTCCCGACATTCGTAGTTACTTTCAAGGTGGATTGTGTATTTTAAGGCTGATGGGAACGTCTGGTTTGGGGAGCAAAAAGAAGAGAAGGTAAGTGTTTGTCCTTGTATCAACCAGTTCCTAGAGAAACAATGAAAGAACAAAGGGAACCACTTCTCCATCTGAACATTTTCTGAATCTCCCTGTTTCAAGCCAAAAAGCCTGCGAGGGGATTCGCTTTACTCTACCGTAAGCAGTTCTTGCCAGGCTTGCTGAGCTAAGAAAGAGAGAAAAGTTGAGCAGAAGTGTAAATATAGACTAAATAATAATAATAAAGACTTGCTGTAGGTATCGCCAGAGCTCCAGCCCCAGCAACTTTAGAAGTTGCTAAATGCAAGAAGGGAAAGCCCAAGAAAGAACCTTTACATTACAGATTTCAAACTGTAAAGTCATTTAAATAGCTTTACTTGCTTTTTGGAAGGATTTCTGCGCACAAAATGTGAAGGTTACTGTCTATGGGGAAAGAGCGGCGTACTGTTCAGGTCGAGAAATGTTCTCTATTTCTATGTGGAAAATAATTTTGTTCAAAGCAAAGGGGATTCAAGTATTGACGCTACTGTTTGTTGATAGAAGAAATGGCAGCAGTGGTTGGGAAAGGAGAGTCGTATATAAATGTATTTGCTTTGGGGTACAATGGTTATCGGCAAGTCGGCCTTTGTGGGTCTGTGTGGCTGAATAAGTGACCGAGTGCCATCGGCATTATATAAATGGATCGGTGTGTGTGGGGAGCCCCCCAAAGCCGGCGAGCACGTGAAACACATTTTTTTACTGCCCCCCCAGCGGCGACCAAGCCCCCTCCACGCCACCCCCAAATCCGTATATTACCTGCCCAGTTACAGTGACACATGTTTATGTTTATAGTCCTGGTTTGTAGTAGTGTCAAGAGCCGCAGCAAGGGGAGGGGGAGGAGAGAGGAGAGGGAGGAGTAAATGCAACCACCCCCACTTGTTGTTAAAGCAAATTTACTGCGTTATTGCAAGGCCGGTACGGGGGGCTGGGAAGTGAGTTGAGAGGAAGGGTAGAGTTGGGTAGTGTGTTGGTGGTGGAAGGCGGGGGTGGGGTGGGGTTAGGAGATCCGGGATGGAGCTCCTCTCTCCAGCGGCCCGGGAAAAGCAGCTCGGTCAACAGGGGAGCATGCTGGCGCGGTCGAAAACAAAAAGGTTCCTCCTGCTCGCTGCGTTCACGTGGGGGGCTCTGCAAGCGGGGCTCCAGGGCCCTGACCTCTGACCCTGGCTCCTCTCCGCGCTCTCCCGGTGCCGCGCGGCCACTTTTTACCCAGGATCCCTCGCGCCGGTCGCGCTCGTGCCGAGCTCGAGTCCTTCTTAATCCTCCATTCCCCGATTCAGTCCCCTCCCCTCTCCCTACTCCCCCCCGCCGCTACCCCACACCCCGCCGCCGCCAGCCCCGGGGGAGGATTCTCCGGCAGGGAACCCCCGCCCCACCCCCACCCCCACCCCGAGAGCCCGGGCCGAGGCGACCGCAGTCGGGCCGGGTGGGGCGGGGAGTGCAGAACCCGCCTCCCCTGCTGTGCCGGGCCTGCGGGGGAGGGGAGGGGAGGGAAGAAGAAGGCGGGGGAGGGGACCCGAAAGGAGGGGGCGCGGCGGCCCGGCCCCACTGCCCTGCCGCGGCCTGGACCTGTTGACTGCTATTGGTCCGCCTCGTCCTGCGCCCTCTCCCAGCCCGCCGCAGCCCCGGTCCTTCCGCGGAAATGTGGGGAGGAAATAAGGATGGCTGTTCTCTCCGCCTCCCTCCAACTTTAGTTTTTTTCTTAGGGGATGAGAAAGCAAAGTAATCTCATCCGCTGCTCCATCCTGTCTCATAAAGTCCTGTCATGCGCGGGCCCGCCGCCCTCCCGGCCCCAGCTATTTAAAACCTTCTCTCTTCCTCAGACCAGCTCCCCTGCCCGGAGCCCGAGGGCCCTCGACGCCCCCGCTGCGCTCCCCCCCGCCCGGCCTGGCTTCTTCTCCAGCGAATTGTGTTGCTTCTTCCCAAGAAGCTCCCTCGTCCACGTTCCACTTTTTTACCGTCCCGGGAGGCGTAAGATAAAACCTCTGGTTTGCTGCATGCCGCCGGACACATTCTCTGCCCTTTCGTCAAAATGTACTTGATGGAGAGTTTAAAATAACAATATTTAAAGGAGGAAATAAAAAGGGGCGAATTCTTTGCGACATAAATGCATTAAAAAATTTTTTAAAGAGAAATGTATTTAGAGTTAAAGGTTTTATGAGATTTGCTGTAGTTCCTTCTAAATTTTTGGATTTCCTGGGGGGATCTTTTCCAGAGGGAAACAGCAAATTAAAATTAAGGTGGAAGTGAGACATCTCAACCACTTCTGAAAATAAAGGAGAAATTGAGAAAATATATTCAGGAAATAGCGGGAAGGCACCCACAGCGAAAACTGGAATCGCCGAAGGCAGCGCCTCGGTGTCGCAGTTGGAGGAAGGAGGGCCAACCCACGGCCGGGAAGCAGGCGCGCGGCGGCAAGAGCGGGGAGAGCGGCGAGCCGGGCCGGGCCGCGGCTCTTGGGAGGAAGGCTGCGCCGGCGGTGCGAGCGCGAAACCGCGGGCGGGGAGGGCCGAGGTGGGCGGGGGCCGGGCGCGCGACCGGCGCCGCCGATGAAGCTGGAGTCGGGCTCCGGTCGCCCGGCCGCCCCCATTGTTCGGCCGCCGCGCAGCAGTTCGCCGAGCGCGTCCTTCCCGGGGGAGGGGTCCCGAGATCGAACTCTGCCCCCACCCCCAGCTCCCCGAACTGCAAAAGGCTCGGGCCGGGTCGGGTCGGCAAGTTTTATGATCAGTGTCGGCGGGCGATGGGTTCCCAACTCCAGACCGCGTAGGAAGGAGGCTTTACAACGTGCCGCTAAATTGGAGGAAGCTGGGCAAGCCTGAGACTCCACACGAAAAGAGGGAAAGCAGCATAGATATGTTTGTAAAGTGATGGCTAGATAGAGACAAATGTGGGCAAAAAATTTTTTTTCTTTCTGGATCCAGAGAGTTAGAGCCCATCATATCCTATTTTGAATCTCTAAATGTATGGATTCGAAAATGAATGTCGGGGTTCAAAAGAGTTCGGAAAAGCACGTTTCACTGTCTGTTACTATTCAGTTCTTTGTTGTATATAAAGAGTTTAGTTTTAAAAGGCTGGGTTGAGCTACCCCTAACAAAAACAGGCTTGGATTCTTAACGTGAAGTGCATTTTCAAAATAACACTGAAATTCATAAGGGAAAAACGTGTCATTTGCTTTTATAACACGTTTTAGAAAGAAAGAACTGAAAGACACCTACGAAACTCTGCCTGTTTTCCTTTGTGAGGCATGTGGAAAAAATATTTCTGGCAAGCGTCACAGTTTTAAAAAATGAAGATTTCCAACAAGTGATCGCAAGTCTTGAAGACAAGAGTAAAGTCATCGTGCTTGAAAACTCATGAAGAAATAATTTCAATTCTTTTGCTCAAACCTTACTAGGGCCAGAGAGTAATTTCGACTTAGATTTATAATAGACTTTGCGGAAATTCCTTGTAAAATGCCCATTACTAGTCTCTGTATTATACAGCACTGGTTTCCCAAGGTGGATTTTTAAAAACCAATTAGAATTGATCTCTAATGGAATATTATATTTACATGTCATCATGAAAACATCATTTGATAAGAGTTTTGAATTACAAGAAAGAAGTTAACAGATAATGTTCATAAATAGCATCTGTTTGAAAAGATGTTTGAAAAGGTAGTAGTGGTTGTGATTTTGCATTTGAAATGCTATAGAAGTGGTTTGCATTTTAACACTTTCATTATGCGACTCTTCTTCCTAAACTTGCATTTCCTCAAGGAAATCATTCAATTCTTTCGAAATATAGGGAGAAATTCTTATATAAGAAATCATTGGAAGTGTAACTACGGAAAGATTTGAACAGAAAAAAAAATTGGTGTTGAAATTAGATATCCTCAATCTGTTCATTCCTTCCACACTCATCCTCCCATGGTCCCCCTCCCCAACTACTTGGATTCAATTTACATTTTTTATTTATAAGTCTGAATATTTAGAATAGCTTTATAAGTTTATCTGCTACATAGTTGATTGTAGATGGTGAATCTTTTTACATCTTTTAGTGTTTCAGGCATTTGGGGGGGTTATTTAAATTAAAAAAATGTTACAAGTCATGATACACTTGTGAGAAAAACAACAAATGGGTGGAAAAAGGGGCATGAATGGGGGTGGGGATGGAGAGGGACAAGTAGCTTTCCAGATTAGTCTTTGTAATACCTTTCTTTAGTTTTCTGTCATTATATTTTTCACTTGTGCTTGCATCCAAGATCATTGCTTTTTTAATTAGGATAAATTGCCACCATATAAAAATTACCTACAGTTTGGCTCTTACGTGTCACAGTAAAGACTGACAAAAAGTGATCGGAGGCTTGTGTTTAATTCGCCAGGAATGTTAAGCTTCATAAGATTCACCCTATGGGGCCATGGTGGTCTTTGGCACTGTTACTGTACAATTTCAAGAGGTAAATATACACATTATAGATTAAAAAAATCTAAGATGTACTAGGCAAACATTTTCTTGATTGAAGGAATAAAAAAATGAATTTGTCAACCTCTTTCTTTCTGGGACACAATGCAGTTAATTAACATATTCTTGGGCTTGTTTCTGGATTTGGTAAGCAGTGGCCCCTTTCAGAGAGGAAAACATTTAAATCTTAAAAAGTAATCTTTGGTCCAAAGAGTATTTAGAAATTCAGTTTAATTTCTGATTCTCCTTTTTCTTTAAGTCCCAGATATGTTTCATTTCTTGCAAGGTTCTATTCCACTTCAGAAACTGATTTTCCTCTTTTCTATGTCCAGAATCTTTTCACTCAGATAACCTTATTGTATCCTATAAACAGACACTTAAATATGTCACTTTAATCACACTTTAATTATAACAGAAATGCAAATCTTCAGTGTCAGTTAAAAAATGGGAACATGGACCTCACACTCCTGCCCTTAGGTTATATTGATGATACTCTGAAAAGTCAAAAGTGTAACACCTTTAAGTATTATTGCATCATGGAAAAAAATAGCGCAATTCTAAAAATGTTATTGAGGTTTATGTAATGCCTAGCAGATCTAAAGGCATCCTTTAGATATATTTTTCTGTTGGTAATTACACGGTGTTTTACCCAAAAATGTAAATACAGCCAATGCATATCAGTTTTACAGCAAAGGAGTAGCTCTGAGGCCAAACACAAGATTAATCACACTAAACCCTTTAAAGTAAATATTAGGCCTTGATTCTTAGAAAGATTTTAAAATTTAGATTACATGCAATTTAAATTTCAGAATTACCTAACTAAATTTTTAAATAATTAAGTGTATCTAACAGTAATATTAATTATGACTGATTCTAAGTTAGGGTCTGTTTTGTAAGAAAATGATGACTTTTACATGGAGAGGTGGCTAACATTTGAGGACTGTTTAAATACAGACAATTCTAAGTTACCGGGTAAATAAAAACTCTTCACCTGTATGAATTTCAACTATTGAAAACCTTTAAATAAACCAACTTATCTGAAAATTTCTTAATCATTTCTCATTACTTAGAAATTTTAGTTCAGTTGCATATAGAAAACAAAGCCTTGTTTTGCTCTGAAGAATAAAGCTCAGACTACAATTGGCTTATAAACACCAATACTGTGCATTAAATAAATACTTATTGTAGGCCTACTATGTGCGTACAAGACACTCCTCGCTAGGGTGGTATGCTGAATTTAAAAAAATCACCTAGTAAGATTAATTAATATGCTTCATTAAGTGAAATTTTTCAAAAGCCATTAATGGACTATCAATTTAAAACATAATTGGAATGAATATCTTTTAATGAAATTTCTGATAGTAGTCCATGATACAGGTGCCATGTGTGGGTTTGTACCTATTAAGATACAATGCTCACTTATTGTGAGATAAATAACAAAACTAGTATCAGAAATACCTCAACATTTTAATCATACTTACATAAATATTTGATTCATAAACTTTTTATGTAAAGTATTAAATTTTGGGTACCAGTGAGCAAAACAAAATTTTATTCATTGATTCTTTTAAAAGAGGGTATATTTTAAAATTTGTGTAAATCATAAGAAATTGCCTTATTGCTTTTTCCAACTAGTTTATTTAGAAAGAAAATTACAGTTTCTGGTGAGGTTTAGTAGATGAATGAGTTCTTATAATTGCTTTTTGTTTAAAAACCTTAGTATCAAAGTCAATACTGAATTTTAAACACTTTATGGAAGTTAAAAATCCAAGTTAAGAGAAGTGCATTTAGTCTTAACATTATAGAAATATACTTCAATTTCTATATCTCATTAAAGAAATATGCTTCAACAATAGATATAATAGACTAAACATGAGGAAAATAACAAGGCAAATAAAACTTTAAAAAGGAGATACATATAAGCAGTGCTAATCCAGGAACCAAATTTGGTTTTAAATATTTCGTTCATAAGTATCTACTAATGTAAATGATTATGGAAAAGCAAATCCAAAAATTTGGTGACTAGGTTGAGGAATAAAGAAAATTATAAGAAGATATATTACCCATATGGGAAGAAAATGTAGTTTCCCATTATAGTAGGGTTAGAGGTTACATCATAAAATACTTTACTTGAGTTTTTTGTGGTTTGCCTCAGATGATTAGTTCAGAGAAATAGATTAGCCAATACTGAGTTTGTTGCTGTTATGTGAAGAAGTGTACTGGGACCACAGGCTTTTGTTTTATTCTACAGGTACTGGATATATGTTTTCAAAGGATATTTTGAGAACATGAAATCAGATTTAAAAGATAACTATTTTAAGATTGAAATTGTAGTTTTCTGTGAAGTTATTTTATAAATCTTGGGAACTTTTTATATTTTTACAATTACCATGTTTTTCTAGAAACTTGCTTGAATTTTAGCAATTCTGGCAATTTAACTATAAGTTTTATCCATTCTGAGGTATGAGAACTAGCATATTCAACCAAACACATGCATATGTATCTCACACAAAGGACAAATATAACTTGCTCACTGCTGTATTTCCTGTATCTAGTAAATGTTCCCTGGCTCACAGTAAATGTTCAATAAATACTTGCTGAATTAATAATTAACTGTATCTCTGAACTACTTTGTAATGTCTGTTATTCTTCCTTGTCACCTAATATTTTATAGAAGTATATTAAATATTATACTTCTGATGTATAACATAAAAAGTTCTATATCTGGTACATGAGTTAAAATTAGAATAAACTATTTATACTCTGTTTTTTCTTACAATTTCCATAACCCAACATTTAATGTTAAATATTGGTTTTAAATAATTTGATTTACATTTTGTGAACATTTATATGTACATCTTTAGTAAAATTTCTGCTTTAGATGCTACTATTTATATAAAGGCCTGTTCTTAAGAAATAGTGTATTTTCTCTATTTGTCTAAATTTCAAAAATGTTACAAATGATTTTTTTTAAATTTTGTTTTGAAAATGGCAAGTGTTTACCTGCATATCTTTGATTAAGTGTTATAGAATAGAGTAAAATACCTATCATTCTTTATATATACATTAATCCCATCACAAGAACTGAGCTCCAATGCATTCAAAATAAAATGAATGTATTTTTAAATAATTTATTGCATTAAGGTTTGACTGCAGTCTTCAGAAAGGGAAGTTTCAAATTGATTTTAACTAAAAATTACTCTTCATTAGGAGTCTGAATCTGAGCAGGAATTGGATGTTGGACTGGTTTCCTTTAAAAAGGGGTAAAAATAAGATATATGATAGAGATACACGAAACAGTATAGATTGGTTTGAAAGTGATTTTAGTTTTAAAAATATCAATGGCATTTTAAGAACATCATTCTTATATGGTCAGAAATCTATTATTACCATAAGCTCCAAAAGATGTATCTTATTATATAATCTTGTAATCACCTTTTAAAAATGCACTAATATAACTAACTGAATTCTCATTTTTTGTCTTTTCAGTGTATATTTTTAAAGTTTTGCATTACTGTAGCTATCTCACTTAGCTTTGAGGGTGTTTGAATATATTTGCTAACATATGCTTGCACTGTATTACAGCTATTATAATTCTTAAACAGATTGCTAGCAATTAATTTCAAATGGAAATAGCAGCCATGCCACCATTTTTCTTTTCTCCATGAGAACACTTGGAATGCTTTTAGAGCTTAAACCATTATCTTTTGCTGACTAGGAGAACTTGGGTTCCTTCATTTTTTAGCATTTATGAAACTGCATTTCTAGGTCCTCACATGATACTGCCAACACTTGATAAACAGTTATTTTGTTACCTCGAAGGTATTCATCAAAGTCATGAATTTGCCTTCTAACTATGGTTGTCATTTAAACAATCTATATTCCTATTTCGTGCTAAACTTATAATTAGACACTTTTTTGTTGTTGCCTAAAATCAATATTGGGCTAACAGGATACATAAGAGGGTAGGGCAACAGTTGGGAGATCTCACAGCCCAAAACTGCGCAATATCCAGCTAATTAATCTATTCAGATAGGCCTGATCCATTTTCTATTTGTTTGTGAGCAGTAAGCCCCCATCTTTCTGCCACTTAAGTGACCTTAATAAAAGTGACAAATTTGCAAGAGTAAATTTGAAGTACAGAGCCAGATCAGAGAAATTCTCAATCGAAAGAACTCCACTGTCCTGTGGTGTTAGCCATCATTTGGTGACTGACTAGAACTTGGGTTCCTTCAAACTGCATTTTCCATATCCTCACATTATATTGTTACTGTTTGATTAACAACCATTTGTACTCCTACACTGCAAGCTGAGGATAGGTACTACAGGTGTTGTTTCCTCATCAGGTACAACCCTAACTTAGGCTTTTGATCTTGTCTGCGATGCATTTTCAGTTGTCACTGGGGCCAATGTGGTGTGTAAATGGGCGGCAGACTTGGTGGCACTTTCACTGCGTGAACTTTGGGTAGAGCCCAGGATGTGAATTTAATGGGTGGAAAGGCTGCGGCAATACAGTGAAGTTCGTGCGGCCAACTGCAGGAAGCCATGCTTCACTGCACCCTTCTGGAAAGGCGACTGACTTGCCCAACCCTTGTTACCCTCGGGCCAGTTTTTGAGGCAAAGGCTGGTATGTTGGTCCTCAGATACCTCCAGGGAGTCCCTTCCAGCTACTCTAACAAAACCCGCCCTCCCTCTCGTCTCTCTGCATCTTCCCTTTTTACCCTCCCTCCCAAAGAGGCCTCTTCGCGACGTGCACACGCAACCCGCGCGGCCGGCGCTGCAGAAGAACGCCCCTAACGTCCCCGCCCCCGCGTGCGCGCCCCCGCGCCCTCCAGTTGGCGTGTTCCGGCCTCGGCGCGCCGCCGGCTCCGCTCGACCCCGCCCCCGCGCAGCACACCTCGGCGGATGAGGCAGGCGCGGGAGAGGGGAAGGGCCGGGAGGGCGGCCTGGGCTGCCGGTCGGGCGCGGCGGCGCGCACGCAGGCCTCGCCTCTCCCGGGCCTGCTCTCTCACGCCGGCCGCCGGGCGGGCGCGCACGCTGAGTGACGCTCGGAGGAGGAAGCGCAACCCCCTTCCCCTCCCTCGCTGCCCTTGGCCCAGCGGGAGCCCCCCCCAGTGCGCCTGTGCGGAGGCCTGCTTGATTATGTGTGCCCTCTCCGGGCTCCAGCGTTAGCGGCCGGGTGGAGGTGGGGAGGGAAGACGACGAGGAGGAGGAGGCGGAGGAGGCGGTGGAGGGGAGGTGGGGGGAGTCAGCAAGGACATGGCTCCTGACTCCTGTGCGGAACGTGAGTGACTGAGCGGCAAAGCCCGAGTGAGCGAGCGGCCGAGCGGCGGGCGGGGGGCCGGGGCGCGGGGAAGGAAGCGGGGGCGCGGTGGGCTGTACAGGGGGGGAAGCACTCATTGGCTTGCATGTGTTTTTTAATGGTCCGCCCCAACTCCCTCTTAGATGGTCTCTAGCGACCGGCCCGTGTCACTGGAGGACGAGGTCTCCCATAGTATGAAGGAGATGATTGGAGGCTGTTGCGTTTGCTCAGACGAGAGAGGCTGGGCCGAGAACCCGCTGGTTTATTGCGACGGGCACGGCTGCAGCGTCGCGGTGCATCAAGGTAAACACCCAACCGCCCTCCGGGCCGAACCCGGCCTCTCCCAACCGTCACCGCTTCCCCCACCTTGGCAGCAACTGCCAGTTCCCCTCCCGCCCCTCCCCCCGCCCCGCCCCGCCCCGTTCCGCGGCCGAGGGTTGACTCTAAGGGTCCGCGGCCGGGCGGAGGGGGTGTGGGCTGTGCATGTGGGAGAAAGTGCGTGTGGCCTGTACTGTCATGTGATCCTGCGCTCATTCTCTCAAGTGTCACTCTGCCGCCGCCTGCGCCCGGAGCCGCGGTTCTGCGGACTCCGGGAGGCGGGGGTCGGCGGCGAAGGGGTGCGGGGGGCCGGGCGCGCGCCCCGCTGCCGTGGGTGCGGGTTGGGAAGCGTGGAGCCCCCGCCCCCTCCCGCCGCTCAGTCTGCCGCAGTGTCTGGAGACTTCCTGTGCCATGGAGTCTGGCTCGGGCGCGCGGCGCTGGGGCGGGTCGGGGGCTGCCCGGCGGCCCTAGATTTGGGGCGAGGCGTGGGGGGAGGACGCCGGCTGCTGCGCACCCGAGGGTTTCTGGCCCAGACCCTGCCGCCGCCGCTGCGGACTGGCGCTTCCCGCAGAGAAGAGGCGGAAGGCGGCGGCCGCCGCAGTCGTGCGGCCCCCGGGAGCGGCTGAGCCGAGCTGCGCTGAGCTGCCCGGGGTGGAGGCTGAGGCTTGTCGGAATGGCTGCCTCGGGCCGCTTCCGCAGCTTAAGTGACCGGAGAGAAGAGGAGGTGGCGGTGCCGCCAGGAACTTGGGGAGCATCTTAGTATTATTTGGGGGTGTTACCCTTCGGTGAGTTTCGGAATGTAGAAAAAGGTCAAGGTAGCTTTCTGGCCATGGAAGTTTCTGGTTTTTTCCATTTCAGGTGGTAAGGAATTGAGGTTGGAAAAAACCTAGGTAATTTTTTGGTGGTTCTTGTCCTCCTCTTGTTAGGCACCATCCTGCGCCCCTTCCCGTTTTTGAATATTGCATTGAGTGATGCAGATGTTGTTTAGTAGTGTATTGGACGCTAGTCAACGAGAGAAAGCCTGAGCCTGACTGAGCCTGACGGACTAAACTGCAGTCTTCATAGAATGGGATCTCAGAACTGGAAAGGAGATTTAGGAGGTAGTAAACAACCTAGCCTGAGGATGCACTTATTCCCAGTTCTTTCAAGGAAGCCCAGTTGCACACCTCACTTTTCTAAGGAGTGAAAACAATGTGAATTGAAACTACTGATTTGAAGGTCTGAGAACCTGGTATATTCTATTGTAGTGTTCATTGGTACTTGTGAAGGTGTTTCTTATGAATTTGGGTGATAAATGATGCTAAGTAGTCTCATCTCCCAATTTAGAAAATGTTCATTTACGACTGAAAACTAACTTTCTCTGTTTCTGAATTAAAATACAAGTTTTTTGGGCACTAACGCTGTATTATTTTTTTTAGTAAGATTTTTTTGATGTGGACCATTTTTAAAGTCTTTACTGGATTTGTTATAATACTGCTTCTATTTTATGATTTGATTTTTTGGCTAGGAGACACGTAGGATCTTAGCTGCCTGATCAGGGATCGAACTCCCATCCTCTGCATTAAAAGGCATAGTCTTAACTACTGGACCGCCAGTTACTTGGTTGATAGAATATTTTTACTCATACCTTTTAAAAGGGGTTGGGACTTCCCTGGTACTCTCACGGTAAAGAATCTGCCTGCAATGCAGAATAACCCGGGTTTGATCCTTGAGTGGGGAAGATCCCTTGGAGAAGGGAAAGGCAACCCACTCCAGTATTCTTGCCTGGAGAATTCTGTGGACAGAGGAGCATGGCTGGCTACAATTCCATGTGGTCACAAAGAGTTGGACACAAATGAATAACTACCACTTTTAATAGGGGTTCAAAGTTTAGCTTTTGGAGTTTTAGAAATCTGTGTTGATTTTATATTCTTTAAATGCTTTCCAATATTTGATGTATTTCCATGTTTCCTGTGACCAAGTTCATTTGAGAAAATGTCAATTGGATTGTTAATGTCTTTAGGTTTTTGGCAAGTTTTAAACTTTGAGTTAAGTAAATGTTAATATGGAAACAATTTTAAAAGTAACTAGACTGTGATTTAGATATGTGATATGTATTCATATCACTTGTTGAAAAATTAAGATTATACATTAGAAATAAACCTGGAGTTTGTTTTTTTATGACTTTATTGAGATATAATTCACATACCATGGAGTTAACCCACTTAGAATGCACAATTCAATGGTGTTCAGTATAGTCACAGTTTTGGATTTGTTACTGCAGTTTTATAGAAAGTTTTCATCACCCTAATAAGAAACGTTGGAGCCATTAACAGTTACTCATTTCTCCCCAGCTCCCCCAGTTGTAGACAACCACTAATCTACCTTCTGTATAGACAGGCAAATGTCTATTCTGGACATTTTATTTAAATAGAAGCATTTCACTTTTAACATTACATTTCATTTCATTTCCTGCCATAGCTTGTTTATTTTGAACGGTGATTTGAAAATAATTTTTATTTTCATGTATTCAAAATGCTTAATATTTAAACTTTAGGATATAGGAATGAATTAATGAATTTGAATTAGTGAATATTCATATATCATTATAGGAATGAATAATAAGTTTATGTAAAAACGTGTTAAATTTTATCTAATATTTTTATTGTAAAAGAATAATTAAGATTTGTGATGTTTATTCTTTTGAAATGAAATAGCCAAAGATTACCTTTCTAATATTTAAAATGTCATACTTGTAACTTGGTGATAAATGATAAACATAAGTATAACATGTTTTAGTTTTTTACAAAGCAGTTTACGTAAATAGTTTTAGAGGTATTTAATAGGGCTTTGATACAGTATTTGATTTTCCATAGTTATTCAACCTTTAACTTATTTTCAAACATTCTGTTTTCCAACAGCTTGCTATGGCATTGTTCAAGTACCCACAGGACCATGGTTTTGCAGGAAATGTGAATCTCAGGAGAGAGCAGCCAGAGTGGTAAGGACTGTTTATCAAAAACTTTAAAATACTTCAGTGAGTAGCTTAGGATGCTACATACTCAGGTTTCAGTTTGAAGGGTTTTCAGTCTTGTTCAAATATTGAATTTGGACCAAATATTGACTTGCACTTTTAAACTGGTTTTATAAGATCTGAAAAACAAATTGAACTGCATATTGATGGATACTTAGAAAGGATAAAAAAGAAAGTTGTATTTTGGCTTTATTGGCCCTGCCTACTGGTTAAATTGGCTAATCATGGTTGGAACATAATGGCAATAGGACATACGTAAGTTATACTGAGATAATTCTGCTAGGTTCTGTTTAAGGAGTAAAAAAAAAACCATTAGTATTTAGTGGTTCATATTTCTTTTTATTACATCTGTAATAAAAGATGTATTTTCAGTATTTTCAGATATTCAGGCCCTTTGGCAAAGCAGCATAAAAATCTTCCTTTTTTTTAACTTGGCTGGCTAACCTTCTTTCTGAACACTTCTGTAAACCTTCTGTAAGAATGAGAGAGAAATGTTTATTCTTTGTGGCCAAAAGCATTTTTCCAGTTGAACTTCTAGAAACATGAGGGAAGAATAAATTTTATCTTCATTAATCATATGAAAGTATTCCCATTTGCAGTGTGGTAGTTTCTTCCTCTTGGTGTTGACTAGAGAATTTGACAGAAGTTAGAAAACAAATATTTCAACCTCTCTACCTACATGGAGAGCAAGAATGGAGGTTTTTAGTTTTGCCTGGGCAGTTTTCGATCAGCAGAAATAATGGCTGAGTAGCCTATATAGGATTGTGAAATCAGAGCACTGGTCTGTTGATATGTTGTGTTTGTGTGTGAGAATGCACGGTAGCAGAGTTATAGTCATTCTAACATTACAGAAATGGAAATTAGCAAGTGGAGGAAGAAATTAATTGTAAAAATTTCTGGACTTAATTTATGTGTAGATTTACCCTCCCCCCCCCGACCCTGTGTAACATTTTATGGTTTGGGGTTGATGGATCACCACGCAAAGGAAGCTATGCTTTACTTTGTTAGTAAACATGACAGTAAGGTAAGGCTCTTCCATGGCATGACAGTAGTTTCATGGCCAGAGAAAGATGAGAAAATAGGAAAGTGGGTATCAAGAGAGGGAGGATAAAGAGGTGAATGGGAGTGGTGAAATGGCAGGATTATTTGCCTCAAATACCACTTCTTGCCTGTTTCTATGCCTTTTTCCTCTCTGAGGTCATGGTCAGGATATCCAGGTGAATAAGGTATATCTTAAAAGGTACATTGAAAGACTTGTATTGTTTAAGCTTTATTTGGCAGGATGTGGGGTCATTAATTAAAGAACAGGCTCAGTCTTTTCTGATTTCCTGTAGTGTACAGTTATAAAAGGTAGGGTTATAAGGTCATAGTTTTATATATGTATATAGTTAAATATGTATTAATATATATACTTATATGCATCCTCTTGTTAAAAGGATATAGTAGGCAAGAAACCTAGCCTGAAAATAAATCCATGAGTTAGAATGGGAATTGAATTAGTCTTAATGTTATTTCTGGTTTTCTCTGTGTATCTGCTTAATTCTTTTCCTTTCTACAGATTTTCTCTGCTAGTTACTGTCAGTAACTAACTTTTTTTATTGTTTACTGTCAGATACTGTGCTGAATGTTCTATATCAATTATCTTCTTTAATTATCCTGTCAAATATATGAGGTAGATACCGTTTGTTTTTCTCATTTCACAGATAAAGACCTAGTAGTTTTGAGAGAAATACATACCTACTTGGAGTCTGGGCTGTGATCAAACTCTCAACCATAGTATGTTGTATTGTTGCCTCCAGTGGTGAATGATGGCCATACTTCAGTCCTGTCTCAAGAGACTGAATTTCAGTCCGAATCTCATGTTCCTTTGATGGGGAAAAACTCTGTTTTGGCTTTTCTAGTTCTGGATGAGTTAGTTAGCCATAGCTAGAGAGTAGAGGCAGAGAAGGCAATGGCGCCCCACTCCAGTACTCTTGCCTGGAAAATCCCATGGACGGAGGAGCCTGGTAGGCTACAGTCCATGAGGTTGCTAGGAGACAGACACGACTGCGCGACTTCACTTTCACTTTTCACTTTCATGCACTGGAGAAGGAAAAGGCAACCCACTCTAGTGTTCTTGCCTGGAGAATCCCAGGGACGGGGGAGCCTGGTGGGCTGCCATCTATGGGGTCGGACAGAGTTGGACACGACTGAAGCGACTTAGCAGCAGAGAGTAGAGGTGAGTTGGTCAGACACAGGGAAATCTCTGTGGATTTGGGATAGCTTGCTTTTCAGAGAAGGGGGAATTACAAGGTCATAGACACTGAGGAGTGAAAAGCCAGAACCGTAAAACAGTATTTTTACTCAAATAGCTTAGTTGTATATAGAATGGTTTTGAAAGAGGAGGTTAGAAACTGAAAGACTTAGGTTGCTGTTATATAAAAATTTGAGAGTAGAAAGGAAGGGAGGGAGCATTTTGGAGGAGGAAATGACAGAAATGGAAGTGGGGTGAAGGAAAGGGAATAATCAGAGATGATTCTGAGATGTCATGGTTGAGCACTCTGGGGTAGTGATACTGTTAGTAATAGAGGATGGAGAGGAAGTTTGAAGACTAAAGAAAGTTCTGTTTGGGGCATGTTGGTATTGATGCTGCTAGGATGTTTCATTGGAAATTTAGGGTTATGAAGACAACCCTAACCCTAGAAACAACATTAGGAAATTTAGGTAATGAAGACAAGTTAGGGTTGGAGCTGCATAGCAGGAAGATTGGGAACCAAGTGACAACGTTTACTCTGGTAAAGAAGAGTGAAGGCAGAACTATGGTGAATGTTCACATTTGGGAGAGTAAGAACAAGTTACTAAGGATGACTAATGAACTGTCAGGAAAGGAGAAACTGTAGGTTCCAGTAGCAACACGAGCAGTTGTTTTTTAGAGTAGTTGATAGTGTACATTGGTGCCGGGGATGCTGAAGTCCAAAAAGTTCTTGAGACAGCAATTGTAGTTCCCTGCTTTGGACAGAACCCTTGTTACAGGATGTCGAAAATAGTAGGGATTGCAGGGTTAGAATAAATGTTGAAAAAGTAAAGAGGAAAATAAAAATAGATGGTGACTGAGGAAAAGTTTGGTTGGTTTTTAAGGGAAGCTCTTTGTTAGATAGGCATTTATTGTTCTGAAAAAAACACTTGAATTGCTTATTTCACCTCAAGTGAATAAATACTTTGATTGGATTTCCTTGTTTATTAACTGCGATTGTAGTGCTTAGAGGTTAAAACATTCATTGATGACTGTTTTTATATTTAATGTGTTAGGTGTTCTTATGTATCACTGAAGAGATTGGCTGAAGACATTTATTAGAAATTTTACCTACTTGTACAGTGTTAATAAGATACAGAGAGAGGATATTTTAGATTTTTAAATATTACTTGGAAGACACATTGAAAGTGGATTGTACAGAAAAATAAAATGGCCAAAAGCCCATTAAGGATTTGCATTATTTAGGTCTTGCTCTTCTGGCTGTAAATGAAAGATGATTCCTTTTCTCCAGGAACTGAGCTGTAACTTTCTCTTTTTGCTCTCTCTCTATTGCAGTTCCTCCTAGCTTTTTTACATTGTTAGGGAGAACTGGTGGATGGGATATGAATAGGGTTTTAGGGATTGAGCTAGGATTATACTTTGACTTTTAAGTTTTTTTCTTACTGAATATATGTAATGCACATAAATCACTATAAATCTGTAAAAGCATGTGAAACATACTTAACCACACTAATTATATATTTATGTTGAGTTCTACAAATTGTTAATATACATTTGATTGTCATAAATAGTTCTGAGCAAAGTATAACATAAAATGCATATCTGTGTGTTCGCTACCCAGAATGAACAAATGTCCATTCTTCATATTTGCTTCAGATCTTCCCTTCTGCTTAAAAAGAACAATAAATTAAAAAATTGAGTTGAAATACTTTTTGTATTTTCTCCAGTCTGAGTCAGCCATTACCCTTTTAGTGTCTGTGGGGTCAGTCTCTATTTTTCTTGCCAGTTTTATTGAGCTATACTTATATGTAACATTGGAATGTTAACGGTATACAACATAATGATTTGATATATGTTGCAAAATGATTACTACAGTAAACATCCATCCTCTCACATAGTTGTAATTTTTTTCTTTGAGAACTTTTAATATATACTCTTAGCTTTCAAATACACAATACAGAATTATTAACTACAGGCACCATGCTGTACACTACATCCCCAGGACTTATTTATAACTGGAAGTCTGTGCCTTTTGACCACCTTCACCCGTTTCCCCCAACCACCACTCACTGCCTCCGGCAGCTACCAGTCTGTTCTGAGTTTGTTTTTTTGGATTCCATATTTAAGTCCAACCATATAGTGTTTGTTTTTCTCTGTCTGACTTGGTTCATTTAGCATAATGCCTTCAAGGTTCATCTGTTGTTGTCGCAGATGGCAAGGTCTCCTTCTTATTTTTAAGACTGAGTAATATTTCATTATATATGTAGAGCCATCATATATGTTTTAATCCTTGTTACTACGTGTATATATCCATAAACACCACCTAGTAGTATATTGTACAGGAATGTTATCACGTTATATATGTGTTCTGTGATACAGCTACTTGTGAGATTGCTGCACCATAGAAACTCATCTAGTTCATTCTTTTTATCTGCTGTTTAGTATTCTGTCATAGAATGTACTGTAATTTAATTCCTTTATCGATTGTCGTAATTTTTCCAATTTTTCACAACCACAAACAGTGTTTCAGTGAACATCCTTGTGAATATAGTGAAGCTTGTTTTTTTTTTTTTAATATTATCTAAGAATATTATCATGAAAGTTGTTAAAATTCATTTATTTTTGGCTGCATTGTGTCTTTGTTGCTGCTCCTCGGGCTTTCTCCAGCGGTGATGGGGGCTGCTATGAGCTACAGGGCGCAGGCTTCTCATTGTGGTGGCTTCTCTTGTTGCACAGCATGGGCTCTGGGGTGCTTGCCCTTCAGGGTGTGGGCTCGGTAGTTGTGGCTGGCAGGCACTAGAGCACTGTTGTGGCTTACGGGTTTAGTTGGCTTGAGGCATCTGGAATCTTCCCAGACCAGAGATCGAACCTGAGTCCACTGCCTTGTGAGTGGGACTCTTAGCCCCTGGGCCACAGGGGAAGTCCAGTATGCAAGTGGTTGTTTGTTTGTTTACATTTATAATAATCTCTGATATATTTGGACTTATTTCTTAAGTTTTCATTTTGTGTTACCTATTTACTCTGCTTTTTTTCCCCTCTTTTCCCCTTCATATGGAGTGATTGAGTGTTCTTTATTCCTTTTTTTAAAAAAAAATCTGGACGGATTTGGAGGTTTTATATTCCAGTCCTTTTTTTTTTTTTTTTTAATAATTGCTTTTAAAATTTTAATGTGCCTACTTTCTATTTTTTCTCTGAGTCCAAGATTTTATCTTTGTACTCCTTTTGAACAAAGCAAGGGACCTTAGGACACCTTGTATTCCTCTTTCTTGCTGGCAAAAATCTTATTTTATTGTTGTTTACATTTTAATTCCATCTTATTTTTAATCTTCCAGTGGTAGTTTTTCTTTTTTTTTTTTTTGAATAATCATTTGTAATTTGGACTTAACATTACTGATGTTTTTGCCCCATTCTGTTTTTTATTCCTATTGCTGCCCTTTGTGTCATTTTCTTTTTGAAAGTTTTCGGTGGTATTTTCATGGTTGGTGGCTAGTAAGGAGTAAGATCCATTAGTCTTTTTATGTCTAAGAGTGCCATTATTTTGCTCTCTTGTATGCTAGTTTGAAATCTGGGATGATAGTTGTTTTCCTATAACTAAAGACTTTAGTTTGTCTTCTGATACCTATTTGTGCTAATAAGGAATCTGTTGACTGTTTATCCTGCTTGAGACTTGATTTGCTCTCATCCATTTTGGAAAATACTCTGTTCTTATCTTTTCAAATATATCATCTTCTCATTATATTTTGTTCTCCAGAAACTGTTACTTAGGTGTTTAATTGGCATTCTCACCCTTTTCTTCAGGTCTTTTAATTTCTCTTTTACAATTTCTCTATTACCTCTTTGTTATAGATAATCTTTTTAGCTCTGTGTTCAAACTTACTGTTAATCCAGTCAATGAATTTCTTTTCTGAGTAAATCATAACTAGAATTTCTTATTTGTTTTATATTTTTAATTAGCCTTTTTTTCATAATATCTCGCTATTATTGTCTTAACATTTATATTTATTTTACTTGTTTGAACATTTAAAGCATACTTATTTTAAAACTCACAGATTCTGGAATTCTTTCATTTGTTTTGTTTTTTAACTGTGGTGGTAGATGTCCTCATAAACTTTGTAATTTTTGACGGTGAGCTAATCTTTAAGAGTTGTCTTCCTTGTGATCCCTCTTCTGCTAATAACCTGGGTTTATGAAGGTGTCCCTGAGGGGAGTTTTTGCATTTGCTTTGTTAAGAATTGTTTTTGGTGCTTACCAGATTACAGTGGTCTGCAAATTAGCAATTTTCAAATTTCCTATTTAAAAGTATTCAGAAAGGCATTTTAAAGCTTTGTGACAGCTCTCTAAAATCTTTAATTAATTAATTACTTAATTTTGGCTGCATCATGAGGGATCTTTGTTCCCTGACCATGGATGGAACCCATGCTCCCCTGCAGTGGAAGCGCAGAGTGTTAGCCACTGGACTGCAGGGAAATCGTTCTGTGAAATCTTTAGGAATCAGACTTTTTCTATCTTCCTGTTATCTCAACCTTAACATGTGGTTTTCATTTTTAGGATCGTTCCACAGTCACAGCATGGCATTCACTATGACTGTAAGAGATGTTCCAGGCAGAAACAAGGACAGGAAGGGTTGAGAGTGGTTTTCCTCTCACCTGAGTTATCCTCTTAAATTAGCTTTCTCTGGTCTTAGTGGTCTAGTACATCTTTTTTTTGGCATAGATTCCCCTTTGGTAGAATCAGCCCTTACCAGCTCCTGTCCTTATACAGCAAACTTGGTTAGAACTGTTCAGCACATCTAGGGTCTATGCTGGTGTCATACTCAACCCGCTAAGGTACATAATAAATTGATTATTTTCATTGCCTGCCTCAGCTTCAATTAATTTTGACTTTTTTTTAAAGCTTTTAAGTTATTTTTTATTTGTATCTCTAGATTTACTTAAATAATTAAAAATTTGTTTTCAGATTTATCTTCTTTACTCTGACTTATGAGTGCAGGAAGCCAGGATGGAGTATCTTCAATGGCACTTACTTTTTTCTTATTTTGTTCAAGTTTTTTAGCCTATATACTCTAAATAGAATGCCTTCAAAGTTAAATATTTGTTAACATTTTTTTTCTCTTTCTGATGATTCATATTTGCCCTTTTTTTGGCCATGCTGTGCTGCTCAGCTTGTGAAATCTTGGTTTCCCCATCAGAGATGGAACTTGTGCCTCCTGCAGTGGAAGTGTGGAGCCCTAACCACTGGATTGCCAGAGAATTCCCTGTTCTGTTTGTTTTTGAATTCAGCATAGCATTTTAAGTTCCTGTAACTTTGAAAGAGGTGATTTAAAAAAATTAACAGATTTAGTTCTTACCACCATACATAGAATAGCAAATAACCAATTTCCACTGTCTTTCTTCTTGAATTCCTTTTTTTTTTTTTAAACTGTGAGAAAAGATTTAGCATACTAGCTCTCAGGAAGTAAGTGCTTAACATTTGTTTGTATCATTTTCTAACCTGCCTACAAAGCTAGTGTGGATCAGTGGTAAAGAATCTGTCTGCTACGCAGGGGATTGAGTTCAGTCCCGTGGTAAGGAGGATTCCCTGGAGGAGATGGCAACCCACTTCAGTATTCTTGCCTGGGAAATCTCATGGACAGGGGAATCCGGCTGGCTACAGTCCATGGAGTCACAAAAGAGTCAGACATGAGACTAAATAATGACAACAATATAACAACATAACTAGTAAGAGAAATAAAAAACATAGGGGCACATTGATACATTGGGCCCTTTGTGTCTATTCCATTTTTTGTTTAGATTTTAATTTTTATGTTTATCCAAGTGATAAATGCACTGTTAGTAGTACTAAAAGATTCTTTTTCACACACATCAAAACAGTACCTTGCTTCTTGACTCTTGGCAAGGAATGTAGAAGCAGCTGTTCCTTAAAAATTTTTATTTTTTATTTTGGCTGTACTGTGTCTTCATGGCCGAGCACAGGCTTTCTCTAGTTGCCTTGCTTGGGCTTCTCCTTGCAGTGCCTCTCTTGTTGTGAAGTAAGCTCTAGGGTGCTCAGGCTTCGGTAGTTGTGGTACAAGGCTTAGTTGCTCTGGGGTGTGTGGGATCTTCCTGGAGCAGGAACTGAACCTGTATCCTTGCATTGGAAGACAGATTCTTAACCACTGACCCACCAGGGAAGTCCAGAAGCAGCTATTCTTGACATCAGTTTTAGATATTGTCTTTCAATATATCACAAATTTTGGTTAGCCCAGTAGTATTAAACAAAGTTTTGTGTTTTTAATGACTAAGTATTTTTTGTTCATTTCTGAGTCAAAAGCATACTATGATTGCTTTCTTATCTTAAAGTTTTTCTTTTTTCCTGGGATTAATAATTGTCTTGTATTTTCATTTTCCTAAATCTTTGTATACTTTGTTGGCACTTATATAATTTTCCACTTATTTAATGAATCAGGTAGTCTATCATTTCGATTCTTCATAAATTCTAAAATTCTAAAAAAGGAAAAAAGTTTTACCATCTTGATTGATGGTTTGCCTGAGTATGGAATTCTTGGTTGGAAATAACTACCCTTAAATATTTTGAAGCTACTTCTCCATTGCTTTTTAGCAATGTCAGTGTTTCTATTAAGAAGACCAATGAAGTTCTGATTCTAATCCTTTGTATAGGATTGTTCTCTCTGGATTTAGTTTTCTGTATCCAGTTTATCTCTGCTATTTCTCACGGTAGTGTGCTGCTCCTCACTCATTGTACTGGGTACATAGTGTCCCTTTCAATCTAGTAAATCATGTTAGGAATCATGAGTTTAGTTAAGGGAGAATTTTTTTTTTTTTGCTTAAAATCTTTTTAAAACATTTTGATTGCACTGAGTCTGTTGTGGCATGCAGGCTTCCTACTAGCAGTGCTTGGGCTTAGTTGCCCTACAGCATATGGAATCCTAGTTCTCTGACCAGGGATCGAATCTGCATCCCCTGCCTTGGAAGGTGGATTCTCAACCACGGGACCACCAGCGACGTCCCTGAAATTATTTCTGATAGGTTCTCAGTTTTGTTGTTATTGTTTGCTTTTTCTGTATTGTTCTTTATTTGGATGTTGGACCTTTGAACTGATCTTGCTGTTTAAGTTATCTATTTCTGTTTTACTCTCTGAGGCAGTTTCTATTTTATCTTGGATCCCTTCACTTAAGTTTCTAAATTTTATTATACTTTTAATTTCCAAAGGCTCTTTTATGCTTTTTGAATATTTATTTTTTATCATCTGCTTTTGTTTCTTGGGTACATATTTCCTCTTAACTTCATGAGGATGTTAATCAGGCGGTTGTTTTGTTTTAGTTTTCTGAAGTTTTCTTCTGCTGTTAGGACTTATACTCAGAGTTCCTTTGTACCATTTGTTTTGGCCTGTCTTGTTAGGGACCTCGCTTACAAATTTAGTGACTTGTAGCCATCCATCTGAATTTAAGACAAGTTCTGTTGAGGTGACTGGAAGCTCTGTATGTGTGGCAGAAATTGGTGGCTGCTTGGCTTCATTATAGGTAATCTGGCTGGGTTCTTTTATTGGGATGCCACCATCTGGTTAGTTTATTCAGAGGAAAATCCTCCAGTCATCTGTTCAGGATTCACAGACCTGGTTACAATTCTGAGCCAGTGGTTGCTGAAATTTCACAGTTTAGAACTAGATTTTCAACACCCCTTTGCTCAGATGTGCGTGATGTCTCTAAGTCCAGATCTCGTCTTGTTTACCCTTTCTGCAGTTTTCTACGCTGAGGGAGAGCGAGTTACCTCGTACTGTATAGTGAAGGAATTGGCACGCGTGCGCATTTGTATGTGTGTGTGTGCACGTGCTTGTAGGTGGGGGGAGGTAGAAGGGGTGAAAGGGGGGGTGTTGTTGATTGTTTTCTCAGATTTTATCTCATCCCCCCCAGTTTTAGCTTTACTTGACCCCATCCCTCTTGGATACATACACCACCACTGTGCATGGCAACTCCTACCCCCTGATGTGTGGTACCTCAAGTTTCTCTAGTTTTTGCTGCTGTGTGGTCTAAGATACATTGCTTTTGGAGTTGTCATACTACAGCATCCTTTTCCAGAGAAGGCGATGGCACCCCACTCCAGCACTCTTGCCTGGAAAATCCCATGGACAGAGGAGCCTGGTAGGCTGCGGTGTATGGGGGTCGTTAAGCGTCGGACACAACTGAGCGATTTCGCTTTCACTTTTCACTTTCATGCACTGGAGAAGGAAATGGCAACCCACTCCAGTGTTCTTGCCTGGAGAATCCCAGGGATGGGGGAGCCTGGTGGGCTGCCGTCTGTGGGGTCGCACAGAGTTGGACACAACTGAAGTGACTTAGCAGCAGCAGCAGCATCCTTTTCTGATCTGTTAAGTCAGTTGCTGCTTGTCTCCTTTCCAGCTCCCAAGATTTTGTAACTGTTGTCTCCCTTTATGTTTGTTTTCTCTTTGTGATTTGTGCCCTTTTATGTCATTCAGTTGAGTTTTCAGAAGCAGAGGAGGTATTTTTAAATTTTGAGTGGAATTAACTGCCTGTGCTCATGATGTATTTTGCCATTTCTTCCAAGGTCTTGTTTTATCTTTTTTCTGTCCTTTTTACTGCCCCCCCCCCTCCTCCACTGAGCTCACAATTGTTTTTGAATCTTCCCATGGGATTTTAGTTTTCCTTTAAATGTTTTCCACCTTTTTGTCTTTTCTCTTGCACTAGTAAGCCTTCTGGAAAAATAAAGCCATTAGTTGATACCTCTGTTTCAGCTGCCTACTATAGCCTGTTAGTTGTACTTAATGATTAACATATAACTTAATTCTCTTTTTTTTGGCTGCACTGAGTGGCATGGGGGAATCTTAAGTTTCCCTACCAGGGATCCAACCCGGGTGCCCTGCAGTAGAAGCTGGGAGTCTTAACTACTGGCCTGCCAGGGAAGTTGATTTGAGCAGTAGCATATGTAATCTGCATTTGCTGTAAGACTCTCATCATGGACATTGTCTGTTTTGTTTTTCAATGACCTTTATTTATTTAAAAATCAATGTTCAACAAATATAATACAGCATAGGAAAAATTGTCTACCTTTAGGATCTGGTATATTTCCTCCTTTTTGATAGCTCTATGATACGTATTCTGTTTTTCTTTTTGTTCTGGCTGTTATGAAGTCCAGAACCAAATCTGGTCTTTAGTTACATCAGTTGTGTTAATCTGATTATTAGTATATTTGTTCTCTTCTCCTCGTCCTGTGGGATTTAGGACTTCACCTCTTATCTCTGTTTCTCTGCGTGTTGATTTCATTCTCTCATACTACAGACTCTCTACTTCATGAGGCTGGAACCATGACTGCTGGCAGCTCTTGGCTCTCATCTTCTAGCCCCTTCTACCAGAAGAAGGGGCTGTCTTGAAGAATCCTGGGAAGGACTCTGATTGGCCTGTCTTGGATCATGTACCACCATCCCTGTGGCTGGAGTGGGGAGGGTACTAAGAATGACAACCCTCACTAGAACTACATAGTTGGAGTTGGAGTCAGGGGTAAGAGCAGTTTCCCTGAATCAGGGGGATGTCCCTCATACTGGCTTTCAATGTTCATTTTTCTGCTTTCTTATTGTTATAATGTAGGTACTTTATTTGTAGTCTGCCTCAAATCCTTTTCTGAAAAGATTTTAGGTATAAATAAGTAAAATATCACAAACTCCTATCCAGTCATTCTTCAGATCATTACATTTGACTGCTAAAATGTCTGTCACTCTATTGATTTTTTTGCTTTTAGCTTCACATGGCCAAATCCAAAACTTTCTTTTTTGTTTCCATTAAACTTAATCTACCTTCAGCATTTAAAACTGACCAGTCTCTCTTTTTTGCAACTTTTTTTATTCATGACTTCTGAGAAACTGTTTTCTTCTTTTACCTCTTTAAACATGACCTTTTGGATTCCTATTTAGCATTATTTGTTTACTCCTTGAAGAAAATTTTAAGTTTACATGGTTACTTTTCTGGCCTGTTTGATTACCTCACCCTGTGTAAATTTATGCATGGCTACGGATGCCTCTAGGCATCACTTAGCACCTGACAGTTCTAGCCTTCAGATCCGTATTTGGAGTTGCCTTCTGGATATCTGTGTTTAGATATCCTCCTGCTGCTGCTGCTCCTGCTAAGTCGCTTCAATCGTGGCCAACTCTGTGCGACCCCATAGACGGCAGCCCACCAGGCTCCCCCATCCCTGGGATTCTCCAGGCAAGAACACTGGAGTGGGTTGCCATTGCCTTCTCCAACGCGTGAAAGTGAAGTCGCTCAGTCGTGTCCGACTCTTAGCGACCCCATGGACTGCAGCCAACCAGGCTTCTCCGTCCATGGGATTTTCCAGGCAAGAGTACTGGAGTGGGGTGCCACTGTATCCTAGGCATCTTAAATTTAATTTCTCTACTTTTTTAGTCACTGACATAACCTAAGCCCTGATTTTTTGTCTAGATGATATATTTGACATGACTTGAAATATGTAAAAGATATTCAGTAAAAATTCTTTCCCCTAAACCTATTATTTGTCCCGTTTTGCTTTCTATCTTTCTCTATTGTTAACTGACTTTAAGTTCATTTCTTAGTTTCTTTATGTATGTACGTATTTATACATATATAGACTCTTTTGTTTTCTACAAAAAGGTAGCATATTACACATTGTTAGAGTGAACTCCTTTTTTCTCTTCTTTTTACCTCCCTCCTTTCAGTTCAGTTTCCTCTCCCCCCAACCCATATCTCAAGATTATTGCCTCTAAAGCAAATATGATTGTTATTTCCCATCTTCCTATAGTGTTACTTAACTGTTGGTGCAACAAAGATTTCTTTTCAGGTTCACAGTATTTTCACTGTCACATATGTAATTTCTGCACAGGATATAGCTGAGTAAACACCCCTCCCCCGACCCCAACAATAAAAATTCGGTTCTGTGTATGTGTGTGTGTATATAGTAGGCTCAGATATTTATGGTGATATATAGCTCTAGAGACAAGTAGAAATTACAGCTGCCCTAACATGGTATAAAATTTTCTTTTCCCATCTGTATTGTCCCTACCCCTCCTCTTTTTACTTTCTGCACTGTATCTTCCCATAGCCGTGAATAGATAGATAACTCCAAATGATTACTTTCTATATGCTGTTCTCAGATGCTGCCAGTGCTTTTCTGTTCTCTTAAGTCCCAAAGCCCAGAGTATTTGTTGTCTTCTAACTTTAAAAATTTTGCTCTGATTTTAGTGTAGTGCAGATGTGCTCATTTTTGATAATTGGGGAAAGAAAGATAAGTAGAAAAAAATCCATAATCTGATGCTGAGATATCAAGGTGGTATAGTAGTAGTGTTAAGATCATGGGCTTTGGAGTCAAGTGGACTAGATTTATGACTGGGCAAGTTTATCTTCTGAGCTTCAGTTTGCTAATGTGTGAAATACTGTGAAGCTCTAATAATAGTGTCAGGTACTGTCAGGTGCTTGTGTAGAGGAATATTTTCACCCTCTCGAGAGGACACAATATAGGCACTATTTTAATGAGTTGTTTTTTTTTTAATGATGAGGCAACTTAAGGCACAGAAAGGTTTAATGATTTGTTCAGGGTCACGTAAAAGTGGGCAAGCCAAGTTTTGAACCCTGGACACTCTAGAGATGATGTTGTTAAGCACTGTATCTCAGATTATAGTTCAAGCAAGTAGCTGCGGGTGTTAATACATAAGTATATGTGGATATCTTCATCTTGATGTTATTTTAGAGTAGGAGAAAATGAAATAGCATCAACGTGATGGGATTAGGATGTATATTATCAGCTATCAGTACACTATTCCCTCATGTTTGGATCTTTTGTGTGATTTCATTACTTTCTGCTATTGTATATGTATGTTTTAACCCCCTGAGTTCCTATCTTATTCCTTTTGTCTTTAAAATTATAGTTTCATTTTTTACTTTAGACTTTTCAGAAGTTTTTTTTTTTTTAATCTTCACTTCTTTGACAACATACAATTGAATGTTTATGGATAGATGACTGCTTTTGGCAACTGACTTTTGGGGAAAGTGCTAGTTTTATTTTTCCCCAAACACACTCCATTTCTTTGATATATGGATATGTATGTCAAAACATATTTCTTTTGTCATTTGTACAAATAGTTATGCATTATAAGCCATAAAAGGATTGATATTTTATTCATATTCAAACAGAGATTCCTAATTTCTTTGGACCAACACTATGCATTTTAATTTACTTTTCTCACGTGTGTGTGTGTAGGATTATCATAACTTATTTTTATTGTGTTAAAAAAATTTATTTATTTGGCTGTGCTGGGTCTTCATTGCTGCCCATTGGCTTTCTCTAGTTGCAGTTGCTGTGATTTCTCCTGTTGTGGAGCACAGGCTCTAGGTGCATGGAGTTAAGTAGTTGTGATACTTGGGCTTAGTTGCCCTGAGGCATGTGGAATCTTCCTGGTTCAGGGATCAAACCTGTGATTCCTGGGGAGATGCAGGATCTCCCCTGCATTTGGCAGGCAGATTCTTAACCACTGAACCACAATGGAAGTCCTGTTACTTTAACTTCCTTTTTATTGTAAGATCTTTGTTGCAGAGTAAGAGGGTGAAAAACCCACTTAAAATAATCAAGTGAGTATCTATGTATTTAGTGACCAAGCTTTAATAAGTAGGACATTGCCCATACCTTTGACTCCTGTGTGACTCTCAGTGCATTCCTCTCTTCATCAGAAGGAAACACTTGACTGAATTTTGTATTGTTCTTTTCAGTTTTATTTCTAAACAGTATTTTGTTTAGTTGTGGCTGTTTTGAACTTCCTGTAAATGGAGTAACGCTGTATTGATATTTTTGATTCACAGTACTTCTCTGATATTCATCAGTTTGATAAATATATCTATAGTTTATTCATTTCCTTTGTTCTATAATATTTTAGTATGTGAATTACACATACTGTAATACACACAGGTTACTGTCAGTGTTGTGTAGTTTATGAACACTTCTGTGAATGTACTTGTATACCTGTAGAAATTTAGCTCACAACTGATCAGACTGCTGGGATTGCTCCAAAAAGGGTCATAAAATCAATTTAGCAGGGAGCAACCAGCATTAAAAAATTAGAACAGAAAAAAAATTGACAGTGCCTATTTAGTGTCTTATGTGTGTGTGTGTGTACGGAATTGCAATGAAAAGTGTATTTCTTAGAGTGGTTCATGATCAAGAAAGCTTGAGAAATAGTTACTCTAGGATATGTCCTAGAGGTGGAGTTGGTAGGTTGCCAAGAAGGCCACTCCTTTTCCAGAAGTGGTTATTTCACTTTACTTTCCCATCAGTGCATGGCTTCTTCGCTCAACATCCTTAGTGCAGTGCTTAGTATGTTAGTCTTCTTAAATTTAGTCATTTTGTTAGTCCCATTGTGATTTTTTTCTTTAATTCTCTGATAATAATGATGGTAAAACCCCTTTTTGTATATTTATAGGCCATGTAGATTTTCTCACTTGTGACTTGGAGATGGCTTCTCTGGGTTAGTGGTTTGTTTGTTTTTTTTATTCTTTTAGTAAAAAGTTTTTAATTTCACTGTAGTCAGAATTTTCAGGTGGGTTTTTTCGGTTGTGTTTTTGTTCTTTTTTTTGTGTGTGTGGTTAATGTTTTTTTGCAACTTGTTAAATCTTGTCCTAACTTGAGGTCATGAAATGATTTTCCTATAAAGGAAATTTTTTTTTTTTTTTTTTACTGCTTTTTACATTTTGGTCTGTAACCAACCCATCTAGATTTGATTTCATAGAAGGGAATGGCAAACCACTTCAGTATTCTTGCCTTGAGAACCCCATGAACAGTATGAAAAGGCAAAATGATAGGATACTGAAAGAGAAGCTCCCCAGGTCAGTAGGTGCCCAATATGCTACTAGAGATCAGTGGAGAAATAACTCCAGAAAGAATGAAGGGATGGAGCCAAAGCGAAAAGAATACCCAGCTGTGGATGTGACTGGTGATAGAAGCAAGGTCCAATGCTGTAAAGAGCAATATTGCATAGGAACCTGGAATGTCAGGTCCATGAATCAAGGCAAATTGGAAGTGGTCAAACGAGATGGCAAGAATGAATGTTGACATTCTAGGAATCAGCAAACTGGAATGGACTGGAATGGGTGAATTTAACTCAGATGACCATTATATCTACTACTGCGGGCAGGAATCCCTCAGAAGAAATGGAGTAGCCATCATGGTCAACAAAAGAGTCTGAAATGCAGTACTTGGATGCAATCTCAAAAACGACAGAATGATCTCTGTTTGTTTCCAAGGCAAACCATTCAATATCACAGTAATCCAAGTCTATGCCCCAACCAGTAACGCTGAAGAAGCAGAAGTTGAACGGTTCTATGAAGACCTACAAGACCTTTTAGAACTAACACCCAAAAAAGATGTCCTTTTCATTATAGGGGACTGGAATGCAAAAGTAGGAAGTCAAGAAACACCTGGAGTGACAGGCAAATTTGGCCTTGGAATACGGAATGAAGCAGGGCAAAGACTAATAGAGTTTTGCCAAGAAAATGCACTGGTCATAGCAAACACCCTCTTCCAACAACACAAGAGAAGACTCTACACATGGACATCACCAGATGGTCAACACCGAAATCAGATTGATTATATTCTTTGCAGCCAAAGATAGAGAAGCTCTATACAGTCAGCAAAAACAAGACCAGGAGCTGACTGTGGCTCAGACCATGAACTCCTTATTGCCAAATTCAGTAACCTGTCTTTGTCCGAAAATCTTGCTAGAATTTTGATAGGATCCTGTTAAACTGAATATCGGTTTGTGGAGAACTGGCATCTTTACTATGTTGAATTTTATAATCCGTGAATATTCTGTGTCTTTCCATTTATTTATGTCTTCTTGTTTATTCTGTTCAGTTTTGTATAATTTTCAGCCTAAGTCCTGTGCACATTCTGTGGACTTATACCCTAAGTATTTAATTTTGAGGGAAGCAATTTATATAGTGTTGTATGTTTAATTTTCATGTCCATGTATTTATTGGTGTATTGTGCATGCTCAGTCATGTCCGACTCTTTGAGACCCCATGGACTGTAGCCTGCCAGGCTCCTCTATCCATGGAATTTTCCAGGCAAGAATACTGGAGTGGGTTGCTATTTCCTCACCAGGGGATCTTCCCAACCCAGGGATCAAACCCTCGTCTCCTGCATCTCCTGCATTGGCAGGCAGATTCTTAATCCCTCTACCACTTGGGAAGCCCATTTATTGGTAGTATATGGAAATACAGTTGATTTTTATATTCATCTTGTGTCCTACAATCTTGTTGCCTTCACTTACTTTGGGAGTTTTGTTACAGTGATAATTGTGTCATCTGTAAATAGATTATTTTTATTTCTTCCTTAATTTATGTGCCTCTTATGCTTGCATAATTGTTTCAGTGCCATGTTGATTAAGATTGATGAGACTGGAAGTACTTTTTTCCTGACCTCAGAGGCATTGTATTTTGTTAAGGATTTTTGTGTCTATTCATGAGCTTTATTATCTGTAGTTTTACTCTTTGTCTAGTTTGGGTATTGGAATAAAAGGACCTTTATAAAGTGAGTTGGGAAATGCTCCCTCATTTTCTATTTTCTGAAAGAGGTTGCATAAAATTGATGTTAATTGTTCTTTAAATATTTTAGACAGTTCTCCTTTGAAACTATCTGGACTGTCTTCTTTTTCTTTTTTGGATAGTTTTTTGAAGTTAAAATATAAGACTATTCAAATTGCCAGTTTTGTGATTGGTGAGATGGAGTAGTTTGTGTTTTTCCAATAAGGGAATCCATTTTGTCTGAGCTGTGATACTTAGTGTGTGATGTTATTGGTAGCATTCCCTTATCCTTTTGACATGTGCAGGATTTGTACTGATAGCCCCTGTCTCATTCCTCATAGTTTTCAAGTGTTGATAGATTTATCAATTTTTTGATCTTTTCAGACCATCTAATTTTTTTGATTTTTTATTTTCTATTTTAAACGTCACTGATTTCTGCTCTGTATTTATTTTTTGCTTCTTTTTTCTTGCTTTGGGTTTATTTTTTGTTTCCTGAGGTAGAATTTTAGATTACTCTATTGTTTTGAGACTTTTCTACCTTCCTATGTATTGTTGCAAAATTTCCTCTTAGTGCTGGGTTAGCTATGTTCCTGAAGTTTTGAAATGTTACAATTTTCATTCAGTTGACTACTTTTTAAAAATTTTCCTTGAGGCTTTTACTGTTTTCTTTCCTTTCTTTCTTTCTTTCTTTCTTTTTTTTTTTGGAGGCTCTTTCTTTTATTACTGTGGCATGTCTTTCCGGCCTCTGTCTTTCTGGCCTTTTTCTGATGAGAAATCGGTTCTCATTCAAATTAGGTTTTCCCTACATAGACATTTTGTATTGTGCTTCATTGTGTTACATATATTTCAAAAGATTATTTATTTATTTTTGGCTGTGCTGCCTTTGTTGCTTTGCAGACTTTTATCTAGTTACGGCGAAGCTTCTCATTGCAGTGGCTTCTCTGTGGAGCATAGGCTCTAAGGGTGCACGGGATTTAGTAGTTATGGCTTGTGGCCTCAGAATTTTTGGCTCCTGGAGCACAGGCTCAGTAGTTGTGGCACGGGAGCTTAGTTGCTCTGTGGCATGTGTGATTTTCTCAGATTAGGGATCAAACTCATGTTTCCTGCATTGTCAGGCAGATCTTTACCACTGAGCTATCAGGGAAGCCTTGTAGATACATGTTTTTTGTTTTTGTATTTTACAAATTGAAGTTTTGTGGCAATTCTTCTCCTAGCAGACAAGCTCATCTGTGCTTTTTAAAAAAAAAAATATTTATGGCTGTGTTGGTCTTCATTGCTGCACGAGCTTTTCTCCAGTTGAGGCGAGCAGGGGCTACTCTTGAGTTGTGGAGTGCAGGTTTCTCATTGTGGTGGCTTTTTTTGTTGCAGAGCACGGGCTGAATACTAGTGGAGCATGGGCTTAGTTGCTCTGTGGCATGTGGGATCTTCTTGGAATATGGATCAAGCTCATGTCTCCTGCATTGGCAGGAGGATTCTTTACCACTGAGCCACCAAGAAAGCCCTCTTTTTGCCATTTTTCTAATAACATTTGCTCTAATAACTTCATGTCTCTGTGTCACAGTTGGGTAAATGCAGTATTTCAAACTTTATCATATTTGTCATGGTGATTTGTAATCAGTGATCTTTGATGTTACTGTTATGACTTGCTGAAGACTCAGGTGATTAACATTCTTTTAGCAGTAAAGCATCTATGTGTATATATATAGACACACACACACATAAAATTTTGGTCTTGCTGTGATATGCAGAATCTTAGTTCCCCAACCAGGGAACTGGTTGAACGTGCAGTCCCTCCATTGGGAGTGCGGAGTCTTAATCACTGGATGGCTGGGGAAGTGCCAGCAATAAAGCATTTTTTATTCAGTCATATACATTGCCTTTTTTCTTTTTTTAAGAGATAATGCTGTTGAATACTTAATAGACTCCAGGATAGTGTAAACATAAGTTTTATATGTACTTGGAAACCAGAAAAATCATGTTATCCTTGTATTGCAGTACTCTGGAACTAGAGTCAAAGTATCTCTGAGGTATGCCTGTAAGTATGGTGGTTTTTCTCTTGGTGCTTTCTGGATATTTTCCTTATCTTTAGATTTCATAAATTTTTGTTTAGTTGAGGATATCTTTGGGAATATCCTGTTTGAGGTTTGGTCAGTTTCTTAAACCTGCCAGATTTGGGAATTTTTCAGTTATTATTTATTTGAGGATTTTTTTAGTCCCACCTTATTTCTCCTGTCCTTCCTGAGACATTGACGACGTGAATGTCAGGTTTTTTTTCTTGTAGTCCCAAGGATGCGTGAGGCTCTTTTCATTTTTTTTTTCAGTCTGTTTTCTCTCTCTTGTTTACATTGAGTAACTTGTTTGTAGTATTTCCTAGTTCACTGAGTCTTTTCTCTTTTTTTTTCATTCTTAAAGTCATCCAGTGAGCTCTTTGTTTTTCTTCTTATACTTAATAGTTCTGAAATTTGCGTTTGGTTCTTCCTTATATCTTTGATTTTTTGCTTAAGTTTTCATTTCTGTGTTCATAATTGTGTGTTGAATAATATTTATCAGGGCTGCTTTAAAATCTTCATCAGATAATTTCTAGACAATATCTGCAGTTGTCTATAATTGTTAGACAATAATAACATCTCTATCATATGTTAAAATTACAAACATCTTGGAATTCCCTGGTGGTCCAGTGGTTAGGACTCTGCACTCCCACTGTCAAGGGTATAGGTTCAGTACTTAGTTGGGGAACTAAGATCCCAGAAGCCCCATGGTGTGGCCGAAAAACAAAACAAGCAAGCAAATTTAAAACATCTCAGTGTTGACTTTTGATTGAAACTTGATCAGTTTTATATTATATTAGGGGGCTTTGCATCTATTATAAATCTGTTTTAACTGGCTTTCTGTGACACTTGTCTGACAGGGGAGGAGTGTGGACACCATATCCTTATACCAGGTAGGGGTAAAGTTCAAGTTTCCTACTTGGCCCCTGTTGACATTTGAGGGAAACTGCCTATTAATGTCAAAGTTGGTAGTTACAGATCTATATTTGATGTCCACAGTGCATGTGGCCTCATTTGACACTTTGTGTTGGTGGGAGTCTTGACTCAACCCTAGACTTTCACTGATGCCATACCAGGGAGCTTCCCTGGTAGCTCAGCTGATAAAGAATCCGTCTGCAATGCAGGAGACCCTGGTTCAATTCCTGGGTCGGGAAGATCCCCTGGAGAAGGGATAGGCCACCCACTCTAGTATTCTTGGGCTTCCCTGGTGGCTCAGCTGGTGAGAATATGCCTACAACATGGGAGACCTGGGTTTGATCCCTGGGTTGGGAAGATCCCCTGGAGAAGGGAATGGCTACCCACTCCAATATTCTGGCCTGGAGAATTCCATGGATTGTATAGTCCATGCGGTTACAAAGGTTCGGACAGGACTGAGTGACTTTCACTTTGAATTCATACAAGTGATGACAGTGGATTCGCTTGTTATTAATAGATGGAGGTTGAAGTCCAGGCTTCCCATGTTGTCTGCATTGGTAGCATGGGGGAAGGTGCTCATTACCTGCCAGCAAGGATGAAAGTCCTGATTCCTACTTGCTCTGCTCTTTCACTACCCTATTGGGAATCTGGAGATGATTTAGTCTCACAGAGGTGTATGTCTAGGTTCATTCCCCAGTTGATCATTGCAGAAATGGGTAGGGTCAGTTTTTTTCTCTGGTGGTGTGCTGGAGTAGAGCAGCTACTGTCTAAAAGTTTTCTTTCTACCTTTTGTGTCCTCTTCTTGGTCCTTTGTCTGGACCAAGCTTTTTGTCAGGATCTTTTTTTGGCCTCTACTTAGAGGTGCTTGTAGGTCATCATAGAACCATTCAACTTCAGCTTCTTCAGCATTAGTGGTTGGGGCATAGACTTCTATTACTGAGATATTGAATGATTTGCCTTGAAAACGAACAGAGATCATTCTGTCATTTTTGAGATTGCACCCAAGTACTGCATTTCAGATAATGACCTACAAAGACCTTCTAGAACTAACACCAAAAAAAGACGTCCTTTTCATCATAGGTGACTGGAATGCAAAAGTAAGAAATCAAGAGATACCTAGAGTAACAGGCAAAGTTTGGCCTTGGAGTACAAAATGAAGCAGGGCAAAGGCTAACAGAATTTTGCCAAGAGAATGCACTGGTCCTAGCAAACACCCTCTTCCAACAACACAAGAGACGACTCTAAACATGAGTATTACCAGGTGGTCGATACCAAAATCAGATTGCTTATATTCTTTGCAGCCAAAGATGGAGACGCTCTATACAGTCAGCAAAAACAAGACTGGAAGCTGACTGTGGCTCAGATCATGAACTCCTTATTGCCAAATTCAGACTTGAATTGAGAAAGTAGGGAAAACCACTAGACCATTCAGGTATGACTTAAATCAGATCCCTTACAGTTATACAGTGGAAGTGACAAGTAGATTCAAGGGATCAAATCTTGACAGACAGAGTGCCTTAAGAACTATGGACAGAGGTTCGAGACATTGTAGAGGGAGCATGGATCAAGACCATCCCCAAGAAAAAAGAAATGCAAAAAGGCAAAATGGTTATCTGAGGAGGTCTTACAAATAGCTGAGAAAAGAAGAGAAGCAAAAGGCAAAGGAGAAAAGGAAAGATGTTACCCATCTGAATGCAGAGTTCCAGTGAAAAACAAGGAGAGATAAGAAAGCCTTCCTCAATAAACAATGCAAAGAAATAGAGGAAAACAGTAGAATGGAAAAGTCTAGACATCTCTTAAGAAAAGAGATAACCAAGTCTAGAGGTAGCAAGGGAACATTTCATGCAAAGATGGGCATAATAAAGGGGAGAAGCCATATGTACCTAACAGAAGCAGAAGGTATTAAGAAAAGGTGGCAAGAATACACAGAAGAACTATACAAAGAAAATCTTAATGACTCAGATAACATGATGGTGTGATTATTCACCTAGAGCCAGACATCCTGGAATGTGAAGTCAATTGGGCCTTAGGAAGCATCACTACGAACAAAGCTAGTGGAGGTGATGGAATTCCAGCTGAGCTATTTCAAATCCTAAAAGATGAATCTGTGAAAGTGCTGCAGTCAATATGCCAGCAAATTTGGAAAACTCAGTAGTGGCCACAGAACTGAAAAAGGTCAGTTTTCATCCCAGTCCCAAAGAAGGGCAATGCCAAAGAATGTTCAGACTACCACACAGTTGCATTCATATCACACTCTAGCAAAGTAATGCTCAAAATTCTCCAAGCGAGGCTTCAATAGTACATGAACTGAGAACTTCCAGATGTTCAAGCTGGATTTAGAAAAGGCAGAGGAACCAGAGAGTGAAAAAGCTTGCTTAAAACTCAGCATTCAAAAAATGAAGATCATGGCATCCGATTCCATCCCTTTATGGCAAATAGGTGGGGAAACAGTGAGAGACTATATTTTTTGGGGCTCCAAAATCACTGCAGATGGTGACTGCAGCCATGAAATAACAGATGCTTGCTCCTTGGAAGAAAAGCTATTTCCAACCTAGACAGCATATTAAAAAGCAGAGACATTACTTTGCTAACAAAGGTCTGTCTAGTCAAAGCTATGGTTTTTCCAGTGGTCATGTACGGATGTGAGAAATGGACTGTAAAGAAAGCCGAGTGCCGAAGAATTGATACTTTTGTTGGAGAAGACTCTTCAGAGTCCCTCCAAAGAGATGAAACCAGTCAAACCTAAAGGAAATCAGTCCCGAATATTCATTGGGAGGACTGATGCTGAAGCTCCAGTACTTTGGCCACCTAATGTGAAGAACGGACTCATTGGAAAAGACTCTGGTTCTGGGAAAGATTGAAGGCAGGAGGAGAAGAGCACCACAGAGGATGAGATGGTTGGAGGGCATCACTGACTCAATGGACATGTTTGAGCAAGCTCCGTTTGGTGATGGACAGGAAAGCCTGGCGTGCTGCAGTCCATGGGGTTGCAGAGAGTCAGACATGACTGAGCAACTGAACTAAACTAGTGGTGCTTTTGGGTTGCTGACTTATTCCGTCCTGAGAATGGGACATATTAGGCAAAAAGAAAGTCCAGGGAGGTCACTGCCATGTTGTTCCTTGGGTCCTGTGGTTCCTACTTAATTTATCTTCTTACTACCTTTCAGAATGTATTTATTTTATTTTTAATGTCCAGTTTTTGCTTGTACTTTTAGTAGGAGCGATGGAAAAAGTGTTTCTTTCTGTTCCATCCTTTCAGAAATGGAGGAAGCGTAGCCTTTGATTTCATTGTTGACTGTATTGGTTTTCCTGTTTTACATTACATTTGTTTCTGCTCTTATCTTTATTCTTTGTTCTTCTGTATTCATAAGGTATGAGATCTTGAAGTCATTGATTTATTTCTTTTGTAGTAAACAAGCACTTAGTGCTGTAAATTTCCCCCTCATTTATTGCTTTAAATTACCTTCCATAAGTTTTGGTAATTTTTTTTTTTGTGTGTGTGTGTGTCATTTACTTTAAAATATTGCAGGGACTTCCCTGACTGTCCAGTGGTTAAGAATCTGTGCTCCTACTGCAGGGTACACAGTTTTGATCCCTGGTTGGGGAACTAAGATCCTGCATACTAAGTGTTGTGGCCAAAAAAATAGTGTATATTTTCTTTTTTAATTTCTTCTTTGACCTATTGGTTATTTAGAAATATATTTGCATTCCAAATATTGAGATTTTTCCATCATTGATTATGGTCAGAGAAAATTCTATTTATGACTTAAAATCATTTAAATTTAAGAGATGTTTCCTTCTCTGAATATGATTGGTCTTGGTAAATGTTCCCTATGTCCTTGCACAGAATATTCTGCTAATTTGTATTAGTGCTCTATAAATGTCTTAATATCAGTTTGGTTGATGGGATTATTCTGGTTAATGATAGTGTTCAAAATTTCTGTATCCTTACTGATTTTCTGTTCATTGGTTCTGTCAATTATTGAGAGAGGTTTGTGGAAATCTCCAAGTATAATTGTGAAACTTTTCTTCTTGTATTCTGTTAATTTTACTTTGTGTATTTTGAAGCTGTTTTTAGGTAAATGTTTTGGATTTTTCATATCTTAATGAGTTAATAAAGCTTTATTTTTGAGAAATGATCATCTTTTTTTCTGATAATATTGTTAATTTTAATTCTTTATATGAAATTAATATAACCATTTCAGCTTTGTTTGCTTCTGCAGTATGTAATCTGTCCTTTTTTTCTAGCTGCTTTAAAGATATTATAGGGAATTAGATCTTAATAAATTTTGGTTTGCATTCTTCATATTGTTTGGTGTTAATGCAATACTTTGGTCTCGCTGTTTATAGTGTTCAGCAAATACGGAAAATGGTTGACATTTCTTCAAGTATATTTTTCTGTATTTTCTCCTTTGTGGCTCCAGTTATGAGTGTATTTGGCTTCTTGAAGTTACTCAAAGCTAATTTATACTGTATTAATTTATTAAAAGTATTTTTTCCTGTGTTTCATTTTGGTTAGTAACTATTACTTGGTTTCACTGTAAATCTCATACTGTATGGTTTTCATTTTAGACCTTGTAATTTTCATCTCTAGAAGTCCACTTTTTAAGAATTCTTTGATGTTACTACTTAACATATTTGTTTCTTCTAGCGCCTTGAACATAGGGATTGTATTGATAATAATTGTTTGAAAAGCTTGTTACTAATTCTGTGTTGTTTCAAAATTGACACTTCATGGTTTGACTGGTTTTTGTTTTATTATGGGGTATAATTTCCTGCTTCTGTATATGTCTTGTAAGTTTTTTTTTTTTTTTTTTTTACCTTTCAGTCATTGTGAATTTTATCTTTCTAGATTCTCTGTTTTTATAGATTATGCTTAAAAATATTTTTGAACTTTGTTCTATGACATGGTTAGACTATTGGAAAACAATTTGTTGCTTCTGGGTCTTGTTTTTGTGTTTTGTTTGAATGGACAAGAGCTACGTTCAGCCACTTTCTGAGGCATTACCCTTCTCAGTACTCATGACGCAATGTGAGTTAGTAGGTTTTCTATTCTGGCTTTTGAGAACAGCCATTATTTGTATCCTTGTGTGAGTTCTGGGTGCTGTCACTTGAAAATGTTTTGGTGTTTCTTTCCCTGGCCTTGGATGGTTCTCTCACATGAAGTGCTGATTAGTTACTCAGCATACTCTAGGGTGAGCCTCTGTAGATCTCTTCATTTTTCTCTCTCTCCAGCTTTCTACTCAGTGCTGGTCTCCCTTGTGAGCTCTAGCCACCTTGACTTCCTTGGACTCCCAGCTCCATTTCCTCTACTTGGGGAGCCCACAGGTTCTGCCTGGGTTCCTTCTCCCTGGTCCACGGCCTGGAGACTTCTCAAGGCAGTAAGCTGGGCACATGTGTGGCTTGTGTTGTTTGTTTCTTGTCTCAGGGATCACTGTCTTTCATTGCTTGTCTAAAATCTTCAGTACTGTTGTTTCGTACATTTTGTTAGATTTTTATTATTTCATGCAGAAGGCTGAATCTGGTCTCTTTCATTCCATCTTGACTGGAAGTGATGATAGTGTGGTTTTATTTTGCATATTCATATTGACCAGTGATACTTAGTACGTTTTGTTTATTGACCATTCATGTGTTTCTCTTGTGAAGAATTTGTTCAGAGCTTTAGCCGTTTTCCTTTCTCTCCTCTGTCTACTTTTGTTGTTGTGTGTATGTGTGTTTTTTTTTTTTTCTTGTTTGCATTGCAGAAGGTCCTTATATGTCTTGGATACCAGTCCTTTGTTAGGTGAGTGTTTTGTAAGTACTTTCTCCAGGTCTGTTGTTTTCTGTTTATTTTCTTAACTGTGCCTTTGGATGAGCAGAAATGTCTAAGTCTGATGAAGTCTAATTTATCAGTTTTTTCTTTTATAGTTATTGCTTACTGTGAGCTAAGACAGTTTTGCCTAACCCTGAAGTCATGAAGGTAATTTCCTTTGTTTCCTCTAAAACCTTTTGTTTTTTGCTAATTTATATTTAGGTCTGTGATACATCTCAAAAAAAGTTTTATAGGTTTTGTTTTTTTATATGATTGTTTCTCCATTCTATTGAGATGAGTCTCCTTTCCTCACTGGATTGCTTTGGTGAAACATCACATGGCTGCAGAAGTGGGCTCTATTTCAGAAATCTTTATTCTGTTACATTGATCTGTTTGTCCTTGTATCATTGCCACACTGTTTCAATTATTTGTAACTTTATAGAAAGTCTTGAAAATCAGATTTTTAAGCCCTTCAATCTTTAGTCTTTCTCTGGATTGCTTTACTAAGGCAATGGCACCCCACTCCAGTACTCTTGCCTGGAAAATCCCATGGATGGAGGACCCTGGTGGGCCACAGTCCATGGGGTCACTAAGAGTCGGACATGACTGAGCGACTTCACTTTCTTTCACTTTCATGCATTGGAGAAGGAAATGGCAACCCACTCCAGTGTTCTTGCCTGGAGAATCCCAGGGATGGGGGAGCCTGGTGGGCTACCGTCTATGGGGTCGCACAGAGTTGGACACGACTGAAGCGACTTAGCAGCAGCAGCAGCAAGTCCTTAGGACTTCCATATACAGTTTTAGTATTTGCTTTTGAATTTCTTAAAAAGGCTGATGGGATTGTGACTGCAGTTGCTTTGATCTATAAATCAGTTTGAGGGGAACTGACATATTGACAATGTTAGATATTCCTATTCATTAGCATGGCATATCTCTCCATTTATTTAGGTCATGTTTGTGTTTTTATGAGCAGTATTTTGTAGTTTTCAGCCTTTGGATTTGCACGTCTTTGGTTTTTAAAGTTATCTTAATTTTTAAATATTTCATGTCACTTGATGGTAATGTAGGGGATATTTTAAAGAATTCAGTTTCTAATTATTCTTAATATATGGAAATAGAATTGACTTACATTTATTAGTGTCATAAAACTTTGCTTAAGTCACGTTGGTTCTGCGAGTTTTTTGTAGATAACGTAATTCTATTTTCTAATAGTGAACATGCCATAAAACTTTACCTCTTTCCAATTTGGATTCTTTTTCTTTTCTTCACTTGATGCATGCACTTGAATCTTGGTCCCATTCTTTGGGGAAAGCATTCAGTTTTACACCATTAATTATGTTAGCTGTAGACTTTTTATTGATTATCATTATCAGGTTGTTTTAAAATACAGGTTTTATTATTGCTTAAGATGGCAGGGAAGGCTAACAGATCTGGAGATGACTGCCATTGAAAAGGTAATTTGTTGCACTCAACAGAATTCCCCAGAGGAGACTGGGTATACCGTGACCTAAAAAGACACATGGCGAAAACACCTTAGTTAGGATGCAGAGCTTTTTGCTGGTTTCTGTGGGAAGGAATAGTCAGGGAGTTTGGTAATCAGGTTTAGGATTGTCTACTTTGAATAATATCTAGGGCTTTGGGGCAGGGGGCTTGCTGTTTGATACCTGGCCCTGGGGTGATTAGGGCAGGAGAAATAGATAGCCAGTGTAAAATAGAAATGACTGGGGGTATGAGCTCTGAACTGGTTGGTTTGCATATGAAAGCAAGCTGGAGAGTTGTTTGCTGTCTCCAGGAGTTTGCTAGCCTTGGGAGGGGCAGCGCCCCAGGATCAGCAAGGCCCCAAAGTAGGAAAAATACTGAACGAAAGGTATGATTAACAGATTAAGATCGTGTCTGTTCCTTGTTTTCTGACAACTTATGACGTGAATGGATGTTGTTTTATTAAATGAAATTTATGCACCTGTTGAGATGATTATATGTTTTTTACAAAACTAATATGGTGAGTCTCATTGTTTTATTTTCATTTGTTATATCAACCTTGTATTCCTGGGATAAATGGCACTTGGTCATAGTATATTATCCATATATATATATATGTATTTTTTTTTTCTGGGTTTAAATTGTTAATACTTTATTAAATTTTTGGAATCTGTGTAGTTGACAGATGTTAGCCTGTAATTTTTTTTTTTTTTTTTTTGATGGTATTGGTATATTCATTGATATTTTCATGCTGAAATATGATTTCAGAAGTAGTCTATTTTCTGAAAGTGTTTGTGTGAGATTGATACAATTAATATTTGTTCCTTGGTGTTTGATGGAATTTACCAGTGAAAAAATCTGAGCCTGGATTTTATTTTGAGGAAAAATTTTGATAATGGATTCATCTTAAAGGGCTCTTCAGATTTTCTTTCATCTTGTAAATTTTGTTATTTTTCATGGCATTTTTTCATTTCATCTAAGTTGTTGACTTGGTTAGTGTAAAGTTAATAATCGTTTATCTTTTAGTATCTATAGATTTTATAATGATAATTCCTTCTTTTCAGATATTGGTAATTTTGTGTCTGTTAAATTAGTTTAGCTAGAAGTTTTATCAACTTTATTACTATTTCCAAAGGACTGTCTTTAATGTTGAATTTTCTTTAGTGTTTCTATTTCATTTTTTTCTGCTCTTTACTATTTCCTTTCTTCTTCTCACTTTGGGTTTAATTTGCATTTCTTTTTTATAGGTTCTTTAGGTAGAATCTTAGGTTAATTTTATAGCTTTTCCCCCATAATGTAGTAAGGGAATATACTTTGTATGATTTAATTCTTTTTAAATCATTTTGTCTTTATTCATTTCATTTGTGACCCAGTACATGGTGTTTCATGGTGAAGGTGCCAAGGTCACCTGAAAGGAATGTGTTTTGTTGTGGTTTTAGAATTGCTCAGAATATGATTTTTGGGGGAGGAGGATCCTAATTTTGTCAATTACTGAGACAGATGTTAAAATATCTTACTTCATTTGTGGAATTGTGTACTTTAATCCTTTACATGTGATGGGTTTTGCTTTATGTATTTTGAAGGATTGTTGTTAAGTATACACTTATGATTATTATGTCTTCATTATTTTGACACTTATTATGAAATGTCTCCCATTATTGTCACTATTTTTCTTGGTCTTGGAATTTCTTTTGTCTGTAATGTTAAGCATAACTACTCACTATTTTATACTTTTGATTTGTGTGGCATATCTTTTTTTTAATTCATTTATTTTCAACCTGTTTGTGTCTCCATTTAGAGCATGTTGCTAATAGATGATATACAGTTGGGTTTTACTTTTATATATGTGCCAGTACACTGTGTCTTTTAACTAGTCTCTTCAGGTTAGTCTCTTCACATTTAATGTAGTTATATGATTGGGTTTACATTTATCATTTTATGAAGTTATTTTGTTTCATCTTTTTGAATATTACTTAAAAATACCTTTAATGATATGTAATCTACATATCATAAAGTTCAGCCATTTAAAGTGTACAGCTCAGTAGTTTTCAGTATATTCACAGGATCGTGAAGCCTTCAACATCATCAATTTTGGAACATTTTCATCATTTCAAAAAGAAGCTGCTTTGTCCATTAGCAGCCAACTCCCCATTTTCCATTCTCTTAAATTCCAGCAACCACTAATCTACTCTATGTCTCTGTTATGGATATTTCATATAGATGGAATCATACAATTTGAGATATTTTGTGAGTGGCTTTTTTTCTTTTAGCGAAATGTTTTTAAGGTTCACTCGTGTTTTAGCATGTATCAGAACATTATTCCTTTTTATTGTTGAGTAAAATTCCATTGTATGGATAATACCCCATCTCATTTGTTCACTCATTAGTTAACGGGCATTTATGATTTATCTGTAGTTTGACCATTCTGAATAATGTTGTTTTGAGCATTTGCATACATGTTTTTGCATAGATAGATGGTTTCATTTCTTTTGGGTGTGGAATTTTTGAGCCATGTGGTAACTAGTTTAACTTTTTGAGAAACTGCCAAAACAGCTGTACCATTTTAAACTCTGATCAGTGATATATGAGGGTTCTAATTTCTCTGCTTTCTTGCCAACAGGATTTATCTGTTATTGTTTATTTTTTGCTTTTAGCCTTTGATTTTAGCCATCCTAGTGGTATCTCATTGTGGTGTTGATTTGTATTTCTTTTATTTTTTGAGATAAGAAATGAAAATTTATTTATTTATTTATTTTATTATTTTTTAAAAAATTTTATTTTATTTAACTTTACAATATTGTATTGGTTTTGCCATATATCAAAATGAATCTGCCACAGGTATACATGTGTTCCCCATCCTAAACCCTCCTCCCTCCTCCCTCCCCATACCATCCCTCTGGGTTGTCCCAGTGCACCAGCCCCAAGCATCCAGTATCGTGCATCGAACCTGGACTGGCGACTTGTTTCATATATGATATTATACATGTTTCAATGCCATTCTCCCAAATCATCCCACCCTCTCCCTCTCTCACAGAGTCCAAAAGACTGTTCTATACATCAGTGTCTCTTTTCCTGTCTTGTATACAGGGTTATTGTTACCATCTTTCTAAATTCCGTATATATGCATTAGAATACTGTATTGGTGTTTTTCTTTCTGGCTTACTTCACTCTGTATAATAGGCTCCAGTTTCATCCACCTCATTAGAACTGATTCAAATGTATACTTTGTGATGGCTGAGTAATACTCCATTGTGTATATGTACCACAGCTTTCTTATCCATTCGTCTGCTGATGGACATCTAGGTTGCTTCCATGTCCTGGCTATTATAAACAGTGCTGCGATGAACATTGGGGTACACGTGTCTCTTTCAATTCTGGTTTCTTCAGTGTGTATGCCCAGCAGTGGGATTAATGGATCATAAGGCAGTTCTATTTCCAGTTTTTTAAGGAATCTCCACACTGTTCTCCATAGTGGCTGTACTAGTTTGCATTCCCACCAACAGTGTAAGAGGGTTCCCTTTTCTCCACACCCTCTCCAGCATTTATTGCTTGTAGACTTTTGGATCGCAGCCATTCTGACTGGCGTGAAATGGTACCTCATAGTGGTTTTGCTTTGCATTTCTCTGATAATGAGTGATGTAGAGCATCTTTTCATGTGTTTGTTAGCCATCTGTATGTCTTCTTTGGAGAAATGTCTAGTTCTTTGGCCCATTTTTTGATTGGGTCATTTATTTTTCTGGAATTGAGCTGTAGGAGTTGCTTGTATATTTTTGAGATTAGTTGTTTGTCAGTTGCTTCATTTGCTATTATTTTCTCCCATTCTGAAAGCTGTCTTTTCACCTTGCTTATAGTTTCCTTTGTTGTGCAGAAGCTTTTAAGTTTAATTAGGTCCCATTTGTTTATTTTTGCTTTTATTTCCAATATTCTGGGAGATGGGTCATAGAGGATCCTGCTGTGATGTATGTTGGAGAGTGTTTTGCCTATGTTCTCCTCTAGGAGTTTTATAGGTTCTGGTTTTACGTTTAGATCTTTGATCCATTTTGACTTTATTTTTGTGTATGGTGTTAGAAAGTGCTCTAGTTTCATTCTTTTACAAGTGGTTGACCAATTTTCCCAGCACCACTTGTTAAAGAGATTGTCTTTAATTGTATATTCTTGCCTCCTTTGTCAAAGATAAGGTGTCCGTATGTGCGTGGATTTATCACTGGGCTTTCTGTTTTGTTCCATTGATCTATATGATTTGTATTTCTTAAGTGTTTGTTAGACATGTTTCCATGGGCCTTTCTGGTTATTTACATGTTTTCTTTGGAGAAATGTCTATTCAGATTGTTGACACAATGTTTAATTGGGATATGCGTCTTTTTTTTTAAAGTATTTATTTGTTTTGGCCATGCCATGTGGCATGCGCAGGATCTTAGTTCCCTGACCAGAAATCAAACCTGTGGCCTCCGCAGTGGAAGCATGGGGTCTTAACCACTGGACCACCAGAGCCCACCACTTTGAGCCCTTTATGTATTCTGGGTATAAGTCCCTATGAGATATGTAACTTGTCAGTATTCTTTTCTGTGGCATTTTTTACTTGATGGTATCATTTGCAGGATGAAATTTTTTAGATTTGGAAAATACCAGTTTATTATTTCTTTGGTTGCCTCTTCTTTTGGTGTTGTATCTAAGAAAACATTATTCAACACTAAGTCATGAAGAATCTGTTTGGGTTACTTTTATATGTCATATGAGTAATGTGTCCAGCTTAATTTTTTGCGTGTAGAGAAGAATTTTTAAGGTATCAGTTTTGTAGAGCTGTTTCTGTTTATGTCAGTTTTTTAGTGTTCCTCTGGCAATTTCAATATATTTCCTTACCTTTTAATAGTCTTTATTTTAAAAATATTTATTTGGCCCTGTCAGATCTCAGTTGCATTATTTGGAATCTTTCATTGTGGCACGCAGGTGCTAGAGTGTGGGCTCAGTAGTTGCAGTGCTTGGGTTTAGTTGCTCCATGGCATTTGCGATCTTACTTCCCCCATCAGGGGTGGAACCCATGTCCCGTGCATTGCATGGAGGATTCTTTTTTTTTTTTTTTTAATTGAAGGATAATTGTGTTACAGAATTGTGTTGGTTTTTGAGGTACATCAGCATGAATCAGCCATAGGTATACATATGTTCCCTCCCTCTTGAACCTCCTTCCCACCCCATCCCACCCCTCTAGGTTGTCACAGAGCCCTGGTTTGAGTTCCCTGAGTCATACAGCAAATTCCCACTGGCTATCTGTTTTACATATGTTAGTGTATATAGTTTCATGCTACCCTCTCCATTCGTTCCACCCTCTCCTACCCCTGAACCTGCCCCATGGCCACACGTCTGTTCTCTATGTCTGCATCTCCATTGCTGCACTGTAGAAAGGCTCATCAGTATCATGTTTCTAGATTCCATATATATGTGTTAATATCTTTCTGACTTACTTCATTCTGTATGTAGAAGGTAGATTCTTAACCACTGGACCCACCAGGGAAATCCCCAGTCTACTTAGTGTATGTACATTTAGTATTGTATCACTTTTTGTAAAGCATAGAAATCTTATATAACTAGAGATTCTTTCACATCACATCACCTCTGTCCATTATCACTTACACTGTTGTCTTATGTATTAGATCTGCTTGTTATGAACCGCAGAAGACAGTATTACAGTTTTTGCTTTCAATAATCATATGTACTTTTAAGAATTTAAGATCTAAAAGTCTGTTTTATTTACCCAAATGTTTATCATTTATGGTGCTCTTCTTTGCCTCCTGAAGATGTATGTTTTTCATCTAGTACCATTTCCCTTCATTCTGAAGAATTTCTTTTAGCCTTTATTGTAGTCTGTATTCTCATGGTGAATTCTGTTTGCTCTTTCTTACCTAAAAATATCTATTTCACCTTCATTTTGGAGGACATCTTAGTTAGAATTCTGGATTAACAGTTCTTTTTCTTCAAGCATTTTGATGATGTCTGTCTTACTATTTTGGCTTCCATTCTGTCTTACTACTTTGGCTTCTCATTGGAAATGAGAGATCAGGTATTACTTCAGTTATGGTTTCCCTGTGTTTGATGTGTCATTTTCTCTTGGCTGCTTCTTTAAGACTTATGCTTGCTTTTTAGCAAGCCATTTTGCTTGTTTGGGGTTCACTGTGCTTCTTGAATCCATAAATTTGTTTTCTAATAGTGGAAATTTTCATCCATTATTTTTCAAACTTTTCTTTGCTGCCATATTCTCGTATTTGTACACCCCCACATCCTGCCACCTCCCGGTTCCAGGCCTTCAATTATACATGTTCAATTCAGTTCAGATGCTCAGTCATGTCCAACTCTTTGCAGCCCCATGGACTGCAGCATGCTAGGCTTCCCTGTCCATCACCAACTTCCGGAGCTTGCTCAAACTCATGTCCATTGAGTCGGTGATGCCATCCAACCGTCTCATCCTCTGTCGTCCCCTTCTCCTTCCTCCTTCAATCTTTCCCAGCATCAGGGTCTTTTCCAACGAGTCCGTTCTTCACATCAGGTAGCCAAAGTATTGGAGCTTCAGCATCAGTCCTTCCAGTGAATATTCAGGACTGATTTCCTTTAGGATTGACTGGTTTGATTTCTTTGCAGTCCCAGTGACTCTCAGGAGTCTTCTCCAACACCACAGTTCAAAAGCATCAATTCTTTGGTGCTCAGCTTTCTTTATAGTCCAACTCTCACATTCATACACGACTACTGGAAAAACCATAGCTTTGACTATATGGACCTTTGTCGGCAAAGTAATGTGTCTGCTTTTTAATGTGCTCTCTAGGTTGGTCATAGCTTTTCTTCCAAGGAGCAAGCGTCTTTTTAAATTTCATGGCTGCAGTCACCATCTGCAGTGATTTTGGAGCCTCCCAAAATAAAGTCTGTCACTGTTTCCATTGTTTCCCCATTTATTTGTCATGAAGTGATGGGACCAGATGCCACGATCTTAGTTTTCTGAATGTAGAGTTTTGAGCCAACTTTTTCACGCTCCTCTTTCACTTTTACCAAGAGGCTCTTTACTTGTTCTTCGCTTTCTGCCATAAGTGTATCTGAGGTTATTGATATTTCTCCTGGCAATCTTGATTCCAGCTTTTGCTTCATCCAGCCCGGCATTTTGCATGATGTACTCTGCATGTAAGTTAAATAAGCAGGGTGACAATATACACTTCTTGACGTACTCCTTTTCCTATTTGGAACCAGTCTGTTGTTCTGTATTCAGTTCTAACTGTTGTTTCTTGACCTGCATATAGATTTCTCAGGAGGCAGGTCAGGTGGTCTGGAATCCCATCTCTTGAAGAATTTTCCAGTTTGTTGTGATCCACACAGTCATTGGCTTTGGCATAGTCAATAAAGCAGAAGTATATGTTTTTCTGGAACTCTCTTGCTTTTTCTATGATCCATCGGATGTTGACAGTTTGATCTCTGGTTCCTCTGCCTTTTCTAAATCCAGCTTGAACATCTGGAAGTTCTCGGTTCATGTACTGTTGAAGCCCGGCTTGGAGAATTTTGAGCATTGCTTGACTAGCGTGTGAGATGAGTGAAATTGTGTGGTCGTTTGAACATCTTTGGCATTGCCTTTCTTTGGGTTGGGAATGAAAACTGACTTATCCCAGTCCTGTGGCCACTTCTGAATTTTCCAAATTTGCTGGCATATTGAGTGCAGCACTTTCACAGATTCATCTTTAGGATTTGAAGTAGCTCAACTGGAATTCCATCACCTCCACTAGCTTTGTTCACAGTGATGCTTCCTAAGGCCCACTTGATTTCACATTCCAGGATGTCTGGCTCTAGGTCAGTGATCACACCATGGTGGTTATCTGGGTCATGAAGTCTTTTTTGCATACTTCTTCTGTGGATTCTTGCCACCTCTTCTTAATATCTACTGCTTCTGTTACGTCTGTACCATTTTTATCCTTTATTGTGCCCATCTTTGCATGAAATATTCCCTTGGTATTATACATGTTAGGCTTCTTGTTACTGTTCATTAGATCTCTGAGGCTCTTCATATTTTCACTGTTTTCTCTTTTTCAGATAGATTCTATCTATTGATAAAGTAACTTCAGGTTCTTTGATTCTTGCCTTTGTCATCTTGATTCTGCTGTTAAGCCCATCCAATGAATTTTTCACTTCATGTTTTATATTTTTAAGTTTCAGAATTTTTATTTAGTTCAGTAGTTGTTTTTCTTCTGTTGAGATCTTATGTTTCTTTTACTCTAGGTATATTTTCACTTATCTCATAGAACTTAGTTATACTAGCTATTACTGTAAAGCCTGATTCCAATGGCTAGGTCATTTTAGGATTGACTTTCATTGATTGCCTTTTATCTTGGGTATGATCAACCAGTTTTCTGATTCTTCATAGATTAGATAATTTGAATTGTTTGCTAGACCTTGTTATTTGTGGGAAGTCTGATTCTATTAAAAATCATTTTGAAGAAATTGATACTGTTTTTATCAGGCACTTGAGTTGGTTGGACTTAAGCTGCCTACTAAATATTTTGAGCAATTGCTTGAATTTCGTTTCATTTCTTTTTTTCCTTAACTGGATTCTAGCCTGCCCCTTACATGGAGTGGTTGGCCCAAGGTCACTGGGAGATTTGGGCAGATTCTATACATAAAAATTCAGGGACTCTGCTCCTGGTTCTCTCCTCTTCTGGATTCAGATGTCACTTTCCTGAACTTCTGGTTCTTCACATATTAAGACTGCAGGAGCCACTACAGGCTGACTGTGGCTTGTCTTCAGATTAAAAGTCCCAGAAAAGGGGGAACTCTTCTTTTGCTGGTCCCTTCCCAATTTTGACCTCTGGTGGGAAACCAGCATCTATCTGGCTGCTTATCCTGTGTAAGGGTTTGTCTCTTATAAACTTTTTTTTTTTTTCTTATAAACTTACTTAGGCATTTTAGAAGTAGAAATTTATTTTATCATGGATTTAAAAACATTTGGTATCTTTGAATTTATTGCAGTTTTTATCTCTTATAGCATTAAGTGATTTCATCTTTGGACAGCAGGATCCTCTTTAGGTTGCTTCAGATAGGTCCTTTTGACAGGACTAAAGCAATCTTTTACAACTTCCTTGCTATTTAATAGAACATTGTATTTAGGGCATACTTGACCTAGACCTGGAACCATCCACTTCTCTCAGGAGTCCTGGTTGCTTCAGGAAATGCTATTTGGAGACCCCAGCCTGGGAGATAGGCGTGTTTATTTCTACTATGGTAGTAATGAATCTTTCTAAAACACAAGAAAATAGGTTAATTTGTATTTATTTTTTATCTTTTGCTTAAATGAAGAAATAATGATGGTAAATGTTTTATCCAACAAAAAATGTTTCATGCCATAATTACATCTTTCATATAATACGAGAAAGATCAAACTTAAAACTTGAATTTATCCTTCTTATGTAGCCCGTGGTTTTTTTTTTGGTTGCAATTATAGTCTTACTGCTTTTTGTAGATATAATGAATGGTGTTCACAATCTGAGTAATCCAGCTGAATGGATTGTTATATAGTTACAGCTTCCTAAAGGTCAGTATTTTGGGTGAACTTGATTTAGTGAAGTATAGTGAGTTTTATACTTTGGGAAAAAAGCTAATTTAAAGTAGAAAAAGTATTTGGAAATTGATGCCTACATTATAAAGATGCAAAGTAGCTGTATGCTTTCTTACTACACTACATTAAGTAAAATAGAAACAACCATCTTATATAATTTCTGTGTGTTTGGACCATTTCAATTAAAACGTTCTTCTCCCTCATCCCCCTTGGTAAAATGTGAGATTGTAGAAACCAAAAAATAAAACTAAAACTAAAATCATCTGTGTACCAAGATTTACTTGTGTATTTTAACAGTTCAGTTCAGTCGCTCAGTCATGTCCGACTCTCTGTGACCCCATGAACCGCAGCACGCCAGGCCTCCCTGTCCATCACCAGCACCTGGAGTTCACTCAGACTCATGTCCATCGAGTCGGTGATGCCATCCAGCCATCTCATCCTCTGCTGTCCCCTTCTCCTCCTGCCCCCAATCCCTCCCAGCATCAGAGTCTTTTCCAATGAGTCAGCTCTTCGCATGAGGTGGCCAAAGTATTGGAGTTCCAGCTTTAGCATCAGTCCTTCCAGTGAACACCCAGGACTGATCTCCTTCAGGATGGACTGGTTGGATCTCCTTGCAGTCCAAGGAACTCTCAAGAGTCTTCTCCAACACCACAGTTCAAAAGCATCAATTCTTGGGTGCTCAGCTTTCTTTATAGTCCAACTCTCACATCTGTACATGACCACTGGAAAAACCATAGCCTTGACTAGACGGACCTTTGTTGGCAAAGTAGTGTCTCTGCTTTTGAATATGCTATCTAGGTTGGTTATAACTTTCCTTCCAAGGAGTAAGTGTCTTTTAATTTCATGGCTGCAGTCACCATCTGCAGTGATTTTGGAGCCCCAAAAATAAAGTCTGACACTTTCCACTGTTTCCCCGTCTATTTCCCATGAAGTGATGGGACCGGATGCCATGATCTTCGTTTTCTGACTGTTGAGCTTTAAGCCAACTTTTTCACTCTCCTCTTTCACTTTCATCAAGAGGCTCTTTAGTTCTTCACTTTCTGCCATAAGGGTGGTGTCATCTGCATATCTGAGGTTATTGATATTTCTCCTGGCAATCTTGATTCTAGCTTGTGCTTCTTCCAGCCCAGCGTTTTAACACCTCTCACTAAATAAGAATACGTCTGTGGAATTCTAGTAGTAACATGTATAGCTGTAGCCTACTGTGTGAAACTTTGAGGTTGGATGGGTTTACTGTAAGATCTAGAATTTCTGTTTTCCTGAATCTGATCCTTTTTTCTTGAACGTAGGGTGAAGTCTCTAACTATAACTTAACCTTTTTTTTTCTCACTATCATTTTTTCTCTCAAGTCTCATATATATCTGTTTTTACCTTTTTTGGGAAGATATAATAGTATTTTATTTATTAGCATGTAGTTTTCTCTTAGAGTTTTCTTCTCTGCATTTTGTTTTTTTTTTGGTCACTCTGTGGGGCATGTGGGACCTTAGTTTCCCAGCCAAGGATTGAACTGTGCCCCCTGAATGGTAGGTAGAATCTTAACCACCGGACTGCCAGGGAGGTCCTTTTCTCTGCATTTTTAAACTGACTTAAAATCTTTGTGAATATAACATTAGCTTCCTCACTGTTACACAGTTTAAATAAAAATTTTATAGTTATAAACAGCCATATAAAGTATTTTTGTGCATATATCTTTTCATGTCTTGAGATTAAAGCATATAAATAATATAAAGATCATTAAGATATGGTACTTAATAATGGGTATTTTTATTATATTTCCTTTGACTCTGGAAGTGAATTAATTGAATCAGTATTTTTCTTGAAGCATATCGCTAAATTGTTCTCCAAAAGAATTAGATTATAGTGCCATCAACAGTATATAAAAATAAATGTTCACTGCACTTTGAACATTACGGATTATTTTTTAAGAAAAGATTTACTAACTTAAGTGGGCAAAAACGCCTATTCTGTGTGACTTTTATATTCATATTTATTTGGATATAAGTAAGGTTAAATGGTTTTTCATAAATTAGCTACATCTACTTTTTATTAGATTGAAGTACAGTCAATTTACAATGTGTTAGTTTCAAGTGTATATAGAAAGATGATTAAGTTACACTCACACACATTTGCATATGTGTGTGGTCTGTTTCAGATTCTTTTCCATTATAGATTACTGCAGGGTATTGAGTAATAGATCCCTGTGCTATACAGTAGGTCCTTTTTGTTTACCTGTTTTATATATAGTGGTATGTATATGTTAATCCCAAAGTCCTAATTTATCCTCCTCACATCCCCTTTGGTAACTTAAGTTTTTCTCCTAAATGTTTGAGAGTCTATTTCTGTTTTGTAAATAAGTTCAATTGTATCATTTTTTTAAGATTGTACATATAAGTGATACCATATGATAATTGATTTCTGACTTTTTTCATTTAGTATGATCATCTCTAGGACAACCATCCATGTTGCTGCAGATGGCATTATTTCATGCTTTTTAATGGCTAATATTTCATGTATATATATGTGCACACACGCACGCACACACCCCTACATACACACACACCACATCTTTTATATCCATTTCTCTATTGATGGGCATTTAGGTTGCTTATTGGAGGTGATGGAATTCCAGTTGAACTATTTCAAATCCCGAAAGATAATGCTGTGAAAGTGCTGCACTCAATATGCCAGCAAATTTGGAAAACTCAGCAGTGGCCACAGGACTGGAAAAGGTCAGTTTTCATTCCAATCCCAAAGAAAGGCAATGCCAAAGAATGCTCAAACTACCGCACAATTGCACTCATCTCACACGCTAGTAAAGTAATGCTTAAAATTCTCCAAGCCAGGCTTCAGCAATATGTGAACTGTGAACTTGCAGATGTTCAAGCTGGTTTTCGAAGAGGCAGAGGAACCAGAGATCAAATTGCCAACATCCACTGGATCATAGAAAAAGCAAGAGAGTTCCAGAAAAACATCTATTTCTGCTTTATTGACTGTGCCAAAGTCTTTGACTGTGTGGATGACAATCAACTGTGGAAAATTCTGAAAGAGATGGGAATACCAGACCACCTGACCTGCCTCTTGAGAAATCTGTATGCAGGTCAGGAAGCAACAGTTAGAACTGGACATGGAACAACAGACTGGTTCCAAATAGGAAAAGGAGTACGTCAAGGCTGTATATTGTCACCCTGCTTAATTAACTTCTATGCAGAGTACATCATGAGAAACGCTGGGCTGGAAGAAGCACAAGCTAGAATCAAGATTGCTGGGAGAAATATCAGTAACCTCATGTATGCAGATGACACACCCTTATGGCAGAAAGTGAAGAAGAACTAAAAAGCCTCTTGATGAAAGTGAAAGAGGAGAGTGAAAAAGTTGGCTTAAGGCTCAACATTCAGAAAACTAAGATCATGGCATCTGGTCCCATTACTTCATGGGAAATAGATGGGGAAACAGTGGAAACAGTGTCAGACTTTATTTTTGTGGGCTCCAAAATCACTGCAGATGGTGCCTGCAGCCATGAAATTAAAAGACACTTACTCCTTGGAAGGAAAGTTATAACCAACCTAGATAGCAAATTATTCAGAAGCAGAGACATTACTTTGCCAACAAAGGTCCATCTAGTCAAGGCTGTGGTTTTTCCAGTGGTCATGTATGGATGTGAGAGTTGAACTATAGAGAAAGCTGAGCGCCCAAGAATTGATGCTTTTGAACTGTGGTGTTGGAGAAGACTCTTGAGAGTCCCTTGGACTGCAAGGAGATCCAACCAGTCCATCCTGAAGGAGATCAGTCCTGGGTGTTCATTGGAATGACTGATGCTGAAGGTGAAACGCCAATACTTTGGCCACCGGATGTGAAGAGCCGACTCATTTGAAAAGACCTTGATGCTGGGAAAGATTGAGGGCAGGAGGAGAAGGGATCGACAGAGGATGAGATGGTTGGATGGCATCACCGACTCAATGGACATGGGATTGGGTCCACTCCGGGAGTTGGTGATGGACAGTGAGGCCTGGCGTGCTGTGGTTCGTGGGGTCGCAAAGAGTCAGACACGACTGAACGACTGAATTGAACTAAACTGATCTGATACCTTGGCTGTTGTAAATAGTACTGCTATTTATATTGCATTGGGGTGCATGTATGTTTTTGAGTTTTTTCTCTGGATATGTATAGTCAGTAGTGGGATTGCTGGGTCATTTAGTGGCTCTATTTTTAGTTTTTTTGGGAACCTCTGTTCTGTTTTCCATAATGGCTACACCAGTTTACATTCATACAAGTAGTGTAGGAGGGTTCCTTTTTCTCCATACCCTCTCCAGGCAGCTTGTATTATTTGTAGGCTTAAAAAAACCAACAAACCTTATTAGAGGGCTGCTTTCTTGTTGTGGTGTGCTGGCTTCTCATTGCGGAGGCTTCTCTCGTCACAGAGCACGTGCAGAGCGTGTGGGTGCCTGGGCTTCTGCAGTTGCGGCACCTGGGCCTGGTTGCCACATGGCAGTAGAATCTTGCCGGACGAGGGATTGAACCTGTGTCCCCAGCATTGGCTGGCAGATTCTCAATCACTGGACCATCAGGGAAGTCCTGTAGACTTTTTAATGATGGTCATTCTGAGTATTGTGAAGCAATACCTCACTGTAATTTTTATTTGTATTTCTCTGATAATTAGCAGTATTGACCACCCTTTCCTGTGCCACGTTGCCAGTGATTGAACTGGGAGCCTCGGCACTGAAAGTGTGGAGTCCTAATCACTGGCTCATCAGTGTTGCCTTATTGTTTTTCTGTCTAGGTATCTGTCCATTGATGAAGTGAGGACTTGATATCCCTACCATTATTGTATTACTGTCCGTTTCTCTTTGTCCATTAATATTTACCTTATGTATTCATATGTTCTGGTGTTGGTTGCATATACATTAAAGTTGTTTCATCTTGTTTGATTGACTCTATGACCTTTATGTAATGATCTTTGTCTCTTATAACAGTCTTTATAGTCTGTTTTGTCTGGTACAAGCATAGCTGAGTTACTTTTGATTTTTCTGTTTGCGTGGAATACTTTTTTCCACCCTCTTATTTTGTCTGTGTGATACAAGCATAACTACTCTGACTTAATTTTTATTTTTTCATTTGCACTTTTTTCCACCCTCTCATTTTTTCTGTGTGTAATACAAGCATTGCTACTCTGACTTTTGATTTTTCCATTTGCTTAAAATACCTTTTTCCACCCTCTCACTTTGTGTGTGTCTCTATATCTGAAGTGAGTCTCTTGTAGGCAGCATGTATGTGGGTCTTGTTTCCATATCTATTCAGGCAGCCTTTTGGTTGGAGCATTTAGTCTGTTTACATTTAAGGTAATTATTGATATATGTGTTCTTATTGCCATTTTGTTAATTGTTTTGGATTTGTTTTGTCGGTCTTTTCCCCCCATTCTTCTTCCTTTGTTTTCTTGTGATTTGATGGCCTTTTTGGGTTGTGTTTCTGGACTTCCCTGGTGTCTCAGACGTTGAAGAGTCTGCCTGCAATATGGGAGACCTGGGTTAGATCCCTAGGTTGGGAAGATCCCCTGGAGAAGGAAATGGCAACCCTCTCCAGTATTCTTGCCTGGGAAATCCCATGGACAGAGGAACCTGGCAGGCTACAGTCAATGGGGTCGCAGAGTTGGACACGACTGAGTGACTAATACTTCCATACTTCCATACTTTGGGTTATGTTTGGATTCCCTTTTCTTTTTTATGTGTGTTATCTATTACAGATTTTTGGTTTGCAGTTACCTTGAGATTTTGGTATAGTGCTCTGTATATATATAGGATTGTTTTAAGTTGCTGGCCTTTAAATTTCAAGTGCATTTTAAAAAACCTGATTTTGTATTCTCTTCCCATCATGCTGACTGTTTCTGATATAATATTTTACATCTAATTGTTTTGTATATGCCTTAACTGCTTCTGGTGGATGTAGATGATTTTACTTCTTTGGTCTTTATCCTCCCTAATCAGCTTGAGTGAGTGAAGTTGCTCAGTTGTGTCCGACTCTTTGTGACTCCATAGACTGTAGTCTACCAGGCTCCTCCCTCCATGGGATTCTCCAGGCAAGAGTACTGGAGTGGGGTGCCATTTCCTTCTCCAGGGGATCTTCCCAACCCAGGGATGGAACAGAGAGGTCTCCCGCATTCCAGGCAAATGCTTTAACCTCTGAGCCACCAGGGAAGCTGTGTACTTATATACTGTTTATCTTAACTTCCTGCTCTTTATTTTACTTTGTAGCTCATTTATCTTAGGGTATTACATGCTTCAAACTGATAGCTTATGGTGAACGGTGTTGGATTCGTCATCTCTGAAAATTTAGCTTTAATTTAGAAGAAAAATTTAGAAGAAAATTTAGCTTCAGGATCAGGTACCAGGCTTGACCACTCAGGGCTCTTGTGTGGCAGAAGTTTCATTACAGTGTAAAAGGACAGAGAAGGCTACTAACATAGACATTAGAAGAGAATGGAGAGTGCCCTCGTCTCTAGTTTTAGCAAGGGACCTAGATACTTTTTCAGTTGGTTATTACAGTAAATCAAAGAATGTCTCAAGGTTGTAAAGGTCTTACCAGACCCACTCCCACAATTTACATTTTAAGATAACAGGATTAGTCAGAAGGTTCTTAAGAAGGAGAAACATGTCCTCAAGCAGGATACTTTGTTGTTATATAATACTTAGTACAGAGTTTAAGATGAGTTGTTTTGTTGTGTAGTCATCAGCTCTGGGCTTAAAGGAAAAACAACAACAACAACAACAACAAAAAAGGTTTTATGTGACTAAGACTGAGGAATGTAGGGAATAAAACCTTTGTCCTTTTCTCCTCCTTTTGAGCCAGAGCCCTTTCTCCTCCTTGGGTACCCTGGACGTCTCATCAACCTACCTAAGAATTGACTCTCAAAACCTCTTTGGAGAGTAAGGAAGGGTACAGATAATAAGTAGTTATATATGACTTTATGACTTCTAGGAATATAGTCTTTATAGTAAGACAGTGCCACAGAAAACTCGGTAATTATTTTTATAATCATTTCAGTCCTCTTGTCAGTAGGGAAAAGAAATGGTAATACTGGCTTGGTGTTTATTTCTGGTTTTAAATTGTGGGAGTGGTAGAGAGAGGGATCCATAATATATTACTGAGTATCATTGTGCTGTGAATGAAAAGAATAATGGGAATAACTAGAGCAGTTCTTGGCCTTCCATAGGCAGGTCAGCACATATGAGATCATAATCTGCTTAAATCAAAATTCTGAATTTGAATTTGCCTCTTTATTTCAGGAGAAACCAGATCCAACTGACTGTGTAATAATCCTGGTTGATTCTACTCAGACAGTAAAGGGATAGAGGCAAATATTAAAAACCGTGCCCAAATACTGTGTTCAGAGGATCTTTTTATTTTTATTAATACAACAAAAAGGAAAAAAGTCTTAACATTTTACTGTTCACTAAATTTTACTTTTTAAAAGTTCTTGTCTGGTACTCTGAGGATGATCACTTATCATAGAGAATTACTTGATCAGGATCTTTCTGAAATATTCTTGGTGGCAACTAAGAGAAAATGCCACTACCACATTTTGAATAGTTTTGAAGTTACAGGGAAGATGTTATACTTTGGTAATCTGAAAAATCTCTTTGTTTCCTCCCCTTTTAATAGAGATGTGAACTGTGTCCTCATAAGGATGGAGCTTTAAAAAGAACAGATAATGGCGGTAAGTGCAGAAAATTTTGAAGAAATTTTTCTTGAGAACTGGAGTGCAGATGTATTTTAAAATATCTGGTAATTCATTTATATCAAAAGTGATGGCCACTCAAATATTTTTTTAACAGTACTGGATATAATGTTTTCATGAATTGTCTTTTTATTGAAACACAAATTTTCTACTTTTTGAACAAACTTGGTATATTTTGTTTTGTGTTTTTAGTGCAGAATGATCCACATACTTCTAATTAAAATTTTGAGTTTTTTTTTTTAAATGAATACAATTTCTTATATCAGTTGGGAAAATAAGCCACTTTTTTTTTCTTGGTTAGGGATAAAAATCTATTGTTTTAAATTCCTTTTTCCCTCTTTTGTGTATTGCTAGACAAATGATGTTTCCAGTGAATGTTAATTTTGACACCCTGTGGATCTTTGTTGTTTGAATATAAAGAAATTTGATTTCTCTTAAATTTTGGTGTGCTTTCCTAAGGCCCTTTTATATTTCTAGTTTTCATTTCCATTTTTAGTTACCTTTCTCAAAGAAATCCCATGTTTCTTTATAGCTCAGTACCATTCTTATTAAATGTGTAGGCATCAATTTATTCATCTGTGGCATACTATGAAAAGTAACTGATGAATCTCAAAAAGTGGAGATTAAGCCACTGTTCGTATGTACTTCCGTTTTGGGCAGCCAACTCTATGAAGTGTTTTGGCATAGAATAGTGTCATGACATGAGTAAATAAAAGGAAAAAATAGTGTTTTTGGATAGCAATATATCTGTTTAAATTTAATGTTTAGACCGTAAGTCACATTATCCAAAATTTTAAATATTAAAAACCCTCCCTCCTACTGCTGTTCACCATCTACACAGTTTCTATTACTTTTTTGCATATACCAGTAAATATGAGGAGACATATTTTTGTAACTTTAATACAAATGGATTAATAGTAGCATACTCTCTTGCATCTTAAGTTTTTTTCCCTGAACAATTTATCTACTATCAATATAGAGCTTTATTTATTACTGCATGTTATGGAATTAGTCACCTGTTGATGGACTTTCTAATCTTTTGTGTTTTTGACTGCTGCTTGTAGTATATATGTCATTTTGCTTGTATGCAGTGAAATCTGTAGGATTTTATTAATTCTCAGATGTAGAACTGTTGGATCAAACATTTTACAGTTAATTTTGGTAGATATTCCCAAATTATTCTGTTTAGTGGTTGTACCAGTTTGTGTTCCCAGCAGTAATGAATGAAAACCTATTCTTTATGTCTTTGGTAATCCGGTAGGTGAAAGTATCTCAGAGCTTGTATTTTGCATTTCTCTTATTATGACTGAATCTGAGCATCTTTTCATGTTTTTAAGAGCAATTCATGTTGTCCCTTCTGTGATCTCTTCATATGCTTTTTCTATTTAGTCGTTATCTTTCTCTTTTTGATTTGTTGGAGCTTTCGTAGAAGCACTTAATATATTAGGCTTTTTTGATGATTCATTCTTGCTGTTAATCTTTGCTCTTGGGGTTTTTATCTGTACAGAAGGTTTTGATTTTTATTTAGTTGAATTTATTAATCTTATGTGTCATGGCTTCTGATATTTTGAACCATTAGTTAAACAGGCTTTCCCTACTCCAAAGTTATATAGGGAATGCTTTCACATTTTCCTCTTTGTTTTTCGTTTGTTTTTGGCTGCAATGCACAGCATGTGGTGTAGTCTGACCAAGGACTGAATCTGTGCCTCTTGTAGTGGAAATGTGGGAGTTCTAACCACTGGACCACCAGGGGAGTACCTTCTTTAGTATTTTTATGACTTCTTTTTCCTTTCTTTCCTTCTTTCTTTCAGTTCATTTTTCCTTACTGATTTGCAGTGCCATCTGTGTTATAGTCTAAATTTGGTGTGTATTTAAAAGATTCTAAATTCTGTTCCAAAATTATTTTGGAGCATGAAATACATTTTCCTGTAGAAATGCTAATTGTATTTGCAGCGTGGTTAGCAAAATCCCACAGTGTGCCTGATACATAGTATTAATGATACTGTTCTTTAAGATCTACTACCCATTTTTCCAGGAGCCTGGTGAGCTACAGTCCAAGGGGTCAGACACAACCTAGCAACTAACAGCTATTTTTCATGCTGGAAAATTATGTTCCAAGTTTTAGTTTTCTTTCTCTAGTGATCATGATCAGGAATTTCTCAGTTTTACTTTTGATTTTCTTCATGTCACCTACTCCATAGATCTTTGTTGAAGGTAAGTGTTTTAACATAGATTGGTGTGTGGAAAGTGAGTTATAGGCAAAGGGAGAAGCAAATGATAAAGACCCAGGTGTATCAGGGGTTGGCATTGTAAAGTTTGAATGGTAGGCCTTCTGAGAGGTGGAGCTTCTTTTCCCTTTCCCCTGCTTGTCTTTTCCCTCCCTCCCTCCCCTCGTGCCCCCTCCCCCAGTCTTGACATGCCTTCCTTCCCCACCTTCTCCCTTTGCTTTTCTTCTCCCCCTCCCCCTTTTTAGTTCAAGACTTGGTCCTGATGATTATCAGGAGCCATTGAAGCTGAGGGATAACATGAGTTTTCTGTTTTAGAAAGATCACTCGGACAGCCTTGTGAATGGGTTAGAAGGCTATGAGACAAGACCAACTATAAAAAGAAAGGTGTAGCTGGGTCCTGTGCGCTTTTAACATACTTAAAATCAGTTACATAGGAAGAGATAGAAAAAAAAATTGTAGAGGTAATTCAGTCTGCCATTTTATTGACTGAGGTCTAGCCAAAACTATATGGAAATCTCTTGTGAATGATTTTAAGTTAAGGCTTTCCCAACCATATTTGTCAAAGACAGGAAGTGTACAATTGAGGGGGGCCAGGCAAGAGGCAGTGTCAGCTTATCTATATTCTTGAAGAGGAATTTTTAAAATGAGTTGAGGGCCATTGATAGACACTATCTGACAGAACAATGAGAAGAATTGGAATACAGCAGGGTTGTATATTCATAACAATGTACAATATCATGCACTTTCTCTATTGGAGTTAAAAGCTGCTTTTCAAGGATAGTTTTGATTATTCCTATTTTGTGTGAGTTACTCAGTCATGTCTGACTCTTGGCTGCCCCATGGATTGTAGCCTACCAGGCTCCTTTGTTCATGGGATTTTCTGGGCAAGAATACTGAAGTACGTTGCTGTTTCCTTCTCCAGGGGATCTTCCCAACCTAGGGATCGAACCTGAGTCTTCTGCATTGCAGGCAGATTCTTTACCATCTGAGTTCCTATTTTGAGGGGCTATAATTTATACTCTGATGTTGGAATCTACATTCTACAAAGATAGGACTTTGCTTTATTGCAGTGAATCCAAGGGAGAGATACTGAGAAACTGTTTGAGATAGAAGTAGTGGGAGGGTTAAAAATGAGGGAATGGACATGAAAGATACTAAAGTGATTAATTTTTACAGATATATTAAAAATAGTTTTACTGTGGAAAATTTTTAAGCCTACATACAAGTAGAGAGACCTTGGTGTCTAGCTTTAACAATGACCAAGTCATAGCCAGCTACTTCTTTCTACCCTCCCCTATCTGTCTTCTGATGAGTTTAAATTTTGTGAGCATTCTTAACTTAGTTGGATATTTTAAAAATGCGCAATATATCATCACACCTAAAAAGAATTAACAAGGACTTCTTTAATCCATGACATATGCATTGTTCAAAATTTATTGATTGTCTCCTGTTTTCTTTTATACTTGTTGAATCAGGATCTCACAAAGGTCCATAAGCTAGATTCAAATAAGGTACATACATTGCAGTATCTGCTATTTCTCTTAGGTCTTTCTGTGGTCTCCTTTTCCCCTCGTTGTCAGTTTGCGTATGGGAAAAAATACCTGAATCAATTTGCCCTGTATTGTTTGTCCACAGCACACTTTGTTGATTAATCTTAGATGAGTGTGTGTTGTGTGTGTGTGTGTTTTAACATGTCACTTTGTTCCATGTATTTTCTGTGCATTAGTAGACTAAAGTGGACATTGGACTTATGTAGTCATAAACCAAGTAGTGTCAAGGATTGCCTGAGCCATCAGGTAAGAGAGAGAAGCATGTTGATTCTAGCCTCTAGAACTGAGAGTGTGAGAGAATATATTTCTTTTTTCTTTAGCTACCTAATTTGTTGAAATTTTTATTACTGCCCTAGGACACTGGTACACTTGTGTTGAGAATATTTGCATTTATATTCATAAAGTGTATTGGGCTGTTACTTTATTTTCTTATGCTTTTTTGTCTGACCATGGGGCATTTGATACCATACTGGCCTCATAGAATGAGCTAGGAAGTGTTGCCTCTTCAAGTTTTTCAGAAGTTTGAGAAGGATTTGTGTTTATATTTCTTTAAATTTTGGTGGTATTCAATTGTGAAGGCATCTGGTACAGGGCTTTTCCTTGTTGGGAGGTTTTTCGTTGTTGATTGAGTCAATCTCTTGTTCTAGATCTATTCAGATTTTCTTTCTTGAGTCATTTTTGTTAGTTTGCATTTTCCTAGGAATTTGTCTGTTTCCTGTAGGTTAACTAATTTGTTGGTGTACATTTGTTGATGGTATTCTCTTTTAATTCTTATTTTTGTTAAGGTCAGCAGTAATATTCCCACTCATTTCTGAATTTAGTCATTTGTCTTTGTTTTCCTAGTCAGCCTAAAAGTTTGTCAGATTTGTTGATCTTTCAAAGAACTTTGGTTTTGTTGATTGTTCCTGTTATTTTTCTGTTTTCTATTTTATCTCTAATCTTTACACCTCTCTTTTTCCTGCTGGTTTGGGGCTTAGTTTGCTCTTTTTCTAGCTCCTTAAGGTAGGTATATAATTAGAAACCCTGTATTATTACTATTTTTATTTTATGTATAGCACAACTATATTATCTTGTAATAAACTAAGAAAAGAAACTGAAAAACAATATATACATATACATATCTGTGTGTGTGTGTGTATATATATATATAAACATATATATGTCTGAATCACTTTGCTGTACACCAGAAACTAAGACAACATTGTAAATCAACTATACATCAATTAAAAAAAAGAGATCCTGTATATATTTAAACTGTCACTCCCTTCAGTGCATTTCACCCCACTCAAGCATCTTCCTTGCAACATAGGTATTATCAGGTATGAATTTAACTGGAGTGTTGCTTTCTATGTATCACATGAAATTTCGTATGTCATTTATATATGTTTTCCATTTGTCTTATTTCCCAGTTTCCATCATGATTTCTTCTTTGACTCGTTGGTTATTTAAGAGAATATTGTGTAATTTCCATGTATTTGTGGATTTTCCGGTTTTCCTTCTTTTATTGAATTTTATTTTCATTCTACTGTGGATTGGTAAGATCTGATTTCAGATCTTTTAAAATTTATTGACACTTGTATTGTGACTGGCACTGTTACCAGTCTTGGAGACCATTTGTGGATGTTTGAGAAGAATGTGTATTTTGCTGATTTTAGTGCAGTTTTCTGTATACGTATATTGAGCCTAGATAGGTTGTAGTAGCTCTTCTATTTCTTTAGTGGTTTTCTAAGTTCTACCCATTACTGAAACTTGAGTAAAGAACAGCCTGTTTCTCCCTTCAGTTCCCCCCTCCCCTGTCCCGCCCCTCCCCATGTATTTTGAAAATCCGATGTTTGGTGCATGTATGTTTATAATTGTTTTTTATGTTCTTGGTGTTTTGACCTGCTTTTCAGTATATAATGCTCTTCTTTGTTTCTTGTATCAGATTTTGATTCTTACTTCGTTTCCCATGTATATATTTTTAAATGGTTATCCTGGGGATTACAGGTAACCTCTTAAAACACACTTCATCCAGGTTAAAGGATACAAGAGCAAATGCCAAAGTCAGTCCTCCTTCCTTAGTTCTGTTAAAACTTAAAATCATAGTTCTTTGAGGGCAAGCTCTGCTTCGCCCCTTCAGGAACCAGGGGCCAGAGTTTGGCACTAGGAACATGGGATGCTGTCTTCAAGACCATTGTCACACTAGTAAGTGGTAGAGCCTAGGCAACTGAAAATGACACAGAACTGTTACAGTTTTTAAGTTGCCTTTGTGTTGTTTACTTGGTACTGTAAACTTTTGACTATCTTCCAGAGTAGAGTTCTGACCAAATTGGTTTTGACATTTTATGCTCCATTTTCTGGTGTTTCTGTAAGATCACAGGCTCTTGGAGATGTCATCAGTCCAGATGCTTCATTTTTGACCTTTATTTACCAGTTTTCAAGAGACATGTATATTATTTAGTTGTCAGTAACAGAAATAGATCTGGATATCTGAAGCAAAAAGAATAAATGAAAAGATATAACTCACAAGAGTTGGAAGAAAAAATGAGTGCTTGAGTGCTTGCATTTTGGAGTTATTAGAACCAGAAACAAGTAGAATTTCCTCAAGCATGGTATTCTAGTGAGAAGAGGGAATGGATACTGAACAAGCTTAAATCATGGCTGTCTAACAGTAGTACTACTGTATGACTTAATGGATATGGTTGAAATGAGGGAAGGGAGTTGCTCAGATTTCTTTGTGGACAGCTGAATATCGATGGTCTTTTACTGAGTTAGAGAGTGTTGGATAGAGAGTTGTTTTGAAAGTAGAGATCAATGCTGAGATACTCTTTATGTGTTGAATTTAAGATGATGGTGAGATTGCTAAATAATATATACGTCAGTAGGAAATTGAATATAATTATTAGCTTTTAGCTCTTACCATTCCTGCTTCTTTACCATGTAGTTTCCTTCCTGGGGAGGTTACCATATTCTTGATATCTATCTGGAGCCATTTTCTGCATACATAAACACTTTTTACACAAATGTAGAATATAGTGTTTTATGAATTGCTTCTTCATTAGTGTACCTTGGAGATCACTGCATATAAGTAGTAAAAAAAACTCTCTGTCATATACATCTGTATGTTATTTAATTCTAAAAATGAACTATAATTTATTTAACCATTTAACCATAATAACAGTTATTATTAGTCTTTTTTAAAAAACAATACTGCAGTGAATAACCATATACAATGTAGTCATAGATATGTGGGTGATTTGCTGTAGGCAAAAATTCGTGGAAGTGGAATTGCTGGGTCAGAGGGTATGTGCATCTGAAATTTTACTGGATTTTGCCGTATCCCCTGTATTGAGATGTACTAATTCACATTACATGAGAAGAGACTGTTTTCAACATGGTTTCCTCAGCACAGTTGCATGATTACCTGAGTCAGTTTCAGTTTGGGATCATTGATCAGATTCACAAGTCACAATTGACTTACCCAGCACCAAATACACCTATAAAGGAAAAGCATATACAGTTACAATACAGAGGCCTCCAAACTCTGATGCAGGTTTTGATGTTGCCAGCATTTTGATTGTAAGGTTGACATGCAAGTACAAGTAACATTAGCACACATTTAACCTTTATATTTGTAAGTGGTTAGCTCTTTTATTTTAACATAGCTGTAGACCATAAATTATAAGTCATACAATATATATTCCTGACAGCCAAGTATAGCAGGCTAGTTATTCTGAGGTTAGTTATTAGTACATGGCAGACCCTATAGGACCGTCATCTATCTTCAGGGTTGATGTTGCAATCAACATCAACAATCAAGATATTTTCCTCAGGAGTCTAAAAGAGGGATTCAGAATATAGCTTTTAACCCTTTCCATCTATCAGTATTAAGAATATTTTAATATTTTTCTCTCTGGTGGGTAAAAATAAACATAACCTTAATCTGCATTTCTGTTATTATGAGAGAAGTTGAACACCTCTTCATATGCTTAAAAACTATTTTTATTTTCTTTATATGAAGTTTTCATGCATATTTTTAACTCATTTTCCTTTTGGTACATTCCTCATGGAACATTTGTTGATAGTTATGTAAGAGCTCTTAATGTTTTAGGGAAATTAGCCCTTTGGAATATTACAGGGTTTTTTCCTCCTAAATATTGGTTTGTGTTTTGATTTTGCCTTTGGCCATACAGAAATAAGTGATTATGTTATCATCATTCAAAAGAATTGTCCTGGTTTGGTAGCATACTGAAAGGGCTATTTTCTATACCAAGATTATTTCACACTTTGGGGTAGGCTTTTTCTAGTATGTGGCTTATAAATTTTTTAGATTAATGATCCATCTAGAATTTATTGTAATGTGAGTTATGAGGTATGGACCTATTTTTCACCTAGGTGACTATCCATTTGTTCCAAATACATGTTTTGAATAATCTTATTTCCCCTGTTGAATTCAAATGACACTTTTTAAAAATACAAAGTTCACATGTGATTTGGCTTCGTTTCTGGACTTTCATTTTGTTTAGTGATGTGTCTTTTTGTGGCCGGTACTACACTGTTTTAATTGTTCCAATTTCATATCTTGCAGAGATAGCCCTTTCTCATTATTATCTTCCTCTCTTCCATTTTTTCTTCTGCTCTCCCACATTTTCTTGTCTTTAAAAAAAAATTGTTTTTAATTTTTTAAGAGTGTTTTTGGTGTTTAAAGAGTGTCAATGGTGTTTTTGGCTCTACTTGTTTTTCTCTAAGCATTTTTTAAGTCAGCTTTTTAAATTTGTTTTAATTAATTTAATGTTTTGGAATACTTATAGATTTACTGAAAAGTTGCAAAGATAGTACAGAGAGTTCCTGTATACCCTTTGTCCAGTTTCTTCATTATTAACTTTGTACAGTAACATGGTATATCTGTGAAAACTAAGAGACAGTTGTATGTTACTATTAACTGAATGCTATACTTTAAATTTTTTTCATCTTTTCTTTTTTGTTAATGTTCTTTTGCATTTAGCTTCCATGTCTCTTGGTCTCCTGTGGTCTGTAACAGTTTGTCAGTCTTTTTGGTTTTGCATGACCTTGACAGTCTTGAATACTGGCCAGGTACCTGATGAATGTCCCCTTCTGGGTTCCTCTGATGTTTTTCTCCTGGTATGGGTTTGGGGAAAGAGTACCACAAAAGTTAAGTCCTCTTCTCATCATTTCAGGGGGTACAAATATCCACGTGACATTACTGATACAAAAGTGTTCAACATTACTAATCACTGTAGAAATGTAGATGAAAAATCACAATGAAGTCACAGCACACCTTTGGAATGGCTACTATATTTTAAAAAAAAATTACAAGTGTTAGTGAGGCTGTGGCGAAATTGGAACCCTTGTGCACTGTTAGTGGGATTATAAAGTGTCATAGCTGCTATGGAAAACAGTACGGAGGCCCTTCAAAAAATTTAAAAAGATTACTATAAAAAAGAATGATCCAGCAGTTCCACTTCCAGTGGATATATCTAGAAGCAGAGTCTCTGAGAGATATTTGTACACTCATGGTCACAGAAGAACTATTCATAATAGTCAAGAAGTATAATGACTCAAATGTCTATCAGAGGCTGAATGGATAAACAAGATGTGTTATATACATAAAATGGGATATTAATCTCCCTTCTTTTTAAGAACTGTACTACTACTGAACTGTACACTTGAAAACATTGTCAGTGTACTGAAGTTTGTTAATGTGCTTTTAAAATATTAAAATCTGTATGCTCTTATTTTTTATAAAGATTTATTTATGTATTTTTGGCTGCACTGGGTCTTTGTTGCTGCATGTGGGCTTTCTCTAGTTGCAGTGAGCAGGGGCTACTCTTCGTTGCGGGTATGTGGGCTTCCTGTTGTGGAGGCTGCTCTTGTTGGGCTCCATGGGCTCTAGGGGAGCACAGGCTTCAGTAGTTGCAGTGTGTGGGCTCAGCAGTTGTGGCCCACAGGCTTAGTTGCTCAACGATGTGCAGTCTTCCTGGACTAGGGATCAAACCCACATCCTCTGCATTGGCAGGCAAATGGATTCTTTACCACTGAGCCACCAGGGAAGCCCTGAAAATTTTATTTTTAAAAAACAATTTCATTTATTTATTATTTTTGGCTGTGCTGAGTCTTTGTTGATGCAAGAGCTTTTCGCTAGTTGTGACGAGCGGGGCTACTCTTGTTGTGGGGTGTGGGCTTCTCATTGTGGTGGCTTGTCTTGTTGTGGAACACCAGCTCTAGGGTAAGAGAACGTCAGTAGTTGGAACTCCTGGGCTCAAGAGCACGGGCTGTGAGCCCCTGAATGAGTTGTGGCTCACTGGCTCAGTTGCTCCGAGGCATGTGGGATCTTCCCAGATCAGGCCTGTGTCTCCTGGATTGGTGGGCGGATTCTTTACCACTGAGCCACTAGGGAGGCCCAAAATTTTATTTTTGGAGAGTAAATATGTATAGTATTTTTTATTAGCCTGTTATTATTTGTTGGATCAGTAGTGTGTCAGTAGTGATAAGCCCTATTTTTATTCTTAATACTGGTGATTTGTGGTCTCTGCTTCTTTTGTTTTACTTTGTTGTTTTGGTTTTTGGAGTTTGATGTTTGGTTTCATTTTTCTTTAACAAGTGTACCTGGAATTTGTCAGTTTTGTTCACCTTTTTAAAGAAATAAACTGACTTTAATTTTTAAAGTTATCTCCCCGTTTTCTGTATTTTACTGATTTCTCCTTTAATCTTTATGATTTCCTTCTTTCTACATACCTTGTATGTATTTAGCTCTAATGTTTTAACTTCTTCATGGCGGCACCTTAGATCTTTGAATTTAGATCTTCTTTTCTAGTTCAGTTCAGTTCGGTCCAGTCCCTCAGTTGTGTCCGACTCTTCGCAGCTCTATGGACTGCAGCACACCAGGTTTCCCTGTCCATCACCAACTCCCGGAGCTTGCTCAAGCTCATGTCCATCGAGTCAGTGATGCCATCCAACCATCTCATCCTCTGTTGTCCCCTTCTCCTCCCTCCTTCAGTCTTTCCTAGCATCAGGGTATTTTCCATTGAGTCAGTTCTTCACATCAGGTGGCCAAAGTATTGTAGTTTCAGCTTTAGCACCAGTCCTTCCAATGAATATTCAGGACTGATTTGCTTTAGGATGGACTGGTTGGATCTCCTTGCAGTCCCAGGGGCTCTCAAGAGTCTTCTTCAACACCACAGTTCAAAGCATCAGTCTTCAGTGTTCAGCTTTCTTTATGGTCCAACTCTCACACCCATGCATGACTACTGGAAAAGTGATAGCTTTGACTATATGGACCTTTGTCAGCAAAGTAATGTCTCTGTTTTTTAATGTGCTGTCTAGGTTTGTCATAGCTTTTCTTCCAAGGAGCAAGCATTTTTTAATTTCATGGCTGCAGTCACCATCTGCAGTGATTTTAGAGCCCCCAAAATAAAGTCTCTCACTGTTTCCATTGTTTACCCATCTATTTGCCATGAAGTTTTAGTAAAAAGTATATCTTTTCTAGTAAAAATATTTAAAGATTCAAGTTTCCCTCCGAACATTTTTACTGCATTCCACAGAATTTGATATGTTGTTTATTTGTTGTTAGGTCAAAATGTTGTCCAAATTTCTCCTGCTTTTCTCTTTTACCCCCAAATTTAGAAGTCTCATTTATTTGCCAGTTACATTGCTAGATAGGTAATTGTTGGTTGCTTATTTAATTTCTTTATTGTTAGCGATTCCACTCTGGATGATTTTTGTCCTTTAAAGTCCACTAAGACTTATCTCAAGGCCCAGCATATTTATTATCTGTGTTGGTGAACGTGTCTTATGTATTCTACTGTTGAATGAATATAGTGTTGTGGTCAGTTAGATCAAGACAGTTTTTATTGTTAAGCTCTTTTATGTCTGCATTGATTTTGGAGGGGGGTGAATCTAGTTCATCTATTAATTGCTGAAAATCATATGTTAAAAATCTGTTAAAGTTGGAACATTGTCAAGTGTTCCAATCCTGTCAAGTGGTGCTTCATATATTTTAAGGCTAGGTACATATACTTTCCTAATTGTTATTATGTCTTTTTATTGATACCCCTTTATTGTTACAAAATATTCCTTTCTATCTATGGAGTGTTTGTTTTGTAGTACATATCTGATATCAGAAGAGTCACTCCTGCCTTTATATTCTTACTATTAGCAGGATATATCATTGCCCATTGATTTGCTTTTATTTCCTTTAAACTTAACAGAGTGTTTTATTAAGTGTTTCTCTTTTTGTTTTTGGTTTGTTGTTGTTTAGTTGCAAAGTTGTGTCCAACTCTTTGCAACCCATGGACTATAGTCCTCTGGCCATGATATTTCCCTGGCAAGAATACCGGAGTGGTTTGCCATTTCTTGCTGCAGGGAATCTTCCTGACCCAAGAATTGAACCCATGTCTCCTGGCATCTCCTGCATTGGCAGGAGAATTCTTTACCACTGGGCTACCTACCACTGGGCTACCTAGGAAGCCGCATAATGTTTCTCTTACAGGCAGCATGTAGTTTGGTCATTTTTTTTTAAGTCTACTCTGTCCCTCCCTGGAGAAGGAAATGGCAACCCACTCCAGTGTTCTTGCCTGGAGAATCCCAGGGATGGGGGAGTCTGGTGGGCTGCCGTCTCTGGGGTCACACAGAGTTGGACAGGACTGAAGTGACGCAGCAGCAGCAGCTGTCCCTCTCAATCTTTAATCTTGTCTCACTAACTATTGTATATAAATGATTTAACATTTAATACAGATTAAAATTTGAATTGAGGTCTATTTTTTTTTACTTTTGAACTTTTTATTTTATATTGGAGTATAGCCAATTAACAAGTTGTGATACTTTCAGGTGATCAGCAGAGGGACTCAGGCATACATTAGTATATCTGAGGTACCTGTTCCTCTTTGCAGCCTCTCCCAGGTCACCAGTGGTCTGCTTTCTATTACTGTAGATTAATTTATGTTTTCTAGAGTTTTCTACAATTGGAGTCTATATGTGTGTCTAGACATACGAATATGTATATAATATACATGCAAATTTTTTGTCTGGTTTATTTCCATCATTATAAGTATTTTGAGGTAATTCTTCTTGTTACGTGTATCAATATTTATTTCATTTCTTTTTGTTGTTCACTATTATTCCTTTGTATGGTTATAGCAGTTTATTAACCTGTTGACAGATTGTTTTTAGTTTTCAGCTATTAAAAATGAAGTTTTTAACATTTGAGCACATGTATGACCATAGGCCTTCATTTACCTTGGGTAAATAAGAATGAAATGGCTAGTTTATAGTAAGTGCATGCTTAATTGTTTAAGGAACTGACAAACTGTTTTCTAAAGTGGTTGTAACATTTTACATTCCCATCAGGAGCAGTTGAGACTTCCAGTTGCTTTGTATCCTCTTCAACACTTGGTATAGTCAGGGTTTGTTTTTGTTTCTTTTCAAGTTGCCATTAAAGAAGAATAGCTTTATGGGAGTTTGTTTGAGATGATTTTTGTCTCATTGGTTATTGTAAGATATTGGATATAGTGTTAAACAGTAAATCTTTGCTTCTTATCTATTTTATGTAGTAATGAGTATCTATTAATCCCATACTTCTAATTTATCTCTCTCCTCTTCGAGCCCTGTGGTAATCATAAGTTTGTTTTCTATGTCTGCGATATCCTTGTAGTTTTAATTCCCATTTCCTTAATGAATAATACTTTTGATCCCCTTTTCATGTACTTATTTGCCATTCTTGCATCTTTGGTGATGTATGTATGTATTTTTGCCTTTTTAAAAAATTCAGTTGTTTTCTATTGTTGATTTTTAAAATACAACAACTTTATTCACATAGTATACAATTGAACCATTTAAAGCATGTAATTCAATGGCTTTTACAGTATTCAAAGACTTGTGCCACCATTATCACAATTAGAATTTTTATCAGGCCAGAAATATACACTGTAATCTTTAGCATTCACGTCTCATTTGCCCTCAGTACCTTCAACCTGGGCAGCTATTAGCCTACTGTTTGTCCAAATATAATGTATAGTTGGTCCTCCAAATATATACGTGACTCCTCTATATCCAAGGTTCTACATCCACGGATTCAAACAACTCTGGATGATGTAGAGCTGTAGTATTATTTACTATGGAAAACTTACATATAAGTGGACCTGCAGTGTTTAAACTTGTGTTTTTCAAGGGCCAGCTGTATGTCCTTGCTGCTTTCCATGAAGATTACAGTTATCCTAGATTTATTATAATTCCTTTGTTTGAACTGATACCAACTTAGCTTCAATAGCATGCAAAGATTCTGCTCCTATACATCTACACCCCACAACCTTTCTGTTGTTTTTTCAAAATTTGTATCATGCATTTATCTTTTAAAGTATTTTGTTATTCAGTTGCTCAGTTGTGTCCGACTCTTTCTGACCTCTATGGACTGCAGCACGCCAGGCTTTCCTGTCTTTCACCAACTCTTGGAGCCTGCTCAGACTCAAGTCCATTGAGTTGGTGATGCCATCCAACCATCTCGTCCTCTGTCTTTCCCTTCTCCTCCTGCCTTCAGTCTTTCCCAGCATCAGTCTTTTTCAGTGAGTCGGCTCTTCACATGGCGCCAAAGTGTTGGAGCTTCAGCTTCAGTATCAGTCCTTCCAATGGATATTCAGGGTTGATTTCCTTTAGGATTGACTAGTTTGATCTCCTTGCAGTCCCAGGGGCTCTCAAGAGTCTTCTCCAACACCACAGTTCAAAAGCATCACTTCTTCAGTGCTCAGCTTTGTTTATAGTCCAGCTCTCACATCCATACATGACTACTGGAAAAACCATAGCTTTGACTATATGGACCTTTGTCGGTAAAGTAACGTGTCTGCTTTTTAATGTGCTGTCTAGGTTTGTCATAGCTTTCCTTCCAAGGAGCAAGCATCTTTTAATTTCATGGCTGCAGTCACCATCTGCAGTGATTTTGGAGCCCAAGAAAATAAAGTCTCTCAATGTTTCCATTGTTTCCCTATCTATTTGCCATGAAGTGATGGGATCAGATGCCATGATCTTAGTTTTTTTTTTTTTTTCGTTTTAGTGAAAGTCACTCAGTCATGTCTGACTCTTTGCGACCGCATGGACTGTACAGTCCACGGAATTCTACAGGCCAGAATACTAGAGTGGGTAGCCTTTCCCTTCTCCAGAGATCTTCCCAACCCAGGAATCGAACCTAGGTCTCTCACATTGCATGAAGATTCTTTACCATCTGAGTCACAAGGGAAGCCCTTAGTTTTTTGAATGTTGAGTCTTAAGCCAGGTTTTTCACTCTCCTCTTTCATCTTCATCAAGAGGCTCTTTAGTTCCTCTTTGCTTTCTGCCATAAGGGTGGTGTCATCTGCATATCTTAGGTTATTGATATTTCTCCGTGCAGTCTTAATTTCAGCTTTGCTTCATGCAGCCCAGCATTTCGCATGATGTACTCTGCATATAAGTTAAATAAGCAGGGTGGCAATACATAGCCTTGACGTGCCTCTTCCCCAAATTGGAATCAGTCTGTTGTTACGTGTCTGGTTCTAACTGTTGCTTCTTGACCTCTATACAGATTTATCAGGAGGCAGGTCAGGTGGTCTGGTATTCCCGTCTCTTTAAGAATTGGGCACAGTTTGTTGTGATCCACACACAGTCAAAGGCTTTAGTGTAATCAGTGATGCAGAAGTAGATGTTAAACCATGTAGGAAAGATAACGAGTTACAATTCAAATCTATTATAATGTTGCCTTTAATTTTTACCTATGTTTAAACTTTACCGGGGGTGTCCCTGGTGGTTCAGTGGTAAAAAATCTGCCTGCCAATGCAGGGAACATGGGTTTGATCTCTTGGTCGGGAAGATTCCTGGGAGAAGGAAATGGCAACCCACTATAGTATTGTTTCCTGGGAAATCCCGTGGACAGAGGAGCCTGGTGGGCTGCAGTCCATGGTGTCACAGTCGGACATAATGATTAAATAACAGTATTTTTTTGGTTAGCCAGAAGAAACCCTTCTCCAGATTCATGTGGGGCAAGTCTCTTAGCAACAGATTCCCTCACCTTGTGTTTCATTGGGATGTGTGTCTTTTTCCATATTTGAAGGATAATTTTGCTCGATTTGGAATTCTTAAGTGACAAGTTTTTTCTTCCAGAAATTTAAAAATGTCATTGTACACACACTAATGGCCCCTGTTGAATTTGATGAGAAATTTATTGTTTAATCTTACTGAGGATTCCTTGTATGTAACAAGTTTCTTCTCAAAGATTCTCTTTTTCCTTGGCTTTAGCAGTGATTTATTATTTTATCTCAATGCAGATCTCGTTGTGTTTATTCTGGTGGTTCCTTGAACCTCTTGAATGTGTAGATTCATGTCTTTATCTAATGTTTCAGTTGGTCTACCTTTAAGGTGACTGAGTTTTTTTCTTCTGTACTCAGATCTATTGTTGAGACCCTCTAGTGTATTTTTCATTCTGGTTATTATAATTTTAAGCATCAGTGTTTGTGTTTGGTTCCTTTTTAAAATGGTATTGATTCTCTCTTTGTTGAGACTTCATTGTCCTGGTTTCCTTAGGTTTCTTGTCCTTGCTTTCCTTTAGAAGGCAATGGCACCCCACTCCAGTACTCTTGCCTGGAAAATCCCATGGGTGGAGGAGCCTGGTAGGCTGTAGTCCATGGGGTTGCAAAGAGTCGGACACGACTGCGCGGCTTCACTTTCACTTTTCACTTTCATGCATTGGAGAAGGGAATGGCAACCCACTCCAGTGTTCTTGCCTGGAGAATCCCAGGGACGGGAGAGCCTGGTGGACTGCTGTCTATGGGGTCGCACAGAGTCGGACACAATTGAAGCGACTTAGCAGCAGCAGTGAGGTTGATCAAATCTAGGTCCCTGGGTCCATCCCAACACCTGCTGGATCAGATTCTCTAGCAGCAGCAGCAAGACAGTGATTTAAAGTCTGCATTTAATGTCTGTGCTTCTGCAGAGACAAATTCTGTTAAATTCTCCCATGAATGGGCTATATGCTCTTTTTCTTTATATCCTCTGTAACTTTTTCTTGAAAACTGGACATACTGACTATGTCCACTCTGGAAAGTAGGGTCTTTACTCATGGTTTAATTTTGTTGCTTGGTGTTACTTGCCTTTTAAGTGGTTTTCTATATAGTTTTTTTTTTTTTTTTTAAGTGTGCTTTCTTTGTCACTTTGATCTCTAAAGTCTGTTTTTGTAGCTTGTGTTCAACTAGTGTTTTGGCAAAGATTTGCTTGAATACTAGGTGCTAAGATAATGTGCAGTAGAAGTGAGAAGGGAGAGGGGTTCAAAAAAAAAAAGAGAAGAAACTACTCTCCAGTGTTTGTGGATTGACTCTGTGCTGGGATCTTTCCTTCAGTGGCCAGCCAGTCTGCTTAGAGTTCTGCTTCCTGCTTGCCCTGTACCAGGAGATATATCAGTGATGAAAGTTTAGCATCTCATCAGGTCTTTTACGAAGATGCATCCTGCCCTGGGCATGTGGTGCTGTCTAAATTACCTGGAATGCACAGATACTTTTCAGCGCTCCCAGTTTCCAAGAGAAAATCTGTCCCAGGTTTTCCTCTTGGGCTCTTGGCATGTTTGTGAACCATAATTTTTTGCCCCAGGCATCTGTGCCTTTTTTTTTTTTGGTTTGTCTGCCATACAGTGATTTGAGAAATACCCTCCACTTTTCTGCCCTGTGTGAGTTCTGAGCTTGTCAAAAGAATAAGATGTGTTAGTTCTTCAGTAGCCCACAGGCATTTTAAAATAGGGAAGCACAATTATTTGCAAATAAAGTCTCCTCTGTTCCTTCAGAAACTGGAGCTGGGGTTGGTTACTGGGTCTTCAAGGTGTTCTCTTGAAGACTTCTGCTGAATCCAGGATGGCAGGGGTCAAGGGAAAGTAAGAATTCCCAAAGCTTTCTTACTTTTCTTTTTGCTGGCTTTTTTGCCCCTTGCAGGATCTTAGTTCCCTGACCAAGGATTGAACCCAGACCTCCGGCAGTCGGAGCACCTACTTGTAACCACTGGACGGCGAGGGAACTCTCCACTTTCCCACAGTTTTTAAGTTTTTTTTTTTTTCTGACCTAGAATTCATTTGGTTGCTGCAAGCCTTTCATTCTTTTTTCCAGAATCTTTGAAATTGGTTCTTACAGTTTTTGCTTGACTTTGGGATGTTTCTGTGGTGGAAAGTGCCTTTGGAGCTGCCTGCTCCCCCATTTTTGCTGACGTGTGCTCATTTGCTTCAGTTGTGTCCGACTCTTTGCGCCCCCATTGACTATAGAGTCCATGGAATTCTCCAGGCCAGAATACTGGAGTGGGGAGCCTTTACCTTCTCCAGGGGATCTTCCCAACTCAGGGATTGAACCCAGGTCTCCCACATTGCAGGCGGGTTCTTTACCAGCTGAGCCACAGGGGAAACTCAAGTGTCTTGAGAAACATTGTCTGAATTATTTTGTCCCTTTTTAAAATTTTTGAGTTGGGGGGATATGCACTGTTACATGCAGGAGCATAAATGTGGTCCTTATTATTCCATCTTGACTAGTCTCCTGTTATTTCTTCTTAACCTTGATTTTTTTCTTATTTTATTATTCTCTGTTCCCTCTTTTCTTCTTTATTTGTGATTTTATGAATGTTTTTAGCATTGTATTTTAATCCATTTAATAATACAGTTAATTCCATTTAAATTTAATGTTATTAGATTACCATTTGGGCCATATCTTTTCTGTATATACAGGTATTAATATTTATGTATGTAGCTGTAGCAGTTGTTCTAGGGATTACAAGTTTCATACAAATAGTTCAATCTACTGTGTATACCACTTTACATAAAATGTAGAAAACCTCAGAACTGTATAGATCTCTTTTACCTGCTTCTTCCCCAGTCTTTAGTAGTAAAATGTTTTATACACATTGAAAACTTTACAAGACTTTTGATGTAAGCAGTCATTTGTATTTTAAGTGAAAGAAGGTGTTATTATTGTTTCATCAGCCAATACTCTGTCAGAAGTACCTGTGTGTTTATCATGCTTCATTTTTCTATGCATCTTGGACCTTCCTTCTTTGGTCATTTTTGTTTTCTCTCTTTTCTGTTGCCCAAGGAAAATTGTCTGGTGTTGCTTTTAGAGGGAATTTGTTTAAAGATATTTTTTGGCTTGAATTTGTTTAAAGATATTTTTGGCTTTTTTTTGTTATTTATCCCTTTCTTTTGGTGATAACTTGCCTTTGGTTATTTTCAGGTATTTTTCTTTTTGGTTTTCTGTAGTTCTACAGATTATGTGCCTGTGTATGGATTTATATTAATATTAATTTACCTTGGGATTTATTGTGATTATTCAACCTGTGACTTGTTATCTTTTTATTTTAGAAAGATTTTAGTTATTATCATTTTAAATATTGCTTCCATACCACTTATTTCTTTTATATTTCTCTTGAGACTCTAATTACTTGTTAGGTAACTTGTTATTATGTTCTTTTTGTTTCTTGTCCTCTTTTTGTCTTTTTCATACTTTTGTGCTAATGTTCTGAGTATTTTCTTCTGACCTATTTTGTTCTAATTTTCTTTTTGACTATTGATATATCTGCTGCTGCTGCTAAGTCGCTTCAGTCGTGTCTGACTCTGTGCGATCCCATAGACGGCAGTCCATCAGGCTCCCCCGTCCCTGGGATTCTCCAGGCAAGAACACTGGAGTGGGTTGCCATTCCCTTCTCTAATGCATGAAAGTGAAAAGTGAAAGTAGAAGTCGCTCAGTCGTGTCTGACTCCTGGCGACCCCATGGACTGCAGCCTACCAGGTTCCTCCGTCCATGGGATTTTCCAGGCAAGAGTACTGGAGTGGGGTGCCATTGCCTTCTCCAATTGATATGTCTAGGCCATTGTTAATCCCATTTACTAGTTTTAAATTTTTGTTTTTACTTCTTTAATTTTTGATTGAGAGTTTTCAGTTCTTTGATGGAATTTTTAATATTTTGTGTGTATTTAAATATAATAACCATACTTTTAAAAACCTCTGTGTCTGAAACCCCAACATACGAATCTGTTTTGATTTTCATGTTTTTGCCGCTTTTCATTCATGTTGTCTCTCTTGTGTTTCATATTTTTCAATGTGCTGAAAATGAAAATGAGCTACTATTAAAACTTGTTGTTGTTCAGTTGCTCAGTCGTGTCGAACTCTTTGCAGCCCCATGGACTGAAGCACGCCAGGCTTCCCTGTCCTTCACCATCTTGCGGAGGTTGCTCAAACTCATGTCCACTGAGTCAGTGATGCCATCTGACCATCTCATCCTCTGTCCTCTCCTTATCTTCCTGCCTTCAGTCTTTCCCAGCATCAGGGTCTTTTCCAGTGAGTCAGCTCTTCGCATCAGGTTGCCAAAGTATTGGAGCTTCAGCTTCAGAATCAATCCTTCCAATGAATATTCAGCATTGATTTCCTTTAGGATTGACTGGTTTGATCTCCTTGCCGTATTAGAAATTATTTGTAGCCGAATGAATGACATTATTTTCCTGGAGAGAGGGTTTATATTAACTTCTGTCTGGTGTCTGAGGCACTTGATAATTTAGGATTACATGAGTTGAATTTCTGAGCTTGAGATGATCAAAGCTCAGCTGCAGGCTCTTGGAGGGCCTCTGTACTTTTAGTTTATTGGCATTTCTGACTTGCAATGCAGCCCCTCAGTTTTGCCACTGAAAGAGGGTGAGGGAGTAACTAGTATTCCTCTTTTCCCTTAGTTGTCCAGGGACATAAGATCCCTATACTTTGAGCCTTCTGAATTTGTCAAAAGTACCTTCCACTCTCAGCTGTTTTCTTTGAAATAAGCAAATGTCCCCCAGGTGGCAAAGTGGTCAGAGTTGTACTTAAGGACCTGGACTTCCATCCTTTTGCAATTTAGCTCTGATAATTCCTTACTATCACATCAGTTCTTTAGTCACATTATACCTTCTTTAGTCACATTTTTGCTGACTGTATAGAGCTTCTCCATCTTTGGCTGCTAAGAATATAATCAGTCTGATTTTGGTGTTGACCGTCTGGTGATGTCCATGGGTAGAGTCTTTTATTGTGTTGTTGGAAGAGGGTGTTTGTTATGACCAGTGTGTCCTCTTGGCAAAACTCTGTTAGCCTTTGCCCTGCTTCATTCCGTATTCCAAGGCCAAATTTGCCTGTTACTCCAGGTGTTTCTTGACTTCCTACTTTTGCATTCCAGTCCCCTATAATGAAAAGGACATCTTTTTTGGGTGTTAGTTCTAAAAGGTCTTGTAGGTCTTCATAGAACCATTCGACTTCCGCTTCTTCAGCGTTACTGGTTGGCGCATAGGCTTGAAATCACTGTGATTATGAATGGTTTGCCTTGGAAACAGACAGAGATCATTCTGTCGTTTTTGATTGCATCCAGGTACTGCATTTCGGACTCTTTTGTTGACCATGATGGCTACTCCATTTCTTCTAAGGGATTCCTGCCCACAGTAGTAGATATAATGGTCATCTGAGTTAAATTTCACCCACTGCAGTCCACTTTAGTTCGCTGATACCAGAAATGTCGACGTTTACTCTTGCCATCTCCTGTTTGACCACTTCCAGTTTGCCTTGATTCATGGACCTAACGTTCCAGGTTCCTATGCAATACTGCTCTTTACAGCATCGGACCTTGCTTCTATCACCAGTCACATCCACAACTGAGTATTGATTTTGCTTTGGCTCCATCCCTTCATTCTTTCTGGAGTTATTTCTCCACTGATCTCCTGTAGCATATTGGGCACCTACCAACCTGGGGAGTTCCTCTTTCAGTATCCTGTCATTTTGCCTTTTCATACTGTTCATGGGGTTCTCAAGGTGGTTCTCTGAAGTGGTTTGCCATTCCCTTCTCCAGTGGACCACATTCTGTCAGACCTCTCCACCATGACCCATCTGTCTTGGGTGGCCCCACATGGCATGGCTTAGTTTGATTGAGTTAGGCAAGGCTGTGGTCCTTTTGATCAGATTGGCTAGTTCACTGTGGCTCAGATCATGAACTCCTTATTGCCAAATTCAGACTTAAATTGAAGAAAGTTTGGAAAACTACTAGACCATTCAGGTATGACCTAAATCAAATCCCTTATGATTATACAGTGGAAGTGAGAAATAGATTTAAGGGACTAGATCTGATAGACAGAGAGCCTGATGAACTATGGATGGAGGTTCGTGACATTGTACAGGAGACAGGTATCGAGCCCATCCCTGTGGAAGAGAAATGCAAAAAAGCAAAATGGCTGTCTGAGGAGGCCTTACAAATAGCTGTGAAAAGACAAGCAAAAAGCAAAGGAGAAAATGAAAGATACAAGCATCTGAATGCAGAGTTCCAAAGAATAGCAAGGAGAGATAAGAAAGCCTTCCTCTGCGATCAATGCAAAGAAATAAAGGAAAACAAACAGAAAGGGAAAGACCAGAGATCTCGTCAAGAAAATTAGAGATAGCAAGGGAACATTTCATGCAAAGATGGGCTTGATAAAGGACAGAAATGGTATGGACCTAACAGAAGCAGAAGATATTAAGAGGTGGTAAGAATACACAGAAGAACTGTACAAGAAAGATCTTCACGACCAAGATAATCATGATGATGTGATCACTGACCTAGAGCCAGACATCCTGGAATGTGAAGTCAAGTGGGCCTTAGAAAGCATCACTATGAACAAAGCTAGTGGAGGTAATGGAATTCCAGTTGAGCTATTTCAAATCCTGAAAGACGATATTGTGGAAAGTGCTGCACTCAATATGCCAGCAAATTTGGAAAACTCAGCAGTGGCCACAGGACTGGAAAAGGTCAGTTTTCATTCCAATCCCAAAGAAAGGCAATGCCAAAGAATGCTCAAACTACTGCACAATTGCACTCATTTCACACGCTAGTAAAGTAACGCTCAAAATTCTCCAAGCCAGGCTTCGGCAATCCATGAACTTTGAACTTCCAGATGTTCAGGTTGGTTTTAGAAAAGGCAGAGGAACCAGAGATCAAATTGCCAACATCTGCTGGATCATAGAAAAAGCAAGAGAGTTCCAGAAAAACATCTATTTCTGCTTTATTGACTGTGCCAAAGTCTTTGACTGTGTGGATGACAATCAACTGTGGAAAATTCTGAAAGAGATGGGAATACCAGACCACCTGACCTGCCTCTTGAGAAATCTGTATGCAGGTCAGGAAGCAACAGTTAGAACTGGACATGGAACAACAGACTGGTTCCAAATAGGAAAATGAGTTCGTCAAAGCTGTATATTGTCACCCTGCTTAATTAACTTATATGCAGATTACATCTTGAGAAATGCTGGGCTGGAAGAAGCACAAGCTAGAATCAAGATTGCCGGGAGAAATATCAATAACCTCAGATATGCAGATGACACCACCCTTATGGCAGAAAGTGAAGAGGAACTAAAGAGCCTCTTGATGAAAGTGAAAGTGGAGAGTGAAAAAGTTGGCTTAAAGCTCAACATTCAGAAAACTAAGATCATGGCATCTGGTCCCATTACTTCATGGGAAATAGATGGGGAAACAGTGGAAACAGTGTCAGACTTTATTTTTGTGGGCTCCAAAATCACTGCAGATGGTGATTGCAGCCATGAAATTAAAAGACGCTTACTGCTTAGAAGGAAAGCTATGACCAACCTAGATAGCATATTAAAAAGCAGAGATATTACTTTACTGACAAAGGTCCGTCTAGTCAAGGCTATGGTTTTTCCAGTGGTCATGTATGAATGTGAGAGTTGGACTGTGAAGAAAGTTGAGTGCCGAAGAACTGATGCTTTTGAACTGTGGTGTTGGAGAAGACTCTTGAGAGTCCCTTGGAATGCTAGGAGATCCGACGAGTCCATCCTAAATGAGACCAGTACTGGGTGCTCATTGGAAGGACTGATGCTGAGGCTTGAAACTACAATACTTGGCCACCTCACGCGAAGAGTTGACTCATTGGCAAAGACCCTGATGCTGGGAGGGATTGGGAGCAGGAGGACAAGGGGACGACAGTGGATAAGATATCTGGATGGCATCACCGACTCGATGCACTTGAGTTTGGGTGAACTCCGGGAGTTGGTGATGGACAGGGAGGCCTGGCGTGCTGCAATTCATGGGGTCGCAAAGAATCGAACACGACTGAGTGACTGAACTGAACTGACTGAGTCACATTTTGAAAACTTGAGAGAAGCAACATTTAAGATCAATTATTTGAAGTGAAATATTAAAATAGTAAAACAATGAATGTTAGTATTTAAAATATTAACGTTAGTATGGCAGTTACAAATTTAATATTGACATTTAACATTTAAAGTATTTAAGTTTTTATTTTAGGTTTTCAGCTGTAAAACTGCATACTTTTTGTGGTTCTCAGAGAGAGTATTGATCTGAATTATTTAGTTTACTCTTATAAAATCTGTCAGTGCCAGCATCTGAATTTTAAAGTGTTTCCCTTGGGGAGTTCCCTGGTGGCCCCGTGGTTAGGATTCTGGGCTTTCACTGCCATGGCTCGGGTTGAGTCAGTCCCTGGTCCGGGAACTGAGATCCCAGATAGATGGGTGCAGCAGCCAAAAAAAAAAAAAGTTTCCCTTCATTTGTGTTACTGCACACAGTAACTGCGGAAATGACTAAGAGTCTTTTATCAGTATTGGTGTTAAGTATTAGTAGTGCGAATTTTCGGAGAAGGCAATGGCACCCCACTCCAGCACTCTTGCCTGGAAAATCCCATGAACAGAGGAGCCTGGTGGGCTGCAGTCTATGGGGTCGCTAAGAGTTGGACACGACTGAGCAACTTCACTTTCACGCATTGGAGAAGGAAATGGCAACCCACTCCAGTGTTCTTGCCTGGAGAATCCTAGGGATGGGGGAGCCTGGTGGGCTGCTATCTATGGGATCGCACGGAGTCGGACATGACTGAAGCGACTTAGCAGCAGCAGCAGCAGCAGCGCCAATTTTTAATGTTTTTTGTTGTGTTTGCTTAAATGGGCATTTAAGGGATCTGTTCAGAAAGTTAATAATTTATGTTTTAAAAACCTTTGTTGCAACTGGAGAATGACATTATTTTTACTTACTTATTTTTAGGTTGGGCTCATGTGGTTTGTGCCCTGTATATACCAGAGGTACAGTTTGCCAATGTTTCTACAATGGAACCAATTGTTTTACAGTCTGTTCCACATGATCGTTATAATAAGGTACAGTATATATTATTTTATTGATGTTTGAATATAACTCTTTGTTTTAATACTGGTAAATGTAAAGGAATTATTAAATTTTGTCTTATTATAGCCCTTCATTAAAAAATTTAAATGCCTCCATTGATTTGGAAAAAATATAATTACTGTGGTAAAGTACAGTTATTAAAATATGTTACTAAAGTCACAGGAGTATAAAACAAATGCATACAAGCAAAGCTATATTACCTTTTATATTAACCTAGGTATTTAAGGTCCTAACATTTTAATCCTTACAGATTGTTCTTTAAGAATTACTGACTTAAAGAAAAACAAAAAAATAATTATTGACTTTTGTGTTTTTTCAGACATTAAGGCTGTATTAAATTTTAATTAATCATTATTTGACATAATTTCATTATGGTGATACACATCCTGTTTTTAAAAATAATCCTATCACAGAATATTATTTATTCATCTCTCCAAATGCTTTTTTTGCTCTCAAGACAGTATTCTTTTTTTTCCTGCCCTTAAAAATAATCTTAATGTTGGCTTTTTCTCTTATATCTTTTTCTTAATTTAGTACATTTATATTATTGTTTCATTCTCTTACATATTGGATTATTTTTTTAATTACCACCTGTGCCTTTATACATACCATTATAATTGTTAACTGAAGGTACTTGTTGATTTATTTCATCTGTGGAGAAAGGGTCATGGCAGCCAATGCCAAGATTTCAAAATATTAAACATTTTGTAATGTAGGTTATTAATATTTATTTGGAAAATGCAGAGAAATAGAAAAATGTAGGACAAAACTCATGTAAAATCTTTCTATTAAGATCCTCCTAGATTTATTTTTGTTTGCATTTTACAAATACTAAATACTTCTAGTTGACTAATCACGTTAGTGGTACGTGAGATTGTACATAATCTTGTGTCCTGTTGAATGCACTGTGTATTACCAGTAGGACAATCTTTGCTATTCTTTTTAGTGAAAAGTATTGCAGTTTTTGAATGATTTTCTTTCCATCTTGATAACATTAAATATTTTGAAGTTTTTTTAGAAAACGTTATTCATATTTGTTAATTGACCTTGAATAGCTCTTTGTTCATTTTAATATTGTAATGTTTTAATTTTTTCTTACAAAATGTTTTTTATACTGAAGATAATTATTCTTTTTTCTTACATACTTGCTGTCTGTGCTTTTGCCCAGAATATAATATTTGCTTTTAAGTTTTATTTTGTATTTATGATTGTCATTATTTTTGGTATTCTAGAATGTTAATTTTTTCTAGTTTTAAGTTTAAAATTTTTTTTATAATTTACACAACTACTGTTTATTGTTTCTGCCTTTGTTGCTACACAGAATCTTTCTCTAAAGTATAACTATTTTATACTATATATTTCCTATAAAGAAGGACTTTCTTCTGCATGACCAGAATACACCCATCAGAATCAGGAAATTAACATTTATGTGTTATTTGTCTAATCCAGAAATGTCATCATTATTTGTCTAATTTTCATTCATATTTTTTGTTTTCCCAGTAGAGTCTTTTCCTAGCAAAAAGATCACAGTTTGCTTTTTGTCCCTTAAGTCTCCTGACTTACATTAACTTTGGTACTTCTGAAGATTATTTGTAGAGTAGTTTTTAATAATGTTTCCTCATTGTTAAATTAAGATTATGTGTTTTTGGCAGGAATGTCACAGAGTTGATGCTGTGTTCTTCTCATTGCATCCTGTCAGGTGGTACATGATTTCAGTTTTTCCCAATACTGGTGATGTTACCTTGGTCACTTGGTTGAGGTGGTGCCTGCAAGATTTGTCCACTGGGAGGTTAATGTTTATTTCCATGATAATTAGTAAGCATTTTATAGTGAAGTACTTTGTGTGTAAATACCTTGTTTCTTTTGCCTTTTATTCACTAATTTTAGCATCCACTGTTATTTCTTTGATTAATGAATCTTTTACCATGATTGATGGCAAGTGGTGGTATTCTAATTCCATCGTTTACATTCATCAGTTGGCATTCCATTTTAAGGAGACGCTTTCATCACTTCCCAATTATTTATATCAGTATGGACTAGTAACGACTTACGTGTTACTGTTTTGTTTTAATGGGTCATTCCCCATCACTGTCATTTATTGTGATGCTTATGTTGTCTCAGGTTTGGTCAGTGGCATCCCTTCAGGCTCTCCTGTGTCTTTTGACTTCTTTCTGTCATTCTCTGAGGACTTCTTTACTTCTGATGTGACGGTATATTCTAGGCTCATCTTGTACCATTGCTTTCTTAGTCCTCAAATAACTGTTTCTCAGAGAAGTTTTGAATCCTTTTAGGTAAGAGTTGTATTTAGAAATGGAAGAGGACATTAGATGTGCTCACTGTTACTAGGGTGTTGCTGTTTTCAGGCCCTCTCAGTGGGTATAGATGCAGAGATACACACACATTCACATCTATATCTTCTTTATGGTTTGAAGTAGATGAGGTCCCATAGATAGTTTTGATTAGTATGTGGATATATGTACATACACACATATCTAAATGTATTTCTGTGTCTGTCTATTTATGTATCCAACCATCAACTCCTAAGAATTTCTAAGTAATTTCCCTAAACCTGATCCAACAACACAGAGTTCATTTTAATTTTCGTTTTGTTTTTATGACTCTCATGTGAGACAGTGAGAAACCTGACTCCTTTTATCCTCAATATATTTATTTGATTATTCTCTTTTATTAACAAGCCATCCCATAATACAGAGGCCATCCTAACTTTGTTTAGGCTCAAACCTCACTCTGGGTTGCTGCTGATTCCCTGCATGGCTGCCTTTTTTCTTTTTAAACCAATTTGAGGGTTTAATGCTCAGCTTCAGTCCACAACTCCCCTCTTTCCCTTCCATGGTTGGTTTCCTCACTTTGCACAGGTTCCGACAACTCATTCTGACACTATTTCCACCCCTATCCCCAACACTTTCATGAGAACCACTCCTACTGGGGCTCTGATACTAGAGTTGGGCTGTCCCTTCCTTTGCAGGGTAGATGCTGCCATGCTTCACCCCACCTCATGGCTTTAAGACGTAAGTATTCAAGGAGCATAGAAAGTATTCAAGGGAGTATAGAAAGAAGAATGAATTATTTAGATACAAATCTTCTATCCAGTTAGGTTAATTTTAGAATATGCTGAGATATATGGCTAACTTTTCCCCCTCCCGCATGGTTTAGTCAGCTTTTTCAGCACTACATTTTGCACAGTGATTTGGAATACTGTTTGAATGATTATTCAATTCTTGGCTTTTCCTGACTTCTTTTGTACCCCTGATCTATCTTTGTCGTCTTATTCTAGTAGCACACTATTTTAATTTACTATGGCTTTAAATACATGTTGGTACACAGTAGAACAAATATTACCATGGATATATTTTTTTAGATGAACATTAGGACTAATAATACAATTTTGATTTTATTTGTGTTACAGTGAAACATTTTAGGGGAGAATTGATCTTTTTGCAATGTTGAATCTCCCCTTCCAGAAGTACAGCATCTCTCCCTGTCAAATATTTTTCCTTTTTGTAGTTTTCCTTAAAGGTAGTTGCTACATACGTTTCTTGGATTTTTATGGTTGTTGGTCTGTATGGTGGTGGTTTAGTTGCCAAGTCATGATTGACTCTGCGACTGCATGATCTGTAGTATAGTAAACCTTAAAAACAATAATATCCAGTTCATGAATATTTAGTATGGTTAATGGGGCCATGTAATTCTGAAATGATAGAAACAATTGGAAAATGGTTTGTTGAGTTTGGAAGACATCAGCCTTATTTTTTTGGCCATGCCACATGGCCCGTGGAATCTTAGTTCCCCAACCAGGGACTGAACTCGTGCTGTAGCAGTGAAAGTGCCAAATCCTAACCTCCGGACTGCCTGGCACTCCCTTGGAAGTTACCAGTCCTTAATGTGTAGTGGTAAAGGATAATGTAGAGATTATTTTTAAATGTATTGGCCACTTAAAATGGACCTGCTTTGCATGTACTAGATCCTAAGAGTTGTGTAAGACAAATAGTTTATCTACATGTGACACTCAGACAGTCAATTAAATATATAACTACAGTGTACGAAAATAATAATGATAGTTTACAAATAATGGAACAGCTGAGTGAAGTATTATAGAACATAATGAAAGGAGGTATTATTTTTGTCTAAGGAATTGAGTAAGGCACACAAAGATATTATAAGGTCTATGCATAATAATAGGGCATTTGACCTTGGAAGAAAGAATCAAATAATAATTTTAGAGAAAGTAACATAAACTAGAGTAATAGGTGCAAAGAGATGATGCTAATTAATAGTTCAGAGAATTTATCATAATCAGTGCAAAGAATAATAAATAATCCTGGAACATTGTGAGATTTAGAAGGGAAATAAAAAGATTTCTAGACTTACCTGTGTAGTATATCCACTTGCAGATGATTCACCGTGTCAATTTATGTTGCTAAATTTTACCACATGTCAATAAAACAGAGTGGCCAGTTTCTTCTGAACCATTTGTCATCAGATTCTTGTTATTTTTTGACCTCTCATATTTTCTTGTATCAGTTCCTCATTTCACTGACACATTTTGTTAAAAAACATAAATGGCATGTTACCTTTAATTACCTTTCACTAATTTTTAAGAAATGAGAAGATTGGGACAACATAGGGATTTGGGACGTTTTTTGGGTGAGACTTGTGTTCTTTAGAGTCAGAAAGCTTTTAGTTTAGAAAGCTGCAATTTCCATAGAGAGTAGTTGGCACATGATATGTGTATCCTGAATTTATTCTCTTGAATAGTTTTTATTTATTGAATGGCCATGAAGGATTGAGGGTTTATAAGTTTAGGAAGGATCATAACAGACCAACCAAACAAACCAAAACCACCATAAAAAGCAGTGTCATTGAATTATAAGAAGATAACAGTAGAGGAAAACTTAGAAATTGCTGACTCTGCTTCCATTTATCTTTTTTCCAAAGGATTAGTGGTAGATAGCTGTTTTTTATTTTGTATTGGGGTATAACCAGTTAACAGTGTTGTGATATTTTCAGATGAACAAATGAAGGGACTCAGCCATACATATGTGGATAGCTGTTAAGAGAAGTGTTTGTTTTGTTTTTCTTGAAGTATAGTTGATCTACAAAGTTGTGTTAGTTTCAGGTGTTCAGAAAAGTGATTCAGTTTATAATTCAGTGATTCAGTTTATAATGATTCAGTGATTCAGTTATTTATAACACATAAATATATATATACTTTTTCAGATTCCTTTATATTGTAGGTTATTAAAGATATGAATATAGTTCCCTGTGCTATATAATAGGCCTTGTTGTTTACCTATTTTATATATAGTAGTATGTATATATTACTCTCAGATTCCAAATTTATCCCACCATTCCCCTTTGGTAACCATTGATTTGTTTTCTATGTCTGTGAATCTGTTTCTCTTTTTAAGTAAGTTCATTTGTATCATTTTTTTTTTAGATTCCACATGTAAGTGATATATTTCTTTTTTTTTAATGACTTATTCCACTTAGCATGATAATATCTAGGTCCATCCATGTTGCTCTAGATGGTGTTATTTCATTCTTTTTAATGACTGATATTCTGTTGTGTACACACACACACACACACACACACACACACACACACGGTGTTATTTCCTTCTTTTTAATGACTGATATTCCGTCGTGCACACAAACACACCCATACACCATGTGTTTTTTAATCTGTTTATCTGTTGATGGACATTTAGGTTTCTTCCATGTCCTGGCTATTGTAAATAGTGCTGCTTAGAACATAGGCGATCATATATCTTTTCATATGATAGCTCTGTTTTTTTTGTTTTTTGTTTTAAACCTCCATAATGTTTTCCATAGTGGCTACATCAGTTTACATTTGCACCAACATTAAGTACCCTATCTCTCGTATCCAGGCTGCTTTGTGACTTGCTTTGGCTAATAAAATGCAGTGACAGTGACATTGTGTGACCTCTCTTTCTGGCTTGATGATCTGTTTCCTGAACCCATTGGGGTATCCCTGCCCGTTTGTATTCCTCTAATGATACCTTTAGGTTGAGAGCTGGAGTATTGGGTGATTGTGTGCCACAGAGGTTGGTTTCTTTATGTGTTCTTCTTTTTGCCACACTTTAGTCCCCCCCACTGCCCCCACCCCGTTAGTGCTAGATTGCTGTGGTTTATGATTTGATGTTCTGGGCTTTTGATTTCTTTGTTGTTTTGGTCCAGACTCTTGGCTGGGGGGGGGGTGCTTCTGTATACCTGGACCTCAGGGTTTTACCATTTTATTGCCTCTTCCCTTTGGCTGACTTTGTTTTACATCTCTAGAAGGACTTGTGAGGGACATGCTTCCTGCCTCTCCTAAATGCAAGAAGATCTCTGATGATGTCGTTAACAGAGCCTGGGGTCAGGAATTTTTCTTGTGCCTTGTTCAGGGGTAATTTTTCTTCTCTGTCTTCCTAACCATCATGAGTCTACTCATGCCCTGGGTGTGACAGGGTTTGCTGCCAATCCCCCAGATGCTCAGGGCTTTTGAAAGGAGTGTCTGGTCAAGAGGTGGGATTTCATGTCTTTCCCTCAGTGGCACCTAATCTTGTCCTTTATGCCTGCACAACCAAGAGAGATTCTTTCTGATTGTTTTGCCTCCTTGCTTCCAGTTTTCCCTAAGAGCTTCTTGTGAGTCTTCCTGGAATAGAGCCTGTGAGTGGGTGTTAACTCCTGTCTGTGGCTCCACTGATTATTGCAGTAACCCATAATCAGCCTTTAGCAGTTTGTTAAAATTTTAGCTGATTTATTAGCTGCACCTCTTCCTCCACATCTTCTTTCATTGCCATATTATTATTGGATAGTCTCCGAATGTCTTGTGGTTTTCAGGTGGCTGAAGAGAAGGCATCCCCTTTTAGGCTAATTGGTTGCCTTTGCAACTGCAAATCTTTCATAGTTTCAAGAAAAGTTGTGATTTTTAAATAATTTAAAATGGCTTTTTCTTAATAGATTTGGAGTGATGTTCTCTCTCAGCTCTCTAGTTTTTAGGTAGACTTGGAATCTGGCCTTAAATCCTTTTGATATATGAACATTGGTTCTCTTATTAAAAATGTTAGGTCAAACTATGACTTTTTTCCTTACTTAAAATGAAAACTTTTAGGCTATGAATTTGCCTCTGATTATAACTTTGTTCACATACTTGATATTTAGGTGTATTTTTGTTTTTTGGGATTATTTTCTCAATAATTCTTCATAATTTCTCTTCTCAATCCAACAGCTATTTAATGAGAAAATAAAAACTTTCAAGTCACTTTTTTCCTACTTTATGTGTTTTGGAAGCTCTTGTTTGTTGCATATACATATGCTTATAATTGTTACATCCTTTTTATTATTATAGAATCTCTCAAAGACCATTTTTTATCTCATATAATGAACCTCTTCAGCTGTGTGTTTGGTTGCCTTTTGCATGGTATATCTTTTTTACATCCTTTTACTTGTAACTTTCTTGTGTCTTCAAACCTAAAGTATGTATCCTGTAGGCAGCATATGGAACTTTTTTTTTAATCCAGTTTATCAGTCTCTGCCTTTATCAGTCTCTTCATATTCAGTGCTGTTAATATGGTTGGGTTTCCATCTTCCATTGTACTTTTAAATTATATTTTCTTGGATTATTTTCTTAGTGGTTGCTCTTGGGTTTATAGTATTCATCTTAATTTATAGAATCTGCTTAACCTTCAGTAAGATATAAAAGATTCATGGCATTTATTTTGTTTCTTTCCTCCCCACTTTTGTGTTATTACTATTATAGATATTTTGTCTCTATATAATAGTACACACCCCAAAATAGTTAAAATTATTGCTCTATATAATCTTACACGTTTTAAAGAAACTAAGAGAAGACGCCCACAAATACATTTATAGAGTGTTTGTTTTTTTGTTTACCATTTTTGTTTCTCTTAATTTCTTCTTATGGGTTCTAGTTACCATCTGATGTTATTTCCTTACTCTAGAATAGCTGTATTCCCATTCTCTTTCATTGTGTTGTCTTTGTCACATATATTACATTTCTATATGTTAGAGTGCCAACAGTATAATTTATGGACATTATTCTAGGTAATTGCTTTTTAAGTTAACAAAGTGAGAAAGAAATATCTGTGTTTTTCTTAAAAGGTAAGGCTCACTCTATGGATGGCTCTGAAAGCTCTGCAGTGTCACTGCAGTCTCCATTCCTTCACAGTCCATATTCATTCCTGCCAGTGCTGCCTTCCAGGGTGTAATGGTCCACAGCTGCCTGTGTGAATGACCTTGTGCCGTTTTGAAACATCAGTAATGTAAAAATGTATTGAGTCCTTATTGAGCTTCAGTCCCCAGAGTTTTCTTTTGCTGTTTTTAGTTAAGTTCCTATGTATAGAGTGATAAACTGTGCCCTGGAACAGAGAAAGTCCACTGAGAAAAGGAGATTTTGACCCAGTGGAAAATTCTGAATATGTTCATTATCCACAAACAGTGGATTTTATTGGTTAAAAAAAAGTACTGTCTTTATCATCTCCTACAGAACTCTTTCTGTGTGTTTTTAAATTGGTCTATATGTGTGTTTTAAAAATCTCAGCTTTATTGAGGTGTAAGTGATTGGAGTTCTTTGTTTTTATATGTACATTGCAGTGGTTGTCTAGTGTCACTTGATTTTAGCTTAAGGTTTTTCTTTTTGTAATTCTTGTTACTCAGATTTGGGGAAACAAAGTATCTCAGTTTTTTGGGGTCTGAGAATATTGTTGTTATTTTATCTTTATTTCTGCAATGTAGCTTTTTCTGGATATGGGATTCTTGTTCTTTGAGCGTTTTAAATGTTATTCCACTGCTTTCTGTCTCCCATTTTATTTCTAATAAGACCTCAGGTTTCCTTGTATGTGATGAGCCATTTCCCCCATTTTGCTTTCAGGAGTTTATTATTTTTGCCTTTCATTAATTTGAATATGGATCTGTTTGTGTTTATCCTATATGGAGTTTGCAGAGCTTTTTGGATGTGTTGGTTATTGTTTTTCATCAAATTTGGAAAGTTTTCAGCTATTATTTCTTCAGATACAGTTTATGTCTCTTTCTTTTCCCTCATAATTTTCTCCTTAACCATTTGTTAATGCAGTTAATGGTGTAGCATATTTCTCTGAAACTGTTCTTTAGGTGGTATTATCGAAAACATCTGTTTTTTTAGATTGTATAATCTCTGTTGATCTGTTTTTAAAGTTATTGATTCTTTCCCTACTGCCAATAAAAATCTACTGCTTTTAGTGAGTTTTAAACTCAAGAATTCTATTGATTATTGGTCTTTGTCGCCTAGGTCCAACATCTTGACTCCCCTTAAAGGCAGTTACCATTGCCTACTTTTTTTTTTCCTGTGACTGAGTCATACTTTTTCTTTTCATGTCTTATAATTTTTTTTTTTTAAATTAAGCATGTTAGGTAATGTAGCCACTCTAGAAAATGATTCTTCCTTCTCCCTGTGGGGACAGAACCTCTGCACTAGTGCTTTCTCTGAAGCTGGGGGTGGAGACAGCACCCTGCTTCTGCTGGACAGACACCTGTACTCTGAAAGGTCCTGGCAGGAGGGAAGGGTATAAGTAGCCCAGCTCGTCCCTCCTGGCATGTAGCTTCCATTCAGCAAGCAAGCTGATAGAACACTGGAAATCTTGGCCTGTTGTTAGGGTTGGGAGCCTATGAGTAGGACCTATCAGGATGAATAGTGGTATGAGAGTCACTGGAGACCTGACCCTCCTTGGAGAAAACTCTAGTCTTGGATAGGGGAGAAGGGGAGCCCTCACCTTCTTGACAGCACTACCCAGAAAGGAACTACCATCACAGGGAGCCATGGGGGTGAGGGTGGTAATGGGGACAGATCATGGCTCAAGTGCCACAGGATGCTCACTGTTCTTAATGAGATTTAGTAGATTGTCTTTGATAAAATATCCTGCCGCATGCCATTTAGACAGTTTTCAGAGACTTTAAGTTGACGTACAGTATTGTACAGGTACAGATATACACTATAGTGGCATAATTTTTAGAGGTTATATTCCATTATAGTTATTATAAAATATTAGTTATCATCCCTGTGTTGTACTGTATATCCTTGTAGCTGATTCTAGATGGCACAATGGTAAAGCATCTGCCTGTCAGTGCAGGAGACGTGAGTGATGTAGATTCAATACCTGGGTTGGGAAGATCCCTTGGAATAGGAAATGGCAACCCACTCTACTATTCTTGCCTGGAAAATTCCATGGATAGAGGAGCCTGGTGGGCTACAATCCATGTGGTTGTAAAGAGTCGGACATGACTGAGCACACACACACTCAGGTGCAGCTTATTCTATACAGAGACTTTATAAGTGGTTCTTTTTCACCTATGAAGTATTTAATTCACTGAGGAGGGGATCCCTGGACTTCTTCACTCTGCTGTTCCATATGTCTGGAAGGCCTAACTCCTTAAAAGTAAAATCCGTCATAATTTTTAGTTTTATTGAATGGTCAAATGATGGTGTCTTTTCACTGTCAACTGTTTTGGAAGTTACTGAGATATTCTTTGAGGTCTGTTTGCATATTGCCCCTGAATTTCAACCTACTTTGTACTTTTCTTTTAAAAATTTAATTGATCATTTATAGGCTTTTTAATATGTATGTTAAATTATTCCATTATAATTGTTTGATATTGCCTTCTGGTAGTATGAACAGTTAGAGATGCTCTTATGATTGTTAGTGTGTCTAGGTTAGTTTTGTTGTAATTTGGGTTTTTCTTTTTTAGACATACAAAGTAATTTTTGTAATTCAGTTCAGTCTCTGTCTTTCAGCAGAGTTGAAATTCATTTACCTACTTGTCTAAATATTAGGCTTTTGGAAACTGTGTTCTTGTAAATATTATTGAATGGTGTAATTTGGCACCACAGTGCATTGTGGGAGAAACTTTTCCAAGTTAAAAAATAGATGTGGTCCTATTGAAGTGGCACCCCACTCCATGCCTGGAGAGTCCCATGGATGGAGGAGCCTGGTGGGCTGCAGTCCATGGGGTCGCTGAGAGTCGGACATGACTGAGCGACTTCACTTTGACTTTTCACTTTCATGCATTGGAAAAGGAAATGGCAACCCACTCCAGTATTCTTGCCTGGAGAATCCCAGGGATGGGGGAGCCTGGTGGGCTGCCGTCTAATGGGGTCTCACGGAGTTGAACACGACTGAAGCGACTTAGCAGCAGCAGCAGCAGGTTATACCTTATTCAGATTGATTTATTTTTAGAATTATATCATCTGATTATATGTAGTTAGGCATTAATTTTTTGTATACTTAGAGTCAGTTGATAATTTTATTTATTATATACTTGTAGATTGCCATTTTTATAATTTAGCCTTTCATTATCAGCTATTTTCACCTGAGAAAAAGGACCAGGTAGATGTCAAAGTTGCTGGGAGTGTTCATTGGCCAGTAGCTCTTGGGGGGCACCTCTGATCTCCTAAAAGCGTTTCCTCCCAGACCTAGTAGGTCAGGTTGGCAGGGCTGATTGATAGCTCATGTGGAAGGGATTCTTGTGAAGGAATGACCTAAACTTTGCTCATTCATTAAGCAAATTTGTCCTTCACCTACTGAGTCCCAGCTCCTTATATCCAACTCCTTTCTGTATGGTCACTTCCAGCAGAAAAGAAAGACAAACCTCATTTTACATTTTTGTTACAGGAATCAGTTAAATAGTGGAGAGGAGATTTTAATACTGAGGTGGCGTAAGCCAAGTTCTTCAACCTGGCCTCAGTGCCTATAAGCATTCCTCCTATCTTGTGGGATTTTTGAGTCTAGGGAACTGTGCCTTGTGAAATCCTACGAGGACTATTTATGTCTGTATTGATGTTTTCATGTTTGTATTGCTTGTAAAATAGATATAAATAGAAAAAAATAGATTTATATTTTGGATTAGATTAGTTAGTAAACCTGATTTTGAGCTGTGAAGATAACTATAAAATCCATATCTGTATAAAGCACTTGTAAGGTTTTTATTTCATTTTTTTTTTTCTTTACCCTAAGACTTGCTATATTTGTGATGAACAAGGAAGAGAAAGCAAAGCAGCCACTGGTGCTTGCATGACATGTAATAAACATGGATGTCGACAAGCTTTCCACGTGACATGGTAAATATGATTTTGTCATTTTACAGAACTGAAATTGGGAATACCTTGTAAGTTAAATACTTAGGTACCCAAATATTAAACTAAATTTTGTTGGTATAATTTCTATGTTTATATTTACTTACTGTAATAAAAATAATTCTAGTAATTGAGTGTATTTACCAGAGTGAATTTCCAGTAGGTAACCCTGGTTCTAGTGTCTTATTCTGTTTTATTTTGCCTAAGATATTTCTTTTGTTTACCTACCCTTTGATTTGTTATTAGGATTATAAGAACTGATGTAGATAAACTTAGTGCAGTGCCTGAAATACTAGTAAGAATTTAGTGAATGATTGTGTTTTTTTTCACTGCCTGAATTTCAAGAGGGGAGAAAAAGCAATCACCATCATTCTCTGTATTATAGTGGCTGTTCCTTAGAAAGTTTCTTAAATTTTTAAATGACCTTCTATTTTTATTTTGTTCATGCTTCCTTTTATTTTTTTTCATGTACATATTTGTTGCATAATTTTAATAGCAGTTTAAATGAAACATTGTTTTCTGATAATTTTTTTCACAAAAAAATTTTGATGAGATGATAGAAATACAGTCCATAGCAGCATGGGAATGACTACATTATATCCTATCAGATATTGGTATTTATTAACATTTCAGAGATTTACAGACACTTTGTTTCCAAATTGGTTCGTAATGTGTGCTACTGTAAGGAACATTTTGTGCATTTAACAAATGTAAATTTAACTTCCTTAGAATACTAATTAATGATAATAACTGTCATGTATTGAGTATTTGGGTTTCCCTGGTGGCTCAGGTGGCAAAGAATTCTGCCTGCAGTGCAGGAGACCCTGGTTTGATCCCTGGGTTGGGAAGATACTCTGGAGAAGGAAATGGCAACCCACTCCAGTATTCTGCCTGGAGAATTCCATGGACAGTGGAGCCTTGAAGGTACAGTTCATGGGGTCACAAAGAGTTGGGCGTGACTGAGTGACTAATACACATTGAGTATTTACTATGAAATGGGCAGGTTGTTTTTTTTTTTTAATAAAAATATTTATTTACTTGATTGCGGCTGGTGTTAGTTGCAACATACAGAATCTTTAGTTGTGACATGGAAACACTTAGCTGTGGCATGTGGGTTCTAGATCTAGTTCCCTAATCAGGGACATAGAAAATAGACTGGTGGTTGCTAAGGGGGAGTGGGATGGGCGAGGGCAGGATTGAGAGTTTGGGACTAGTAGTTGTAGATGCAGACTATTAAGTACAGGATGGATAAACAACAAGGTCCTACTGTTAGAGCACAGGGAACTGCATTCAGTATCCTGTGATAAACTATAGTGGAGAAGAATATGAAAAAGAGTGTGTGTGTGTATATGTATGTATGACTTAGTCACTTTGCTGTACAGCAGTAATTAACACAACGTTGTAATTCAACTATACCTCAGTAAAAAATAAATATTAAAAATTTCCTTAATATTGTAGTTAATTTTCCAAAGATGAAAGACCTTTTTTGGCTGTGAGATACATACTAGTACTATTATTTTGGAATGTTGAAAGTGGAAGGTCAAATTGACAATATGATGGTTATAAACATTAACACTTCATTAAAAATTACCATAGCTTTAGGTTTTAATTTCATTTCTTCCCTTGTTTTTGACTAGAAAAACACAGCTTCTGTTTTTCTTACCTACTCTACTATGTTATAACTTGAAGCATTTAACTTCTAACGATATGATCTGTGTTCAAGGTGAATACTGTCACGTGTCATGTCAGCCCTTTAGATACCTGGCCTTTTCTAATTGTACCTGTGATACAGATTGGAAAGTCAAATGAAGTGTTAAGTTTGGGGTGGTGAGGATATCTTTCAAGAAATTTAATGTCTATTTGGTGACTTAAAGCATGCAAGAATCTCTGTCCTTATTAGAGATGGATAAAAAGTTTATTTTAAACCATGTATATAGCTTTAAAAATATAGCAATCAAAAGATGGGGTGGAATGTTCTTAGTCTCAGCTAGAATAAAGCCTTTTATTTTCCCCTTTTCTCTTATGAGATACCTACGTGGTTGGAATTGAATTTTATGTATATATATACACATACATAAATACATACACATAAAGTGTTTTGTACACACACACATGTATATACTGTGGTTTAAATTTTGTTGATGTACTTGGCTTTTATTTTCAGTGCTCAGTTTGCCGGACTGCTTTGTGAAGAAGAAGGTAATGGTGCAGATAACGTCCAATATTGTGGCTACTGTAAATACCATTTTAGTAAGCTGGTAAGAATCTGTCTTGAATTTAATTTACGATTATAATAATTAGGTTTGAATTGAGTCTTTATAAGGCATCCATTTTTTGGGGGTTGCTTTTGCTCCAGATTGAGTTTCTTAGTGTGTTGTTTGTTGGGAATTAAAAGCTGTAGTAGTTTTTTTTTTTTTTTTTAAATTGGAGGTTAATTACTTTACAGTATTGGTTTTGCCGTACATCACCATCAAGCTGTAGTAGTTTTAGAAGATTTTGCTTTGCTTGAGTTCATTTACAAAGGTGACTGTTCTAAAATATACTACTTTAGAATATATATTAATAGTTAATAGTAAATGTTGGTATACATTTAGTAGAAAATAAAAATGTGGACATTTGATTACGTAATTTGTGATTCCCTGTCACTTTGTTTCATATCTTTTTGCTTTATTACTGTTACTAGTTTTATTACTTGTTTCATTTTTATTTGCTTGGAGGATAGTAACACTGAAACAAGGCTCTTTTGTAGCTTCTTCATTAAAGGTCTTCAGAAAGAAATATTTAAATACAACTTTGGGAATATTTTAGATTTGATTAGTCTTTACTGTCACATAGCATGGATAAGTTAGTACTATTTGATTAATCATTGTATATTCTGTGTCTGTGTTCCTTTGAAGGATCAATATTTCTTTAATTCCCCATTGTCTGTTTCTCAGTCTTTAGTTGATACCAGGTTTGTATACTGAAAATTAAAGGCTTCTTTGTTTTTCTTTAGTGTCTTCTTGTTGTTTTTTATTGTTCCTTTTCTTCTGTGAATAGGGCTGTTTCTTTTTAGAAAAGGAACTCTTTTTTATGAAATGAGCAGCTTATGACTCCAGTATTTTGGCCCTTGCATATAAAATATTGAGAGTATATATGTATTATTTGATATTGAAGATACCAAATAACATATACTTACTGATTTATTTTTTTAATGACTGTCGAAGAACATCAAAGTCTTCTAGGAGAAATTTTGAGATAGTAAAATTGAAAATTCACTTAGGATATTAAAAGCATATTGGAATCTTCATTTTCTAAATCAGAGATAATATAGATAAAATATAGAAATAAGGAGAATGGGTTTTGGAATTTGTGCAAATAGAATTTTTTCATTGTTATTAATGTAATGTTATCCTATTTGGTGACTGGGGAAAAGTCTGTTTAATAATTTAATAAGATTGTATGAGCTCTATGTTTGCAAGGAATTTGATCGTCTTTTATAGTCGTTTTTATCTAGCTTAATTAGTTACGGTACCACCAAGTTTTAACACCTGAAATAACTCTCACTGTCATACTTTATTATGAATCTGTGTAAGTCTTTTAAACAGAAATGTGTGTTACTTTTAGTATTGCTTTGAAAAATACATGAGTCTAATGCTGACATTTCCTTTTTTTCTCTATATGAACTACAGAGACAAATTTTTAGAAAATAGTATGCCTTAATACTGAAAGTGTGAGATTAAAAAGCTTCTTACTTTTCCTACTGGCATAAAGTAACTCTTAAAAATTTTTCTTTTCTTCTGGTTTTGGCATCCTTCTTCAGTATGATATTTTCTATTTTTTGTTGAAATATCTTTTATATTTTAAAGCAGACATTGAAAACTATAGTTGATCTCTGTAATGAGGTGGTTTTGTAATAAAATGACAAATAACCACTGCTTATTTGAAAATATTGTCTGTTTTCACACATTTTAATAAATGTACAAAAATATGGCATTAATGTTAGGTTAAGGGTTATATTTTCCTTTATAATGAAATAGATAATATATGGATTGTGTTGAATTGGATTATGTAGTTTGAAATAGCCTTTTTTTTTCTTTCGGTAGACATTTTAAAATATTTCACACTTGAATTGGTTTTAACCTAACAAAAAAGATTTAAAACTTTATATACATATACTTATATGTATATATATTTTCTCTTTAGAAAAAGAGCAAACGGGGATCTAATAGGTCATATGATCAAAGTTTAAGTGATTCTTCCTCTCACTCTCAGGATAAACATCATGAGAAAGAGAAAAAAGTAAGTGGATTTGTTGTTGCTAAATATGTAGCACATCTACTTAATAGATTTTTTTTCTTTTTTAGATAAAATTAAGTTCTTGGTAGCTGAATGAAAACATTGAAGTACTGAAAATTTTTGACTGTATATTAAGTCAAAAAGTAGATTTAGAATAGTATGCCATACTTGTGAATATGGTCATGCCCATTTCAACTGAAAATTTGAAATATTAAAAACTTGATTGAAGGCATAAGAGTAATTTCTTGCATGTGTTACTCTGGTTATCTATTGAAATCTTTGATTAACTTTAGCAATAATGGTTTATTGCTAGATATTATTAACTCATTTCACATGTGAGAAAGAATCTCATCAGCCTTTTCCCTTGTAATATAGAAAGGTTTTGAAGTTCTATATATTCTTAACTGTCCTCCCCCCCACCCCACTGCCCTGTGGTGCTAATGGTTTATTATTTTTTTAATCATCAAATATCATACCATTTATTTGGTAATATTTTGTCATTTATTTAAAAGACTAAAAGCTTGCCTAATACTAATCAGTCGTCTTCTGACTTACCTGTTTTCTGCTTACATTTTTATTTACTGTAAAGGATATGAGTAATTTTTTAATAAACTAATGATAAGTACTAGAGAATCATTCTTAGGACATATTGCCCACATAGGAAAAGGATACAACTGTGAATCGTTTTCAACGAAGTGAAGAAATTCTTCAACTAGAAAAGAGTATTACTCTTAAACAGTTGATGTAAACTAGTTGGGAACGTATTTCTGCAGATTGTGCTAAAAACTAAATCACTTAACAATCTTATGTTTGTAAATACTTAGGATTGGGAGTGCAATTAAAATGCTAATGTTATTAAAAACAAATCTGAATTTGGTTAGAATTTGTTTCTTTTTTGAAGGTAAATATTTTGAAAGCTTAATTTCTTTTTGTTTTGAATTTAATTTTCCAGTTATTAGTGAATAATAATTATAACCTCATATTCTCCTTCAGAACATTTGTTAGGTTTATATATTTTTGGTAGATCTCAGGTAGCAAGTACACATTCATTTTGAGTTTTTTAACGAGGTAGTTTTGTGATAGTGACAGTAGGGTTTGATTTTATTGTCTATTATTATCTGCATTGCTGATGGAAGAATGGCAGATTTAGTTTAATTAGCAGGTTTTGTCACAAGCATCATGAAATTTTAAGCTTTTAAATCATGAATGAGGAAGTCTTAGATAGGGGTTTTATAAATTGTGAAGAGGGAGGTCATACTAATGATGGTCTTATGGTCTGCCATTTCATGAGCATTACCTTCTTTAAAGAAGTATTTGCTGTATGACCACATTTATCTTGATATATGCCCTGTCATGTTATTCATGGAGCATAGTTATTAAATATACTACAGTGTTTCATCAATATAGTATGGATGACTACATTTATTAATCTTGTCTGTAGGAATGAATTAAACTTTTCATGTTAAGAGTTTTTGCAATTGTTGGATAGTAGATTAAAAAACAACATTTAATCAAACTTGTTTAGCATTCTAGCAGTTGTTATTTTCATTAGTATGTAAATACTATTTGAAGTTTACTTTTAGGACATATGAATTTAGTACAATTTGATTTTGTTGTCAGACTTAAAATTGACTTGTACTTTTTATTTTCTAATAATTTGAGATTTCCTGATAATCTGTAAAGACTGAGAATATTATTGTTAAACTTGTTTTCTTGCCTTGGGAATATTTGAGAAGCAACTTTTTTATTATTGTATCTTGATGTTAAGTGATAATATATTAATAGCTGTAGAAATCAGATGTTATAGGCTATCTTTCTCTTTATCCCTCCTTACCTCTTTTAAGATTTTAACATCTAGTAGAGTTGTCTTGGAAATATACATATCATGTTATAAAATGTTTTCACAGATAGGACTTATCATCTATTTAGATTTTAATACCAAAAAATATGGTATGTTATGAACAGAATTTTGGTGATCTTGTTCATATGATATGTTAGAATCATATTCCCTGTGAATTCTTTTATCAGCGTTCATTCTTGCACATATTTATTGTTATATTTGTGTTGATAGAGTAATACTAAATATTGTGTTATCCAACTCACTTATTTTAAAATGAAATCAATGTATGCTAACTTTTTATATATAATTGTAAGAAAATTCAAAAAATACTTAAGCCTTTGCTTTTCAGAGAATTTCTGTGTGGACCAAGGTGTATTACTACTGGTTATTAACTGTGAAATGCCAGCAAGGAAAAAGGAGAAGTTACTGGTGAAATTCAACTTTGAATAAGGAACAGTTTCTATAAAAATTTAAAAATCAGCATATATAGTTTGAAAATAGGTGTTTGAAATGAATTAAAAGCTATGTTTAGTATAGAAGAGGCTTAATTCAATCATAAAACAATTTGGATAATGAATTATTGTTTATGAAGACTATCTTTCCATTAATATTAGTTATTGTTCACTATAAAGTAGAATTTTTTTTACTCCTAGCATTTTTGTGTTTATAGAAGCACTGCTGAAGAGTCAGGTGTGGATGAGAGTTAGGAAATGAAAAGATGTATCAGATTTGGAGACACGTGGTTGTATTGTGAGGCTCCCAGCTTCAGAAAGGATTTTTTTTTTTTTTTCTGAAGACTAAGTTGGAGGTCATCCATTTGAAATCAGTGGTTATTTATTGCATTGAGATAATCTGTACCAGTTCATTTGATCCTTACTTTATCCTCCTCCCACTCATTAATGCTAATTTTATAATGTATTAGTAGTATAGAACTGTTACTGCTAAGTCACTTAAGTCATGTCCGACTCTTTGTGACCCCATAGATGGCAGCCCATCAGACTTTGCCATCCCTGGGATTCTCCAGGCAAGAACACTGAAGTGGGTTACCATTTCCTTCTCCAGTGCACTTCTCCTTCACTTTCAAGTGAAAAGTAAAAGTGAAGTCTCTCAGTCATGTCTGACTCTTCGCGACCCCATGGACTGAAGCCTACCAGGCTCCTCTGTCCATGGGATTTTCCAGGCAAGAGTACTGGAGTGGGTTGCCATTGCCTTCTCCTAGTATAGAACTAGGCTTACGGTATACTTTACATCCATATTACCATTCGTGGTAGTGTATCTTACGGAAATATACTCAGTTCCAACTAGGTATGACAGAAATCCAACTGTCCCTTACTCAGAGGGATTTATCTCCTGCCCTGTATTCCACCCTCTTACTTGCCCTTGGTTCCATTCTGTTATTAATAACTGGCAACAAATAAACGAGTTACTCTTAGAATAAGTACTGTTAGGGTGTCATGGGAGGTTGGGGGAGATGGGCTTTTTGGTCGGCGTTTTGTGAGCCTCAGGGAACTGATTGGACTTCCCGTTTGTTTAGGATTTTTCGTCTCTTTGAAGAGTACTGGGTTACTTCTGTGTCCCACTTACATTAAAGCTTTAAGCTTCTACATGTACAGAGAGTTAAAAGAGGCCAGGGCTTTTCAGGAACAGTAATTTGGAATATTTGGAGTGTGTGTGGTGGAGCTGAAGAGTGACAGGAGATGTGACTAATTTAAGAAGGGGTCATTCAATGAGGAGTTTTATAAGTAACTCTAGTTTTATCTTGCTGTATTGGGCAGCCAGTCAGAAGGATTAACATATTTTTCCCCCAAAATGTTTAATTTTATAGTAGCTTAAGAATTTTGAGAAGAGTTGCAAAAATACTACACATTAGTTCTCTATGCCATTCGCTCAGACTCTCAAGATGTTAACGTTTCATCCCGTTAGCCTTTTCTCGTCCTCCCTTCTCTTCCCCTGCCTTTTCTTTCTCTCTCACTTTGTGTGTGTAGTCTTTTTTCCCCTGAACTTAATAGACAGTAAATTATGAATATAATGCTGTTAGCCCAAGTACTTTAGTGTATAGTTTTAATAAAAAGAGAAATTTCCTACATGATTGCAGTACAAAGTCAGGAAATTAACATTATCGCAGAACTATTGGATCTTCAGATCCTGGTTGGATGTCCTCCATGCTAAAGGAGGGAAGTTTGTTTTCAGGTTCAGAATCCAGTCCAGGATTGGATCACACATTGCATTCAGTTGTTCTAGTATTTCCTCATTCTTTTTTTGTCTTTTATGATCCTAACACCTGACGTTTCAGGTTCACCCATATCTCGACAATGGATTTTACAGCCACACCGTTGGCTTTGCTCTCATACAGGTATTTTCTGAAGTAGCCTAGATTTTATGTTTGTTTGGGAGCTAGTCCTTACTTAAGTATTGATTGCTATTTGGAAAGACTGACATTTTTAAAACCAGAAAGTATTGATTCCTTTTCGTCAGTGGTCTTCGCAATTTAGTTTTTCTCTATACTGCTTTTTACTATAAGTAGTAAAAAGACTACACTTTTAACATATTACCTAGAAAAATCTCCTTACATAAATCATACATTAAGTACATTTTCTCTTTTTTATGTTACCAAGGGCACCAATGTTGCTAAACTTTGTTACTATATAACTAGAACCCCCTTTCCTCTACTTTTCAGTTATATTAATGTTTTTTCTCCTTTATCTCTCCTTAGCAGCAATGGCACCCCACTCCAGTACTCTTGCCTGGAAAATCCCATGGGCTGAGGAGCCTGGTAGGCTGCAGTCCATGGGATCGCTAAGAGTCGGACACAACTGAGCGACTTCACTTTCTCTTTTCACCTTCATGCATTGGAGAAGGAAATGGCAACCCACTCCAGTGTTCTTGCCTGGAGAATCCCAGGGACAGGGGAGCCTGGTGGGCTGCCGTCTATGGGGTCGCACAGAGTTGGACACGACTGAAGCGACTTAGCAGCAGCAGCAGCCCCCTGAAAGACAGAATAGTCTCTTCCATGCTCATTAGGCTTTCACTCATCATTTCCTAAGTCTTTCCAGTTCTTGCCCACCGATTCCTCGAAACTCCTACATTTTTAGTTTTGTTGTTGTTGTTGTTATGGTAGCATCCTGTGCATGTAACAAAAATGTGTATCAGTTACCAGTTGCAGCATAACAAATTACCCCAAAATTTAGTGACTTAAAATTATAATATTTATTATCTTGTAGTTTTCTTTGAGTTAGAAATGAGTTTGATAGATATTCCTTGCTCAGGGTTTCATCAGATTGTAGTCAAGATGTTGGCAGGAATACGGTCATTTGAAGGCTTGACTAAGGCTGATAGATATGCTTCCAAGAGGGCTTATTAACATGGCCAGTAAGTTGATGCTGGCTGAGCAAGAATCCCAGTTTCTTGCTGCATGAACCTCTCTGTAGGACTGTTTGAGTGTGCTGATAATATGGCACCTAGCTTTTCATCAGATGAGCTAACTTTTCCCAGAATAAGGGAGAGCATGATGGAAACTACAGTATTTTTTGTGACCTGGCCTCAGATGTCACATGGTGTGGGCGTGCATAGCTTTCCATCCCCCTAGTTGAATGCCTGTTTTTTACCCATTGGGTTATATATATCTGTGGATGCAACCAACTGTGGAAAAAATTGCAGAAAGTTCCAAGAGGAAAAACTTGAATTTGCTGGGCTCAGGCAACTATTTATATAGCATTTACATTTTAATAGGTTTTATAAATAAACAGGAGATGGTTTAAAATACACCGGAGGATGTGTAGGTTAAATGTGGATACTATGCCATTTTTTATGAAGGACTCAACATTCAGAAAACGAAGATCGTGGCATAAGGCCCCATCACTTCATGGGAAATAGATGGGGAAACAGTGTCAGACTTTATTTTTTTGGGCTCCAAAATCACTGCAGATGGTGACTGCAGCCATGAAATTAAAAGATGCTTCCTCCTTGGAAGGAGAGTTATGACCAACCTAGATAGCATATTCAAAAGCAGAGACATTACTTTGCCAATAAAGGTCCGTCTAGTCAAGGCTATGGTTTTTCCAGTGGTCATGTATGGATGTGAGAGTTGGACTGTGAAGAAGGCTGAGTGCCGAAGAATTGATGCTTTTGAACTGTGGTGTTGGAGAAGACTCTTGAGAGTCCCCTGGACTGCAAGGAGATCCAACCAGTCCATTCTGAAGGAGATCAGCCCTGGGATTTCTTTGGAAGGACTGATGCTAAAGCTGAAACTCCAGTACTTTGGCCACCTCATGCGAAGAGTTGACTCATTGGAAAAGACTCTGATGCTGGGAGGGATTGGGGGCAGGAGGAGAAGGGGACGACAGAGGATGAGATGGCTGGATGGCATCACTGACTCGATGGACGTGAGTCTGGGTGAAATCGTTGGTGATGGACAGGGAGGCCTGGCGTGCTGTGATTCATGGGGTTGCAAGGAGTCGGACACGACTGAACGACTAAACTGAACTGAACTGAGAGCATCCATTGGAGAAGGCAGTGGCACCCCACTCCAGTACTCTTGCCTGGAGAATCCCATGGACTAAGGAGCCTGGTAGGCTGTAGTCCATGGGGTCGCTAAGAGTCGGACATGATTGAGCGACTTCACTTTCACTTTTCACTTTCATGCATTGGAGAAGGAAATGGCAACGCACTCTAGTGTTCTTGCCTGGAGAATCCTAGGGACAGGGGAGCCTGGTGGGCTGCCGTCTATGGGGTTGCACAGAGTCGGACATGATTGAAGCAACTTAGCAGCAGCAGCAGAGCATCCATGAACCTTAGTATTGTCAGGGAGTTCTCGAACCAACCCCTTGTGGATGTTGAGGGATGACTGTATGTACTTTGGATTAATGCTAAAGAAGTTGTTGAGGAGAAGGAGTTTCATGTAATGATGGAGAGGTGAAGCTAAGTGAATTTGGTAGATGAATAAAGTAGTTATGAAGAAGTATAGATACAGCTCTTTTTAAGGAGTTTAAGAGGAGGAGAGAAGCAGGGTAATAACTGTAGGAATACATAAGATTAAGACATGGTAATGCAAAAAGAAGAGTACTGATGGGAGGTGGGAGGCGTGGAACAAAAGAAGTGGTGGCGTGTACTGTGAGTAACGTTGTTACCCAAAAATAGCGTTAGTCTTTTGGTGGGTGTTGAGCCAAAAGACACAATCAAGCCAGCCATTGGGCAAGGAATTATTTATTATTTCCAGCAAGTAAGAAGAACACTGGTGATCTCTCCTAAAGTGTTATCTCTTCAAATAGCAAAATTTGGTAAGTTTTAAGCCAAGGGTACGTGCATATTCATGAAGGAGCTTGAGCAGAGGAGAATTCAACATAGATTTGGGGCAAAGGTTGTCAAGACTTCAAGTTTCAGTTGATTGAACTCAGGAGGGTCCATGTCATTATTCTGTGCTCTATCGCGGGAGGGGTCCTTTGTTCCTGCAGGACTCTTTTGAAGACAGGTATCAGATTGTTATGTAACCTCTTTAGGAGGAACTAGGACTGTTTTATCACTGAACTACTCAGTTTCTTGACTGCATTTCCTTTGTTCCCTCACTTCCCTTAAGATCATTAATTATGGAGACCTGTTTAAGGGCAAGCATTGCAGCCATCATTAAATGGCTTGGGCCAGAAATGGCATCTCTTATGTCAACAAAGCCATTCCTGGTTCTTTCTCTGGGATGCTCTACCCTGTCTGCTTACAACTTGGTCACCTGGATAATGGAGCAGAGAAGGTAGTTGGGGTTAGAATCCTAGGGCAGATATGGCTAGGCGGATTGGGTATTGGGATAAGGAAACAAGTTGTTTTCAAAAATGTTTAAAGCAAAACTAGGGGATTAAGGCATAGAGTTTTGTAGGAAGGAAGTGTAGGAAGAGTTTTGTAGGAGCAAGAGTCTGAAAGAACTCAATGAGGTCCCAAGACCAAGTGAGAGAGTGAGTCAACTGCATGATTGTGACCAGAGCATAGTGAATTAGAGTAGAGCATAATGGTTAATATTTTGTTGGTCTTTTACGACATCAGTTGTTGGGAGACAGCTCTCTACGGGTCTCTGACATTTGTACAGATCTTTTCAGAATTTTTATATAATAAATAGTCTAGGAAAATGGCAGCACCATCCAGAGCAAGGCAGATTTGTGTGTCTTCTTGAGAGATAACAGAGATATATCTCTTTCTGGGGTATTTGGCAGGCATTGGGTTCCCTAAACCCAAAGTTCCTCTCCTGAAATGTAAACCATTGTGTGTACAAGTGTCACCTGGCCCCCCTTCAGATCATCCTGTCAGAATTGGGCAGGAACAGTGCAAATGCTGACACTATGGCTACTGCTGTTGCTATGAGTAATAAAGCTCCTTGTGTCCAGCCCACAAGTCTTTACGTTTTCTTCTAGCACCCATGAAACTGGTGGGCTCACTGTTAGCTTGTAAGTACATTGAGACTCTTCAATTTTTTAGGTACAAAATATGATTATAGCATACTAAAGGAGAATCTAAGTGAAAGCCATTGGAACTGAGAATGTTTAGAGACCCCGAGGCTTGTCTACTTAGGACTGGCCTTACCGTTTAACATGCCCAGTGTTTTAGTCAGGGGTGATGCAATACTGTGGCTGAAAGTCTTCACAAAGTTACAAGGAGGTGGCAAGAGTTACCTAAGGAACAAAATAATGGGCAGACAAAAACAAGAGATCAGTCACTTCAGTCACTCAGTCATGTCTGACTCTTTCCGACTCCATGGACTGCAGCATGCCAGGCTTCCCTGTCCACACCAACTTCTGGAGCTTACTGAAACTCATGTCCATTGAGTTGGTGATGCCATCCAACCATCCCATCCTCTGTTGTCCCCTTCTCCCGCTTTTAATCTTTCCCAGCATCAAGGTCTTTTCCAGTGAGTCAGTTCTTTGCATCAGGTGGCCAAAGTATTGGAGTTTCAGCTTCAGGATCAGTCCTTCCAATGAATATTCAAGACTGTTTTCCTTTAGGATAGACTGGCTGGATCTCCTTGCAGTTCATGGGACTCTCAAGAGTCTTCTCCAACACCACAGTTCAAAAGCATCAATTCTTCCAGGCAAACCTTCTTTATGGTCCAACTCTTAAACATCCATACATGACTACTGGAAAAATCATAGCTTTGACTATATGAACCTTTGTTGGCAAAGTAATATTTCTGCTTTTTAATATGCTATTTAGGTTGGTCATAACTTTTCTTCCAAGGACCAACCGTCTTTTAATTTCATGGCTACAGTCACCATCTATAGTGCTTTTGAAGCCCAAGAAAATAAAGTCTGTCACTCTTTCCATTGTTTCCCATCTATTTGCCATGAAGTGATGGGACCAGATGTCATGAACTTAGTTTTCTGAATATTAAGCTTTAAGTCAACTTTTTCACTCTCTTCTTTCACTTTCACGAACTTTCAAGAACTTCTTAGTTCTTCGCTTTCTGCCATAAGGGTGATGTCATTTGTGTGTCTGAGGTTATTGATATTTTCTCCCGGCAGTCTTGATTCCAGCTTGTGCTCCATCCAACCTGGCATTTCTCATGATGTACTCTGCATGTAAGTTAAATAAGCAGGGTGAAAATATATAGCCTTGATGTACTCCTCTTCCAATTTGGAACCAGTCTGTTGTTCCATGTCCAGTTCTAACTGTTGCTTCTTGACCTGCATACAGATTTCTCAGGAGGCAGGTCAGGTGGTCTGGTATTCCCATCTCTTGAAGAATTTTCCACAGTTTGTTGTGATTCACAGTCAGTGGCTTTGACATAGTCAATAAAGCAGAAGTAGATGTTTTTCTGGAAGTCTCTTGCTTTTTTGAAGATCCAGCAGATGTTGGCAATTTGATCTCTGGTTCCTCTGCCTTTTCTAAATCCAACTTGAACACCTGGAAGTTCACGGTTCACGTTCTGTTGAAGCCTGGCTTGGAGAATTTTGAGCATACTTTGCTAGCATGTGAGATGAGTGTAATTGTACAGTAGTTTGAATATTTTTTGGTGTTGCCTTTCTTTGGGATAGGAATGAAAACTGACCTTTTCCAGTCCTGTGGCCACTGCTGAGTTTTCCAAATTTGCTGGTATATTGAGTGCAGCACTTTCACAGTATCATCTTTTAGGATTTGAAATAGCTCAACTGGAATTCCATCACCTCTGCTAACTTTTTTTGTAGTGATACTTCCCTAAGGCCCACTTGACTTGACATTCCAGGATGTCTGGCTCTAGGTGAGTGATCATACCATCACGGTTATCTGAGTCATGAAGATCTTTTTTGCGTAGTTCTTCTGTGTATTCTTGCCACCTCTTTTTAATATCTTCTGTTAGGTCCATACCATTTGTGTCCTTTGTTGTGCCCATCTTTGCATGAAATGTTCCAATCTTTGCATGAAATGAAATGTTCCTGGTGGAGAGTTCTGAGAAAATGTGGTCCACTGAAGAAGGGAATGGCAAACCATGTCAGTATTCTTGCCTTGAGAACCCTGTGAAAGTATGAAAAGGCGAAAAGATAGAGGACACTGAAAGAGGAACTCCCCAGGTTGGTAGGTGCCCAATATGCTACTGGAGATCAGTGGAGAAATAACTCCAGAAAGAATGAAGAGATGGAGCCAAAGCAGAAACAACACCCAGTTGTGGATGTGACTGGTGATGGAAGTAAAGTCTAATGCTGTAAAGAGCAATATTGCATAAGCCTGGAATGTTAGGTCTGTGAATCAAGGCAAATTGGAAGTGGTCAAATAGGAGATAGTAAGAGTGAACATTGACATTTTAGGAATCAGTGAACTAAAGTGGACTGGAATGGGCAAATTTAACTCAGATGACCATTATATCTACTACTGTGGGCAAGAATCCCTAAGAACAAATGGAGTACCCCTCATAGTCAATAAGAGTCCTAAATGCAGTTCTTGGGTACAATCTCAAAAACGACAGAATTATATCTGTTTGTTTCCAAGGCAAACCATTTGATATCACAGTAATCCAAGTCTATACCACGACCAGTAATGCTGAAGAAACTGAAGTTGGACGGTTCTGTGAAGACCTACAAGACCTTCTAGAACTAACACCCAAAAAAGATGTCCTTTTCTTTATAGGGGACTGGAATGCAAAAGTAGGAAGGCAAGAGAGTTACCTGGAGTAACAGGCAAATTTGGCCTTGGAGTACAGAATGAAGCAGGGCAAAGGCTAGCAGAGTTTTGCCAAGAGAACACACTGGTCATAGCAAACACCCTCCTCCAACAACAGAAAAGACTCTGCACGTGGGCATCACCAGAAAGTCAGTGCGGAAATCCGATTGATTATATTCTTTGCAGCCAAAGATGGAGAAGCTCTATGCAGTCAGCAAAAACAAGACCAGGAGCTGACTGTGGCTCAGATCATATGAGCTCCTTATTGCCCAATTCAGACTTAAATTGAAGAAAACAAGATACCGATTAATAAATGATGGAGCCAGCATTTAAGACCAGGCATGCCTGATTCCACAGCCTATGGAATCTTTTTTTTTTTCCCCACCTAGGTCTTTCTGCCTTTTACTTGGAGGTTTAATAATCAGATTTCTTTAAAAGATAAATCAGGTGTATTACAAATTGAATTTATTTTTGATCTTAGTACAAATGGTGAAGTTCTCACGTGTTCTTAATAGAATCCTAATACAAAGAATCTCTCATGAGACCTTTACCTTGTTCCAGGAGGTTCTTTCTTAGATTAGTGTTTTGGCGGGAGGGGGAAAGAGATTTATAAAGAGCTTGTAACTTAGAAGGGAAAGATTATTTGTTAAAAGTGGATAGATAAACAAAGTTATAAGTAGATGTAAATAGTCCTTTTGAAATTTTGCTTGAATTCAGCTATTCAGTGTAAACATTATCTTGCTTGTATCAACTAAATGCCAGGCCCACAGAATGGAATTTTATGTCTAATTAAATTGGCTGAAGGTTGATTTCTTTATATGAAATAGAGTTACAATTTTTGTAAGGCTGAGATTACATGTAAAGACTTAAATTCGTTTAGGTGTTTAGAGTTATATTCCAACTCTCTAAAATCATAGTATTACGATGATTATAACAAGTTTTTCCCCTTAATAGTAAATCTATTTGTTAATATATTTATTTCCTATGTTACACTATGTAGTTTAATTTCCTTTTCTGTAGAAGAAGAAAAGGGACATTAGTGTTTAAATTAGTAAATGTTCATGAAGCATCTACTTTATATTATTTATATCCAATATACTGTTGTCCCAGTAATGTTCTTTATAGCTGATTTAGAAGAAATTAATCCAAGGTTCAATCAAGTATTAAATGTCTCTTTAGTTTTCTTTAACATAACCTTCAGGCTTTTCTACCTTTCACAGCATTCATATTTTTGAAGATTCCTTACTAGTTCTTTTTCAGCATGTTCCTCAACTGGGATTTGTCTTTTTAATTTCCCTTTGATTAAATTTATGTTGTTTAGTCGCTAAGTCGTGTCCAGCTCTTTTGTGGGAAATACCACCTAAATGGTGTACTCACAGTGCATCATAACTTCTTTTTTTTTTTTTTTGCCGTCATTCTATCATATTCTTTCAGTGGGGATGGTGTTTAGAAACCATGTCTCTCTGGAGTAAGTCTCTGCCTGAGAATGCACCCCTGCCTGAAAGGTTAACTTGAGACATCACTTCAGTCTTTCCTAGAGGGAGCTGCTTGCATTTATCTATTATTTGTCCATTACAAAACCCTTTCTTGTTTCAGCTGCCATCCTCAAATCAGCCCTTGATGCTTTGCAGTGAGTACCATTGATGATTTTGCAGTTGTCTTGTGGCTTCCTTCTCCCCTCACAAATGCTGTTACTGTGCAGATGTTGTAGTTTTTTGTTCCACCCTGTTTGTATTTTGGGGTTCATGGAAGTACTTTGGCATTTGATTTTATTGTAAAATGGTATTCCATTGGTTTTTTGATTTTTAGTTTTTCTAAACAGTCTTTTTGTATGGAGTTTCAGAACAACTAGTCTGTTGGCCACTATCTTCTTTTTCTCACTATGCTAATTTCTTTCTTGTTGTTTTAAAAGGGGTTTTCTATATTTATTATATCTTCTTTTATTGTCTATTTATAAATTCTATTGACTTAAAAAAATATTTATCTATGTATTTGGCTTCTTCAGATCTTAGCAAAGTTATGTGGGATCTTTGATTGTGGCCTTCAGACTCAGTGCATAGGCTCCAGAAACTGCAGGCTTCAGTAAATGGGACACACTGGAGCAGGTGGGATCTTAGTTCCCTGAATCCATGTACTTTGCATTATAAATCGGATTCTTAACCACTGGACCACCAGTGAAGTACCAAGACTGTTGACTTTTATATGTTAATCTTGTATCAACTACCTAATTGTTTGAGGTAGTTTCATCACTGATTAATGTTAGTTTAACCTGAAATAGTACAGAAGTAGTACAAAGTACTTTTACAATACTTTACTGTTTTACTGAATCCTTTGTGACATAGTAATCATAATAATTGTCTTTTAAAAGCAAGTGATTCTGTTTAGTTTCTGCTGTAGCCTATTTTTAAGCTGAGAAGACAATCTCAGTCTTAGTTGTAGCATTTCAATTAAGTAGGGGAATGGATAAAGAAAAAGTAAGTGGTGTATCTACAGAATGAATTAATATAAACAATTTGGGGCTGCTCTCCAGCTAATATACTTCTCTATGTGAGCTTGTTTGAATTCTTGGGATATGCTATGATCTATGATAGTGTAGTGACGGGGCCCTAGAGTTCTCTCTCTGTACCAGTTATCACCCCTAAGTTTTTAAATGGTACAATATACATAACATGAAACTTACTATCTTAACCATTTTTAAATGTGCAGTTCAGTGTCATTAAATACATTTATATTGTTGGAGACCATCACCACCATATACATCTGTGGAACTCTTTTCACCTTGTATAACTGAAAATATGTAACCAGTAAGCAGTACTCCCCCTGTCCCCAGTCCCCTCCAAGCCCCTGGCAGCCTCTGTTCTGCTGTGTGTTTTTAGGAATTTGACTACTCTTGATTCCTCGAATAAGTGGAATATTCAGTTGTATGTATATGCCACATTCTGCTTATTCGTTTATCTGTTGATAGAGTCTTGTTTGCTTCCACGTTCTAGCTGTTGTGAATGAATAATGCTGCTGTGAACATGGGTGGGTATACAATATCTCTTCAAGACCCTGCTTTCAGTTCTTTTGAGTATATACCCAGAAGTGGATTTGCTGGATCACATCTTGATTCTGAGTTTGATTTTTTTTTCTAATTACTTTTTAAAATTTTATTTTTTAATGAGTTTAACTTTTTGAGGAACTACAATACTACCACAGCAGCTCACATTTCACATTTCTACCAACCAGAGTTCCAGTTTCTCCACATCCTTAACAACCCTTTTTTTTTTTTTTGCTTTTCTCAGTAGTAGTTTTATTCCTTCATTGTAATAAGTTATTTGGTGTTTTCCTCTTTTGATTATCTTCTTGGGGCTAATTATTGTTAAGTAAACTGTGTACCAATTATTGTCTCATAGTTACATTAGAGGAAAACTGAGAAGAATATATTAAAATATACATTTTTTTGATTTAGTATGAAGTTCTAGACTAGACCACTGTTAATTAAGTGAAATAGCCACATGTGGCAAGTAGGTACCATATTGGGCAACATGGCTCTAGAAAATAAAGAGAGCCTTGTTGTTCATGTTTAGTAATGAAGTCTAAACTGAATTTAATAGCTGTATGAATGGAAGGATATGGGAAATGATAGTCAAGGTATTGAAGCAATAAGATCTATAAGGCCTGGGATCTGATTGGTAGTAATAGGGCAAGGGGAAAGGTCTATTGGAGGTGATGGATGGTTATAGGCAGTCTTGATTAGGGGCGTGCTACCATAAGTACAGGTAGGGTCTTGAGGGAAGAGCAAGCATTGTAATTATTAATTATAATAAGTAAACATTATAAAAAGGAGAAACTGATAATACTGATTTTAGTCGCTTTGGGTATGGTGGAATGATAAACATTTTAAAGGCAGAAATATGAATTTGGAGTTTTAAGATGGGTTAGGCTATTTGAGTCAAATAAGTGAAATTATTAATATTTTAATTGTACATTATAATTAATATTTTAAAATGAGAAGATTGATTTGATAGTAGAAAAGAGTCACCAGAAAGAGTTAGGTGATGAGGCTTTGCTTGGACTGGACTGAGATAGTAACACATTAGATGTGACAAAAGGGAAAAATTGTTTGAGTCATATTTTACCCATTCCCTCCAAATAAACTTTGTTTTTTCTTTTTTAAAACATTTTAATGTGTTCTTTTGTCAATTGTTCTTTTTTCAAATGATCTTCAGTTTCCTCTTTTCTTACTTCATCTTAATTCAGATCCAACACTCAGTTCTGGCTTTCTAGTGAAGCTGGACTTTGTCTTGTGTGACTCACACTGTATCTCTTGCTGTGGATATTTTTTATGTGATTTTCTTACTTTTTTCATTTCATTTTTTTTTTTAACTGCTGGTTGTCATTAGTATATGTCTCACTTACAGGCCAAATTGTGTTTTGGTTTTTGTTGGATTTTTGTGTTTTTTTGGGTGTGTGTGCGTGTGTGTTTTGGCCATGCTGCATGGCATTTGGGATCTAATTTCCGTACCAAGAATGGAACTTGTACCCCTATCAGTGGAAGCGTGGAGTCCTAACCACTGTACTGCCAGAGAATTCTCTATGTTGTGTTTCAGAACTGATCCTTATGTTTTGTACTTTAGTATTTTCCAACACGACCTACTATGGTTTCTTGAACACAGTGAAACCATGTGAAATGCTTTTTAAACAAACCCACAGGTTTAAGTATGAGGGTAGTGAAATAAAGGTAGTATTATTGACAACTTTTGAATAATTAAGAACTGATCTGGGAGGAATTATAGTTTTAGTTGCATTGACTATAATATAGTAGGCACACGTACGTTTATAGGCAAAGAGGAAAATGAAACTGGAGCACAGGATGTTAATGAAGTAAGAGGGCTTTGCTGAGGTCATGAGAAGGGATAATCTCTGATGAGGCATTGAGAAGAGATGGTAAGGACTTTTATCCCTGGAAGAAGAAAAGGATTAGTAATAAATGTTGAAAATGGATATACTTGATAATCAGGCAGAAAGAAGTTAAAGTGAGCATTAAATCAGTTCTTATTCAGTTCCTTCATGTGTTTACATAGTTTGTTTCCTTAACTTTTTTAGTCTCCAGAGTATGCGCAGTTTCCTTGCCTCATGATCCACTTCTCTTGAAAGCCAGCAATGTTGCAACTCGGATCAGTCTGCCATAGTCAAATCTTCCATTGATTCTCTTCCTCTGACTCCTTTCACTTTTAAGGATTCCTGTGATTACAGTTGGCCTACGGGATAATCCAGAATAAGTAAAAATACTTGTATTTGTGAAGTGCCTTTTGTCTTTTAAGGTAACATACTTAACAGAATCTGAAGATTAGGGTTTAAACATGTTTTGACACCATTATTTCACCTTCCACAGAAATATTGTCTGGTGCTGTGAGAATGTCTGAATTCTGCCTCCTAGTGCAGTGATGACATATAGTTTTGGATCAGTTTAGCAGGTACTGAGATTGAATAGCTGCTGCAACCCATTGCACATCATTTGGTTTTAGTTTATTTCAACCAGTCAGTGAACTAAGCCCCATGAACTGCAGCACTCCAGGCTTCTCTGTCGTTCAGTGTCTTGCAGAGTTTGCTCAAATTTGTGTCCATTGAGTCGGTGACGCCATCCAACCATCTCACTCTCTATCACCGCCTTCTCCTCCTGCCCTCAATCTTTCCCGGCATCAGGGTCTTTTCCAGTGAGTTAGCTCTTCGCTTCAGGTGGCCGTAAAGTATTGAGATCCCCATTAAACAAGTAGTTTTGCATCAGGTAACAAGAACGAAGGTAGCTGCCACTTTTTAATATGAAGCTGAGATGCTGCTTGGGGCCAGGCCAGTTGTGTTCTTGAATATACCATTTCCATTTGACAAGTGAGGAATTTCTGGGCCCTTGCCACATGGTTTAGTCTGACTTACTAATAGACATCATAGGCTCAAGAGCTACGTTGTTCTATGGGTTTCCTTTTGAAAAGAGTCCATGGGCAGGCTCATAGCTGCTTTTCAAAAAGGGGTGGGGCACTACCCTTGGGATTGTGGGGCACTAAAGAGAGACAGTGTTAGCTTCCTTATTTCACACAAAGTGTTGGTCTGTCTCTGGGAAATTTCAGTGAGAGGAAGGACCAAAGATGCCTTATAGCAACCAGGATCCATTGCAAAAAAAAAAAAAAAAACAGCACTGAAGTCTTTTGTTCTCATCTAAATAAATTCAAAGTTGGCAGTATAGATTGCAGGAGGTATTGAGCTGTGAGACAGTCCAACTGTCCATTGTTCCTTAACATACAGACCCCTCCACCTGCATTTTCTGAGGGAACCAGGATTCCTGTGATTCACCTTGTTTCTGCCCATAGTGATTGTTTGCCAGTTTCCTTCCTTTCATGCTCAGTGTAGATAAGTAGTTCTGTAACTGTTATCTGAAAGGGTTGGAACCTTCTGTCCACTGAGGGTGACTCAGAATTGAAATTAGTTATTATTATGGTAGGGTGAAACTGAAGCCAACCGCCAGATTGGCGAGAAAATCTCCTACCTGCAGGGTTTTTGTTTGTTTGTTTTAAAATTGAAGTATAGTTGATGTACAGTCTTACATATGTTGCAGGTGTACAATGTAGTGGTTTATAGTTTTTAAAGTCTATATAGCTATTATAAAATATTGGCTGTATTCCCTATGCTATATAATAATCTCCTTTAGCCTGGAGGAGGTTTTAGCAGCCACCTCCTAAGTTCTTCCTCATTATCAGACAATAAAATGAAGAACCGTGTACTGCTTTATTGACCATACAGTTTGCTCAGTGTGTTTGTTAGTCATTCCCACAGGCTTCCCTCATATCCCATTAGTTGGCCCTTGAAGCCCTTATCCTTCCTTTTCCAGAAAGCCATGTCTCTTAACAGCATTATATTCCTATCACCAGACGGTCAAGAACTGTAAAAGGGGTCTTATAAGGTATACCCTACTTATAAGGTAACCAGTTAGAAGACAAGAGAATTTTGGATTAGAGATAAAGTATAGTTTACTACTTAAAGCAGTAGAAGTAACCAGAGTATCCGTATTTTTGCACAATTCCCCCAAGACCCAGTTTCCATAGGGCAGAGCACAGAGGGCCAGATGACAGCTGCTCATGCATTCTGTTGCAGTAGAACCCTAAGCTTTGGGCCCCTGAATATTTTGTAATAGTAAATGTGGCTGCCCTTTGTTCCTAAGGTATACATTCTGTCTTTTAAGTCTGCTCATTATACAAACAACCTTGAAAAGATAGTTTAGATGATGGGCAAGTCATTGCCTTATTTATTTGCAAGACATAAAGAAAGAGCAGAGACTTATGTAAGAATTGTCTTCTAACATAAGACACTCCTCAGATTATGAGAATTAATACATTGTTAATTTTTCATTCACAAGGACATCCAAAACAGATGTTCTTAATTAACAGCTTTCTTACAAGCCATGAGTTAGGACTTTTGGTTCCTTCCATTTTTGCTTCTCGGCCTTCTTTTCAGTGTTGGTTCTGTGTCTGCTGTGTTCCCTTGTATTAATCCCTGGAAGAGGAAGGGGCATGGACACTCAATACTCAAGGCTATTAAAGAGCAGGCCCAGAGGCAGCACACGTCATTTTTCATTCAGATTATAATTGACCTGAACCCAGTTAAATGCCACATCGGACTGCAGAGGAAACTGGGAAATGTCTAGTTATACTCTGAATAAGGGAAAGAAACGGGCTTGGTGAATAGCTAGCTGTCTCTACTTCATTTTAGCCCATTCTTTTTGTTAGCAAAGTCGCTCAGTCGTGTCCGACTCTGCGACCCCATGGACGTAGCCTATGAGGTTCTTTGACCCATGGAATTTTCCATGCAAGAGTACTGGAGTGGGTTGCCATTTCCTTCTCCAGGGGGATCTTCTTGACCCAGGGATTGAACCCGGGTCTCCAGCACTGCAAGCAGACGATTTTACCACCTGAGCCACCAGGGATATGTAATTATTTAAAAAAAAATAAAACAAGGGAAAGCATTTTTAAAAATGCAAATTAATTAAAAAAAAAATACTCCAGAATTCACCATCCAGAAATAGCTATCATTACTACTAAGTAAGCATTCCAGATTTTTATAAATAGGTAGATAATAGATTTTGAAAGGATGGTTAGAACAATCAAAAATACTAAAATGGTGCAATACTGTTGGTTTTTTAACAAATGTTAAACTTAGATTTACTTGGCTCTATAAAAGAAAGTGAAGCAAATAGATAAATTGAACTTCATATAAAATTTCCTTATCCCAACAGATATTATTTCCTTAAACTTCTACCTTTAATTGTGGAGATAAAGCACACAAAAAATCACTGAAAAGTAAGATCATCCTTCTAGTTCAGATGCTTTTAACTATAACAGAATATTGCTGAAGCAATGGAGAATTATTGTTTTGCATAAGATGCTCAGAGGCTATTCTGAGATTGGTTAACTTAGCAATGGTCAATTCAATGGCGGTAGAGCATTATTGTCTTTCTTGTGGTTCTCTTGGTTTCTCTAGGCATGGTTGGCAGGTCACTGCAGCTGTTCCAGGGGTCATGTCCTACCACTTGAGTATCTGAAGACAGCAAGGGAGTACCTTTCAAATAGAACATTCCCAGCCATCTCACAGAAAATTTCCTCTTCTGTTTTATTATCCTGACCTAAATCTATCCCAGACCTAAAGCGGTCTGTGGCTCAGGAGGTAGATTTATCTAAATTGACTTAGATATTCCATGTTCACCTCTGGGCTTGAAAATATGAGGATGTGAGAGAGTGATTAGCCAAAGAAAACCAGGCTTTGTCTACAAGGAAGGATTTTATGTGCAATTACTATTTGGTGGCAAATTATTTTAACTATGTGCTTCACAGTCTATATTGAGCTCCTGCTATGAAAGGCGAACAGTATCCCTGTGCTCTTCTCATTTCCTTCCATCCAGTTTGTTTTTAAAGATATTTATGTTGTGTTTTTCATGTCTGAGACATTCTCTTCTATAAACAATCCTCACAGTTGTTTTAGGGATTTGTTCTGTGTTCAATTTAAATTTGTTAGATGGTCACTACCTTTCACCACAGCTTCTCCATTGAGTTCTTTATATCATCTCAAATTGGCAGAGCTTTAGTATTCAGTAACTTTTTTTCAAGAATACGTTCTTCAGACCTGTATTCTCTGACTTTGTTCATAATGGAAAGTGTTTTCTTCTTGTCCTAATTTTTGAATCGAATCTTGGCTGTATATATATTGGGTGACACTTTCTTTCCTTTAAGAATTCAGGCAGTGGACCTAGACTATTGCTGTGGGGAGGACCAGGGACAGTCCTACCCCACTGACACCCGTGCAGTCTGCTAAGTTTAACTACAGTAAGTCTTGCTGTTGAACATTCTATAACTGAATTTTTCAGAACGCACCCCCCTCCCCCCTTTTATTTTGTAGGCTCTTATGTTTGAATACATTTTCTGTTCTCCATTCATTGGATTCTCTACTGTAGGGACACAAGTTATACTTAACGTTTGATTATTGTTGTATGTAACTGTTAAATGTTCCTCTCTGAACCGCCCCCCCACCCCCACCCCCCTTGTTTTTTTTTTTTGACTTTGCTGCGTGGCTTGTGTGATCTTAGTTCCCTGACCAGAGATTGAAGCCACAGCAGTGAAATCACCCGGTCCTAACCATTGGACCGCCAGAGAATTCCCTCTGAACACTTTAATATCTGCTGATTTTTCATTTGCATTACTATGATTTTTTTCATGCCCTTTTTAGAGCAATATTTTTATTCTCAATAATGTATGCTTTTCCCCTTGTTGATTCTATTTTAGTTGCTAATTCTGTTTTAGTTTTAAAATTACTTTGGTCCTACAATCCCTTAGTTTTTTTAACCATTTTGTTTTATCATCTCATTTTGTGCTTTGTTTGAACATACATTAGAATGAAGTTTTACTTAGCATGGAACAATTTGAGAAACACCTCTATGCTGAGTTATATTTATTTGTAGGTTGAGAGTTCTGGTTCTCTTTTGCATGTTATGCTCTTTATGTTGTTTCCTTTTCGGCTATAGTTTCTTTGCCTTGCAACTTTTTCCTTTCTTGCTCATGTTTTTGAGGCTCTTTCTGGGTATTTGCTCCTCTTTAGTTAAGACCATTTCGTGAATCTCTTCTCAACATTTTTGAGACTAGGGTTTGAGGACTAAGTGTCTCTTTCTGATTCCAGAGGAACTGTCAAGGGTGCAGTGTACAAACTCAACTGGGACAGTATGCAGTTTTTGGTAGAACCCAGGCTCAGCTCTCTTCTAATTCTTGATTAAATATCTTGTGCTAGATTTTAATCTCTTAACTGTGTGGGGATAGTTCACAGACTTAAGAATACCCTCTGATTTTATATAATTCATTCCTAGCCTAGATTGTCTACTTCCAAACAGTCAGTACTCTCCCTTCCCCTAGCGTTTCCTGTTTCTGCTCTAAAGCCTGCACTACTCTTCAGGTAAAGAAAGAACAAATTAAATAGTCAGGAAAAGCAAAAGAAAAGGTTGTTTCTCTGCAGATTTGGGAGTTTTTGTGATATTTTTCAGAATTTTAGCTAATTGGAAGTAGGATTATTAATAGCTGAATTCTATAGTTCAGTTCAGGGCAACTTCTGCTCTATTTCTAGAGTCTTCTATTTCACTGCTTGCTTGCTAGTTTTTGTTTAATGTATTATCTGCTTCTGCCATTCCCCCTGGAGAAGGAAATGGCAACCCACTCCAGTACTCTTGCCTGGAAAATCCCATGGATGGAGGAGCCTGGTAGGCTATAGTCTATGGGGTCGCAAAGAGTCGGACACTACTGAGCGACTTCACTCACTCACTCACTCATCATTCCCCCAGTTTGGGTTGCTGTTTGGTTTGTTGTTTTCACTGGTTTTTGATTGATTTTTAATTGTTAACATTGGAAAAAATTGATGTGATTTTAAATCACCATTTAAAGCCTTGGGAGTTACTGAACATAGATCCTCTTTTCCGTAGTAGAAATTTAATTTCTAATATTAGGCTTCCTGATGAACTCTTCTTCACACTTAGTGATAATGAAATCTTTCCCACATATGAGCACATCTTTGTTAATTTAGAACTTTTCTGGGGAAATAACCTCAAGCACCATGTTGCATTCCTTTTAGAATTCACTTTCTGACTAACCCCAAACATTTCTTTCTACCAGTGTTTCTGTGATAACATATGTATTCCTCAGACTCTGAGATATCTAATTCCTCTGTGTTGGAAGACAGGAGCTTATTTCAAGTATTACCTCTACTGTCTTGTACTTTACTTTTGCTTTAATGATTTCTTTAACCATTCCGGTTTGAATACTGGAAATGTCTCTTAGTTGTTCATCATGCTCTAAATTTAGGTTAAAAACTCCTGTATTGTCCCTACCTTCTACAGGGAAAGTAGTTCATTCTGCAGCTAAAGATACTTTTAAGATGGAATCATTTTCTCTCCTTTCCTTTAAATCTTTCTTCTTTCCCCTACTCTTTCAAATTTTCTTTTTATAGTTTGTCATGGGTACCTTATTTATTTTTTTCTTTAAATTAAAAAGAGTTTTTGTTTCAGCTAAGTTTCTTGGGAGGTATAGATAAGAATCTATTTTGTACTTGTTTAAGCCATTCCTTTCTGATCTATAAAAGTAGATCATCACAGGGCTGCTTTAAGGATGAAATGAGATTTTATATACATATGTATATTATAAGTTGCTACAATTCTGATTATTTTTATTGTTAATTATACACACTGATGTATTTGGGAGTGACACCAGTTGTCCTGACCTATAGTTTTACATAAAAATAGTGTTTATTCCCTTCTGGTTGTTGTTCTCTCTTTGCATAAAATTTTTATTCACTTATTAAACTTATTTTTTATGGAAGTAATATAGTTGATATGCAGTATTATATTAGTTTTGGGTGTACTATGTAGTGATTTGATACTTACATATATTATGAAATGATCACCATAAGTCCAGTAGCCATCTGTCCAGTGTTCTTGACAATATTATTGACCATGTTCCTTATGGTGTATCTTATACCTACCTCCCTTTGTTTACTTATTTTATAACTGAAAGTTTTCACTCCCACCCTACTCTGCATCTGAATCTGTTTCCATTTTGGTTTGTTCTGTTTTTTAGATTCCACATAAGAGTAAGGTCATATGGTGGTGTTTGTCTTTCTCTCTCTGACTTATTTAACTTAACATAATACCATCTAAGTCCATTCAACTTAACATAATACCATCTAAGTCCATTCATGTAAAATAGAAAGTTTTTTTTTTTTTTTTAATTGTTGAGTAATGTTACACAGGCACACACAGCATCTTTATGCACTTAATCTATTGATGGCCAATTGGGTTACTTCTATATCTTGGCTATTGCAAATAATGCTTCAGTGAACGTTGTGTGTATGTTGTTTCAAATTAGTGTTTTTGTTTTCTTTGGGTGAATACCCAGAAGTGAAACTGCTGGATAATAAGGCAGTTCTATTTTTAATTTTTTGAGGAATCTTCATATTGTTTTCCATAGTGGCTGAGCTAATTTGCAATCCCACCAACAGTTCACAAATGTTCTTTTTTCTGCATCCTTTCCAGTACTTGTTATTTGTTGTCTTTTTGATGATAGCCATTCTGACAGGTGTGAGGTAGTATATCATTGTGGTTTTGATTTGCATTTCCCTGATTATTAATAATGTTGAGACTCTTTTCATATGTCTATTGGCCATCTGAATGTCTTCTTTGGAAAAATGTCTATTCATGTACTCTGCTCATTTTTTAATTTGTTTTTTTGCATATTGAGTTGTATGAGTTCTTTGCATATTTTGGATATTAACTCCTTATCAGATGTATTGTTTCCAAATATGGCTGTTTCATTTCCTTCACTGTGCAAAAGCTTTTCATTTTCAGTTTGATGTAGGCACATTTATTTATATTTGCCTTTGTTTCTCTTACCTGAGAAGACATATCTAGAAAGAGTCTGTTAAAATCAATGTCAAAAGGCATACTGTCCATGTTTTCTTTTAGTTGTATGGTTTCGGGTCTTCTATTTAAGTCACTTTGAGTTTATTTTTGTATACAGTGTGAGAAAGTAGTCTGATTCTTTTGCATGTGGCTGTCCGGTTTTCACAACATTATTGATTGTAGAGAATATCTTTTCCCTTTTGATTCTTCTTGCCTCCTTTGTTGTAGATTAATTGACCTTATAGTATTAGTTGCTCAGTCGTGTTCTGACTCTTTGCAATCCCATGGATTCCATGGGATCCCACCAGGCTAGTCTGTCCATGGAGTTTTCCAGGCACAAATACTGGAGTTGGTTGCCATTTCCTCCTCCAGGAGATCTTCCTGAGCCAGAGATTGAACCCAGGTCTCCTGCATTGTAGGCAGTTTCTTTACTGTCTGAGCCACCAGGGAAGCCCAATTGACCCTATAAATATGGGTTTATTTCTGGATTCTGTTCCATTCTGCTGATCTCAGTGTCTGTTTCTGTGCTAGTACCGTACTGTTTTGATTACCAACAGTTTGTAGTATAGTTTGAAATCAGAAACTGTGACATCTTCAGCTTTGTTTTTCTTTCTGAAGCTTGACTCTTTGCATAAAATTTTAGAGTGAAACTCATATTAACCATTTTACCAGATCTTTATTCCTTTAGAACATACTTTTAAAATGACCATTACATGGTTGTATAATAATTTTTTCAACCACACCTGTGTTGTTGAACATTTAGATTATCTACAGTTTTTTTTCTCATTGCAAATAGTAGCATAATAAACTATATTTGAACCTTCACTTGTTAGAGATGAAATTACTAGTCAGATACTATATCTACAGTTTCTAACTCTTATGTTTAAAATGGTCCATTGCATGTTTACATTCTCTTTAGCATTGTATGCTAGTGCTCATTTCACTGTAACTTGGGCAACATTGGGTCTTAAAATTAAAAATAAAAATCCAACAGTTTTGGTGTTAAAAAAATTTAGGTAATAGAATAGTATTGCCATTAGTTCTTCAGTCCTTGGTTGCACATTTTTTGTTTTGTGGCTCATTGTTTCTTTTGTGAATTGTCCTTTGTGTTGTTTCATAGCATGTTTATTTTTTCTTACTGATTTATCAACATTTTAAACACTAAAATACAGAACATGTTAACTTATTTCTCAGTTTGTTTTTAGCTTTTTAATGATTTTTAAATTGATGCACAAGTATTTGAATTTGAATAGCTAAAACTACCTTTTCTGTTTCTGATTTTTACTTTGTTTTATGCTTAAGTCTTTCCTCCTTTAAATTTCAAATTTTAAAAAACATTTTCTTCAGCCTCTTAGATTATTTTAATTTTTAACTATAAAATAATCTGTTTAGATTTTATCTTTTTTTTGTATAAGACATTTTTACTACATTATTAACCACTTTTTCTAGTATTATTAAATAATTTCAGTCTTTCCTGCTGATTTGGAATCCCATCTTTTTCATATGCTAAGTATTTAGATGTAACTGAATATTTTCCTGAATTTTTTTTCCTGTTCTGTTAAAACCAGCCTATCTCTTTAGTGTGAAAGTCATTACACTGCATTGATTCATATTTCACAGGCCTATGTTGTAGATGTAATCTACTCACAATCTCTCCCAGTGAACATTTACAATCTCAGCATATATTTCTTGGTGTATTACATAGGACCAAAGTGGTGTATTATTCTGTTTTGTCTTACATACATTCATGTTTTTATACCTATACATGTATACTTTAGTTTTTACTCTTCTGTTCTCTCCACGATTGTAGCTGTTGTTTGTGAGTGTGTTATTCTCTCAGTTGTGTCCAGCTCTTTGCGACCCCATGAACTGTAGCCGACCAGGCTCCTCTGTCCATGAGACTCTCCAGGCAAGAATACTGGAATGGATTGCCATTCCCTTCTCCAGGGGTCTTTCCGATCCAGGGATTGAACCGAGTCTCCTGCATTGTAGGCAGATTCTTGACTGAGCCACCAGGGAAGCCTCGTGGAGATTGTTCATCTTGTTTTTCAGTGTCGTTCTCTGTAAAATATATATAAAATTATCCCAGCTCTTGTACCCTTGATGAATAAAGCCCAGTATGGGAAGTAGAACATGAAGAAGGATGGAGAGGCTCCTCTATTACCTTTATGGGAGAAGAGTATTGATACAGAACTTACTGCAGTCAAGGATCATATTTATAAACTAGATTGTATAGTTATATTTGTTATTTTGGTGAATATAAAAATTCCAATATGAGTTACTTTTAATTTCTACTTTCATTAACTCCCATTACCTAGTTGTGAATTCTGGTTTTGTTTGAATTATCTACTATTCCTTGGTAAACCACTTGACGACTTTTAGTGGTATACATTTTTTAGTGGTTAGGGCTCAGCACAATTTGTCTTGCCTTCACATGGTATCAGCTGGGCTTAATCATGAGTCTACTCTCAGCTGGTGGCTGGCTGGGTGATGTAAGGTAGTCTTATTTACGTGTCTCAATTGACATGCTGCTGACTCTAGGCTGGGATTAACCCCAGTTCTTCTCCATGGGACCTCTTTTTCTACCTAGCCTCTCTATCAGAAAAGTGTGAACTGACTCTCTACATGATGACTAGAAACTAAGGCGGCAAAGGTGAAAGCCATAGAGGGCTTCTCAAAGCTCTTGGCTCCTCAACTTCTATATGACATCCTCATACAAAGAATTAGAGGCATGGTTCCTTATGATCTGTCACAGTTAAAACAACTTCATAGTAACAAAGTTTCCTAAAAACTCTGAATAAAAACTGTTACTTTTATTTTACATTTTCTAAAGTATTAACCTTGCTATAGAGAGGTATCTTATGTACTTAAATCAGTAATTAAAAACAAAAAGGGACAGTAGTCTTAGGTATTATAGTAAAACATCTATCCTTTATTTGTACACATTTTGTTTTGCTGATATGCTCTCTCTTCTAGGGCAGGGCCAGTGGTAGTATTCTTTCATGCTTTGAATAGATTAAGTGCTCTGAATGGTTAAACTTAAGTACTATGAGAAATAAGTTGAATTAACTCTTTCAGTTCAGTTCAGTTCAGTTCAGTCGCTCAGTCGTGTCCGACTCTTTGAGACCCCATGAATCACAGCACGCCAGGCCTCCCTGTTCGTCACCAACTCCCGGAGTTCACTCAGACTCATGTCCATCGAGTCAGTGATGCCATCCAGCCATCTCATCCTCTGCCGTCCCCTTCTCGTCTTGCCCCCAATCCCTCCCAGCATCAGAGTCTTTTCCAATGAGTCAACTCTTCGCATGAGGTGGCCAAAGTACTGGAGTTTCAGCTTTAGCATCATTCCTTCCAAAGAGATCCCAGGCTCATCTCCTTCAGAATGGACTGATTGGATCTCCTTGCAGTCCAAAGGACTCTCAAGAGTCTTCTCCAACACCACAGTTCAAAAGCATCAATTCTTTGGCGCTCAGCTTTCTTCACAGTCCAACTCTCACATCCATACATGACCACTGGGAAAACCATATCCTTGACTAGATGGACCTTTGTTGGCAAAGTAAGGTCTCTGCTTTTCAATATGCTGTCTAAGTTGGTCATAACTTCCCTTACAATACGCTTACCTACTGATTCAAACAATTGAGAACAATTTGGTTAAAGTATTTTGATGTTAAATAAAGTTGGGTTCCTAATATGTAGTTAATTTCTTATTAATTCTTTTTGTATTTCAATTCATCAGTTTTAACAGAGATAACTGATTTGTCTATGTTTTGAGTAAACATCAAAAAGAATTTCTTGTCTGAGTTTCTGTGCACTGGTTTGTAGTTTATGGGCCATAGAATTTAATGCATGGTGTTGGAGAATCTGATACTATTATGAGGTGATAGTGCATGTCAAAGTGTATAGAAATTTTAAAGTACTATTTATGAAATCTATACAACAGCATTTGGTATTTTTAATAGGACAAAAATAGTTTGTCAGATACAAATGTAGACTTCAGTTCATCTTTTAGGTTGGTCAAGGATAAGAAAACAAATCACCTTAATATTACTTACAGTAGTAGTACTATATATTGTAATATATAGTAATAGATGTAGTAATACCATCATATATTACTAGTATTGTTTATATATAAAATGATATCTGATTAGAAGTGAGTTTGGTTTTTTTTTGACAAGCATTTATTAATATTTTAAATTACTTGAATGTAATTATAAAGAAATACCATCTTTATTATGTATATATCAGTTTAAATTTAAATTGTATTTTACTTCTGTGCATTTTTAGAAATATAAAGAAAAGGACAAACACAAACAAAAACATAAGAAGCAACCAGAACCATCACCTGCATTGGTTCCTTCCTTGACTGTTACTACAGAAAAAGTAAGTTTTAAATGCCATATTTTGATTTACGTAATAACTAGTTTTGTGCTGACTTTTACCTTTTAACTAGTTATGTGCTGCATTTTGAAAATACTTGAATTGTCCTGGTTCCTCCTAACCAATTTTACATCTCTGAGACTACATCAAGCACGTTGATTTTCCCTCTCGTAGTCCTTTATCCTATCTTCTCTTTATTCTGTGCTTATTTCTTAAGAATGTTAAGAAGTAGGTGACATCATTGACATGTATATTTTGGGCTGTGCAGTTGACTTCTTCCATCTGTGATTTTGAATTCTGGCTTCAACACTTACAGACTGAACTCTTTAGGTTAATTAACCTCTTTGTAACTCAGTTTTATTGTTCGTAAAGTGGGGGGAGATAATTGTTGGAATTGAATGAGATAATGCATTTAAAGCAGTTAGAACAATATCTGGTTCATAGTAAGTATTACTTAGTAAATGTTAAATATTACTAAGATTATTATCATGTAGTTAACATGAAAGCAAGTGGAGACAGGGACAGGCAGCTGGGATTACTGTGAAAGGAGGGTGAGGGGGTTGCAGTAGGAGCAGAGGCCAGTGTGAGAGGCCAATCTTCTAAGACTATATAAGCCAGTGGAAGGTTTTTAATTTGAGTGAAAAATGAGCCATTAGAGTTTTAAGCTGAGATGTAACATGGTCTTAACTTAGGTTTTATAAGAACCTGCAGCTACTGGACTATAGAGAGTCAAGAATGAAAGGAAGACTCTCTATGGACTGTGGAGAGTGAAGAGTGAAAGGAAGGAGGCCATTAGGAGGTTATTGCAGTAATCCAGAAAGGGATGGTGGTGACACTAGAGGATTTTGATTTGTATTTCTTCAGTGACCTATACATACGTTAAACATATTTTCATGTGAATATTAGCTATTTATTTATTTATTTTGGTGAAGGGTCCACATCTATCCACCACCTCTCCCTTTTTATTGATTTATTACCGAGTTTTGTGAAGCATTATGTGTTGCAAGTCATTTATCAGATACATATATTTTCTTTTAAAAGTTTTATATTTTTATCTTTTACATTTAGGTCTGTGATCCATTTTGGGTTAATTTTTGTGTATGACGTGAGTTATACATCAAAGTCCACTGATTTGAATATTGATAATTCAGTTTTTCCTGAGCCATTTTTAGAACAGATTGTCCTTTCTTTATTAAATTACCTTTACCTCCATTTGTTGAGAGTCAGTTGACCATCTGTATATGGGCCTATTTCTAGACTCTAATTCTGTTCCATACCACACAATCTTGATTACTATAGATTTATAATGATGCTTGAGGTCAGATAGGGTCCACCTTCCAAGATTGTACTCTTTCAGAGTTGTTTGGGCTATTCTAGGTTCTGTGCATTTGTATATGGATTTCAGAATTAGATTGTCAGCTTTTAGAAATAAAACTGCTGGTATTTTGAATCAAACAGCAGTGAATCTACAGATCATTTGAGGGGGAGTATTAATACCTTAATAATACTGAGTTTTCTGATCTGTGAACATTGTGTGTGTTTGTGTCAGTGGACATTTAGATTGCTTCCATGATTTACCAGTTGAAAATAGTGCTGCTGTAAACTTTTGGGGTGCATGTATGTTTTTGAATTAGTTCTTACTGTCTGTTCTGGATATTTGCCCAGAAGTGGGATTGCTGGATCCATATGGTAGTTCTACTTGTAGTTTTTTAAGGAACCTCTATAGTATTTCCCATAGTGGCTGTACCAGTTTACATTCCACTGACAGTGTAGGGGAGGGTTTCCTTTTTTCAGTACCTTCTCCAGCATTTATTATTTGTTGACTTTTTGATAGCCATTCTGATCAGTGTGAAGTGATAATTTATCGTGATTTTGATTTGCATTTCTCTAATTATTGGCAATATTGAACATCTTTTCATGTGCCTTTTGGCCATTTGTATGTCTTCTTTCGAGATGTCTACTTAGGTCTTCTGCCCATTTTTTAATTGTATTGTTTTTCAGGTATTGAGTTGTGTGAGTTGTGTTTTTGCTTACTGTACACAGCTTCTCCATCTTTGGCTGCTAAGTATATAATCAGTCTGATTTCAGTATTGACCATCTGGTGATGTCCATGTGTAGAGTCGTCTCTTCTGTTGATGGAAGAGGATTTTTGCTTTGAGCAGTGCATTCTCTTGGCAGAACTATGTTAGCCTTTGCCCTGCTTCATTTTGTACTCCAAGTCCAAAGTTGCCTGTTACTCCAGGTGTTTCTTGACTTCGTACTTTTGCATTTCAGTCCCCTATAAAGAAAAGGACGTCTTTTTTTGGTCTTTGTTCTAGAAGGTCTTGTAGTTCTTCATAGAACCATTCAACTTCAGCTTCTTCAGCATTACAGGTTGCCGTATAGACTTGGATTACTGTGATATTGAATGATTTGCCTTGGAAACGAACAGAGATCATTCTGTTGTTTTTGAGATTATACCCAAGAACTGCATTTAGGCCTCTTTTACTGACTATAAGGGGTACTCCATTTCTTCTAAGGGATACTTTGCCCACAGTCGTAGATATAATGATCATCTGAGTTAAATTTGCCCATTCCAGTCCATTTTAGTTCACTGATTCTTAAAATGTCAATGTTTACTCTTGCCATCTCCTGTTTGACCACTTCCAATTTACCTTGATTCATGGACCTAACGTAACAGGTTCCTATGCAATATTTGTTCTTTACAGTATTGGAGTTTACTTCCATTAGCAGTCATGTCCACAACTGGGCTTTGTTTTCGCTTTGGCTCCATCCCTTCATTGTTTCTGGAATTATTTTCCAGTCTTCTCCAGTAGCATATTGGGCACCTACTGAGGTGTTCATGTTTTAGTGTCATATCTTTGACAGCTTACAGTGAATGGTATCGGATTCGTTATCTCAGAAGATTAAACTTCAGGACCAGGAACCAGGCTTGATCACTCAAGAGCTTTTGTATTGCAGAGTTTTATTTGAGTATAAAAAGGGACAGAGAAAGCTTCTGACATAGACATCAGAAAGGGGATGGAGAGTGCACCCCTCGCTAGTGTTAGCAAGGGAGTTATATACTTTTTTAATTGGTTATTATAATAAATCAAAGAATGTCTCAAGTTTGTGAAAATTTTACCAAACCCTGTCCCACAATTTACATTTTAGGATAATAGGATTACAATTTAACAGTAGATAGATCCTACCAGACCCATCCTCATAAATACATTCTGATATATTGGGATTAATCACAAGGTTTTCAGGAAGGAGAAACTGTCCTCAAGCAGGGTACATTGTTGTTACATAATCCCTAGTACAGAGTTTAAACTGAATTGTGTAATCATCAGTTCCAGGCTTAAAGAAAAAAAAAAAAAACAACTTAATTTTATGTGACTAAGAATGTAGAGGAAAAAAAAAAAGTTTGTCCTTTCCTCCTCCTTGAGAACCCCAGACCCCCTTATCCTCCTCGGTGACCCTGGACTTCTTATGAACCTGCCTAAGAATTGACTCTCATCTTTTTGCCTTTTCATACTGTTCATGGGCTTCTCAATGCAAGAATAATGCAGTGGTTTGCCATTCCCTTCTCTAGTGTACCACATTTGGCAGAACTCTCCACCATGACCCTTGTGTCTTGGGTGGCCCTACACTGCATGACTCATATGTTCATTCAGTTAGACAAGGAGTTTTATAAACTCTTTATAAAGAGTTTTATAGTTTTTTATTATACATTTAAGTTTGTAGTCCATTTTGAGTTCATTTTTATAAGGGATATGTGTTCTGTGTCTAGATTCCTTTTTTTAGTTTTATGTGCATATTTAATATTCTAGCACCATTTGTTGAAAAGCTTATCTGTATTTCATTGTATTACTTTTGTGATCAGTTGACAGTATTTGTGTGGATCTATTTCTGGGCTCTCTGTTCCATTCATCTATTTGTCTGTTCTTTCATCAATACTATGATGTCCTAATTACTGTAACTTTATAGTGAGTCTGAAATTGAGTTAATATCAGTGCTCCAACTTGCCTTTCAATATTACGTTGGCTATTTCGGGTCTTTTATTTCTTCTTGTGTAGAATCAATTTCTCAATAGTCACACACACACACACACACACACACACACACAAATGCTGGAATTTTGATTCAGAATGTTTAGAATCTGTAGATGAAGTTGGGACATTTTGATGATATTGGCAATTTATCTATCTATGAAGTTGGAAAAATTCTCCATTTACTTAGTTCTTTAATTTTGTTCATCAAAGTTTTGTTTCTTCCTCATACAGACCTTCTACATATTTAGTTAGATTTAACCTAAGGATTTATAATTTGAAATTCAACTTGTTTCTTCCTGGTATATAGGAAACCAGTTTCCTTTTTTACATTAACCTTATTCTGAAACCTTGCTATAATCACTTTTTTTTTTTTTAAGGCTTGTTGCTTTCATTTTAGTGTGAAGTAAATTTGTATATCAAAGGAAAAAAATCGGGTGATGGTTGAATAGGTAGCATTTTTCCTCTCTCAATGTCACATAACGTAATCGTACATATGTAATTAACATGTTTTAGACTTGACTAAATACAATGTTTTCTTTTTCCCTCATTGTTTTTTAAATTGTTTTCCTATTTATTACAAAATGTTGAGCAGAGTTCTGTGTGCTATATAGTAGGTTCTAGTTGGTGATTTATTTTAGCTATAACAATGTTGTCTGTGTCAATCCCAGACTCCCGTATAGTTAATTGTTCTTTATTGGGAACTGCTGGCAGATGAAAGGATCTCATTGGATGCCGTATCTTAAAATGCATCTCTGTGATAAAAGGAGTTAGAAGAATGAGACTGGTTTATGGAAATAGGCAAGAATATAGGCTTCTGGAACAGTTTGGAGGTTCCTTAGAAAACGAAGACTAGAGTTACCATATGACCCAGTAATCCTACTTCTGGGCATGTATCTGGAGAAAAACTTTGTTTGAAAGTATACATGTACTCCATTGTCCATTGAAAGACCTTTTAGAACTAACACCAAAGAACGAGGTCCTTTTCATTATAGGGGACTTGAATCCAAAACTATGAAGTTGAGAGATACCGGGAGTAACAGGAAAGTTTGGACTTGGAGTACAAAATGAAGTAGGGCAAAGGCTAACAGAGTTCTGCCAAGAGAATGCACTGGTCAAAGCAAAAACCCTCTTCCATCAATACAAGAGATGACTCTACACATGGACATCACCAGATGGTCAACACTGAAATCAGATTGATTATATTTTTAGCAGCCAAAGATGGAGAAGCTGTGTACGGTCAGCAAACACAAGACTAGGAGCTGACTGTGGCTCAGATCATGAACTCCTTATTGCCAAATTCAGACTTAAATTGAAGAAAGTAGGGAAAACCACTAGACCATTCAGATACGATCTAAATCAAACCCCTTACGGTTATACAGTGGAAGTGACAAATAGATTCAAGGGATTAGATTTGATAGAGTTCCTAAAGAACTATGGATGGAGGTTTGTGACATTGTACAGGAGGCAATGATCAACACCATCCCCAAGAAAAAGAAATGCGAAAAGGCAAAATGATTGTCTGAGGAGGCCTTACAAATTGCTGAGAAGAGAAGAGAAAAGAAGAGAAGCTAAAGGCAAAAGAGTAAAGGAAAGATATACCGTTTGAATGCAGAGTTCCAAAGAATAGCAAGGAGAGATAAGAAAGCCTTTCTCAGTGATCCATGCAAAGAAATAGAGGAAAAGAATAGAATGAGGAAGACTACAGATCTCTTCAAACCAGGGGAACATTTCATTCCTTGGAAGAAAGGCTAATACCACCCTAGACAGCATATTAAAAATCAGAGACATTACTTTGCCAACAAAGGTCCGTCTACTCAAAGCTATGGTTTTTCTAGTAGTCATGTATGGATGTGAGAGTTGGGCTATAAATATGAAGAAAGCTGAGCGCTGAAGAATTGATGCTTTTGAACTGTGGTGCTGGAGAAGACTCTTGAGAGTCCCTTGGACTGCAAGGAGATGCAACCAGTCCATCCTAAAGCAAATCAGTCCTGAATATTCATTGGAAGGACTGATGCTGAAGGGGAACTCCAATACTTTGGCCACCTGATGTGAAGAACTGACTCATTGGAAAGGACCCTGATCCTGGGAAAGATTGAAGGTGGGAGGAAAGGGGAAGACAGAGAATGAGATGGTTGGATGGCATCACTGACTCAATGGACTTGAGTTTGTGAAAGCTCTGGGAGTTGGTGATGGACAGGGAAGCTTGACCTGCTGCAGTCCATGGGATCACAGAGAGTTGGACACAACTGAGCAACTGAACTGAAGGGAACATTTCATGCAAAGATGGGCACAATAGAGGATCGAAATGGTATGGACCTAATAGAAGCAGAAGATATATCAAGAAAATGTGGCAAGAATTCACAGAAGAACTATACAAAAAATATCTTAATGACTCAGATAACACGGTGGTGTGATCACTCACCTAGAGCCAGACATCCTGGAGTCTGAAGTCAAGTGGCCCATCGCTATGAACTAAGCTAGTGGAGGTGATGGAATTCCTGTTGAGCTATTTCAAGTCTTAGAAGATGATGCTGTTAACGTACTACACTCAATATACCAGTAAATTTGGAAGACTCAGCAGTGGCTACAGGACTGGAAAAGGTTTCATTCCAATCCCAAAGAAAGGCAATGCCAAAGAATGCTCAGACTACCACCCAGTTGCACTCATCTCACATGCTAGCAAAGTAACGCTCAACATTCTCCAAGTGAGTCTTCAGCAGAATGTGAGAGAGTTCCCGAAAAATCTCTACTTTTGCTTTGACTATGCCAAAGCCTTTGTGTGGATCACAGGAATAAAGAGGTTGTAGATAATTGGTACAATTTCTTCCTTAAGTGTTTTGTAGAATTTACCAGTGAACCCATCTGGACCTGGTGCTTTCTGTATTTTGTTGGGTGTGGTTCATTATTGATTCAGTTTCTTTAATAGCCATAGGCCTGTTCAGATTGTCTCTTTTGTTGTATGACTTTTAACAGTTGTGTCTTTCAAGAAATTGATCAGTTTTCAGTAGGTTATCGAATTTGTGAACATAGAGTTGTTCATAATTTTCTTTGATTATCCTTTAATGGCCAAGAGGTGTGTAGTTCATTGTTCTCTCTTTCATTTCTGATATTAGCAGTTTGTGTCCTCCCTTTTTTTCTTAGTTGTCCTGGCTAGAAATTTATCAATTTTATATATCTTTGCAAATACCAGGTTTTGGTTCCATTGGTTTTTCTCTGTTGATTTTCTGTTTTCATTTCATTGATGTGTGCTTTTTCATTTTATCTTTCCTTCTGCTTATATTTGATTTAATTTGCTTTTTGTTTCTCTTTTCCTAAAGAACAGGGTAAGGTTATTCACTTAAGATCTTTTTTTTCTAATACAGCATTCAACGCTGGGGATTTTCTGGCAGTCCAGTGGTTAAGACTTCACCTTCCAATTCAGGGGGTGCAATTTCAGTCCCTGCTTGGGGTGCTAAGATCCCACATGCTTCGTGGCCAAAAAATCAAAAACATAAAAGAAAAACAGTATTTGTAAAAAATTTAGTAAAGACTAAAAAAAGTCCTAAAAGATGATGTTGTTTAGGACATTATAAGATTTCTATTTAGGATTTGTTGAAGTGTGTTTTATGGTGCACAATGTGATCTGTTTTGGTGAATGAATGTGCCATGTGAGTCTGAGAAGAATGTATGTTTTGCTATTATTGGATACAATAGTCTGTAGATGTCAATTATATCCACCTGATTAATGATGTTGGTCAGTTCAAGTATGTCCTTACTGATTTTTTGCCTACTGGATTTGTCCAGTTCTGATAGAGAGATGTTAAAATCTCTACTTACAGGAGTGGTTTCATCTCTTGTAGTTCTGTCAGTTTTTGCCTCATGTATTTTGATGTCAGGCAGAAACACATGAAAGACTTCTGTGTTATCTTGTAGTCTTGATAACTTTATTGGTATATAATGTCAGTTTTTATTCCTGTTAACTGTCCTTGCTCTGAAGTCTGTTCTGTCTGAAATACAGCTGTTCTTGGATTGTTCAGATTAGTGATTGTGTGGCATATCTTCTTCCATTTATTGATTTTTTTAATTTACATCCAGTGATTTTTAATCACATGTGTCTATATTTACTACACTTGAGTCTTGTTTTTTGATTCACTCTGACTATTTCTATCTTTTAATTGGTATATTTAGACCATTTATGTTTAGAGTGATTTGTTGATACAGTTTAGGTTGGTATCTACAAAAGCAGATTACTTTTTTGTTGCTCTTGTTCTTGGTCTTTGTTCCTGTTTTTTGTCTTCAACATGTTATCTCCCTTGTGTGGTATTTTTTGGATGTTTTATATGATTTCTTTTTCTCTCAATTCTTAACATATCAGTTGTTTTTTTCCCTCTTTCCTGGTTGTCCTCATGTTTGTAGTATGTCTTTACAGTGTATCTAAGGCTACATTCAATAACACTGTACTATTTCATGGTAGTACAAGTATCTTATAATAACAAAGTATTCCTAATTTCTACCTCCTGTCTTTTCTGTCAATACTGTTATTCATTTCACTTACACATGGTGTACATAGCATATGAATATATAACTATATATCAAATATATCATTGAGCAAACTATTAAAATCAATTAAGAATAAGAAAAATCAAAAAAAAAAAGAATAAGAAAAATCAATTACTTTACCTTCATTGATTCATTCTCTGATGTGCTTCTTCCTATAAATCCATGTTTCTGACCTGTTTCATTTTCCTTCTCTGAAGAATTTTTCACATTTATTGCAAGGCAGGGCTACCAGGAACAAATTACCTCAGTTTTTGTCTTTGTCTTTCACTTTTAGTATAATTTTGCAGTGTGCAGAATTTTAGTTTTCTTTTTTTCCTCAACACTGAATATTTTACATCACTCTGTTGTTTGCATTGTTCCTGAAGAGAAGTCAGTTGTAATTCTTTTCTTTGCTCGTTTGTAGGTAAAGCTGTCCACCTTGTGGGTTCTTTGAGAGTGTTTTCTGTTGTCTTTGATTTTCTGCATTGTCAGTATGATGTCCCTATGTTCTTTTGTTTGTTTGCTTGCTTTTTGGCCTTTATCTTTCTTGGTATTCTCAGAGCTTCTTGGATCTGTCATTGGGTTTCTGACTTTACTTTGGTTAAATTCCTAGTCATTATTCCTTCAAAATTACTTCTGTTCCTTTCTTTTCCTTCTGTTACTCCCACTACAACTGTGTTTACACCTTTTATAGTTGTCTTGTGATTTTTGGATATTGTTCTGTGTTTCTTAGTTGTTTTTTCTCTTGACTTCGTTTTTCGAAGTTTCTAGTTTCATGTCCTCAAGCTCTGAGATGCTTTTCTTAGCCTTGCCCAGTGTGCTAATGAGTACATCAAAGTCTTCATTTTTGTTATAGAGTTTTTGATCTCAAAGATTCTTTAATTTTTTCTTAGAGTTTCTTTTTCATTTTTTGCTTACAGTATCCATCTGTTGTTGCATGCTGTTTTTTTACATTAAAACCTTTAACATACTAATCATAATTTTAAAATTCCTGGGCTGGTAATTGCCACAATCCTGCCATATCTGTCTCTGGTTCTGATGTTTGTTTATTCTTTTCATGCTGTATATGTGTCTTTTAGTGTGCCTTATAGTTTTTTGTGAAAAAATGTGTATGATATAATGGATAAAAGCAAGTATGAAAAGTAGGCCTTTTAAAATAATGTGATGTTAAGAGAGGCAGAAAGCATTCTATATTCCTGTGGTTAGTTCTCAGTCTTTTGGTGAGCCTGCACTCCTGGACTGTGAACCACGAGTGATTCTCACCCCCTACCCTGCTTTGGTGGGACAGGATCAGGTGGGGGTTGTAGTTCGATATTTCCCTTCCTCCACCTACTTGAAGCTCTGATACAACTCCAGCAGATGATGCTCTGGTAAGGTAGATTCCTGAGAACAGGTCTTACTAAGAAGAATAGAATACCTTAGCATTTTTCAGAATCTTTCCTTCCCCCCTTCTCTAATGGAAGCATGCATGTATCTTTTCTTCTGGTATTCACTATCAAGACTTGGGTAGGTATCCTGGAGGTGAAACTTGAAAACTTTGAGGGCTTCCCTATGATTGAGGCCTGAGTGTTTTTCTCTCTCAGACTTGAACACACTGAACCTTCCGCAATTTGTTAGTCACACTTGAGGTTTTCCTACTCTGATATTGGTTGCCATGGAGATTTCTGTTTGGCTATGCTGTGATCCTCTATATCTGTCTGTCACAATTTGGGGGTTTTCCCTGTGGCCTGACTTCTCTGATGCATCAAAAAAGAGTTACTAACTTTTCAGTTTCTTATGCTTTTTACTTGTTAGGATGGGATGAAGGCTTCAAAGTTTCTTATTAAATGCTGAGTAGAATCTAGAAGTGCTAGTATGGACATTTAAGGCTAAAAGCTTTGTTCTAAGCACCACTTAAAAATTATGATATTGGCATTTTGTATTTTCATTTTACTTAGTTGAACAGATATCTTATGGCTTCCTTTTGATTTCTTGTTTGACTGTAGGTTACTTAGAAGCATTTCATTTACTGTTGAAATGTTTTAGAAATTTTTCACATCTTGTTGATTTCTCATTCAATATTTTTGTGTTATAATTCATTTTCAATTTTTTTTTTAAATGACACAGAACATGGATTATCGGTTTTTATGTGTGCTTTTTCAAAAGAATATTTATTTGTTCTGCTCTTATGAAGATTTTCTATAAATGTGAATTATGAGTTAGGTCAAGTTGACTTACATTGCTAGTTCTTTATGTCCTTTATATTTTTATATTTTTCTTCTACTTGTTCAATTATTGAGAAAAGGAAATGAACCTCTCTTACTATAACTGTACATTTTGTTATTTCTTTGTTTTTTTCTCTTCAGTTTTTGCTTCATTTATTTTGCAGGTCTCTTATTAGTTACAGAACATTTAGGAATCTTATATCCTCTTGATGAATAAACGTCTTTATCCTGGTAATATTCCTTGTTTGAAATGTACTTTGATATTAATGTTATGAATTCAGATTTCTTTGTATTAGTGTCAGATTGCTATGTCTTTCCCATGCTTTTAATATCTTTCTGTATTTATTGTTTAAATGGGTTTTTTTTGTAGGCAACATGAAGTCTTGAATTTCTTTTTTCACTGTTATAATCTCTGCCTTTTAATGGGAGTGTTCAGGTAATTTGCATGTAATGTGATTATTGATATGGTTGTATTTAAATCTATCCTTTGTTAATCCTTTTTAATTTGCCCATCATTTTTCATTTTCTTTCTTTTTCCTCATTGACCATTTTTGGTGATTCCATTGTGGCTGATTAGTAATAATTCTTCATTGTGTTATTTTTATTGGTTGCTTTAGGGTTTATACATCTTTAGCTTGTCAGAGTCTGCTTTCAAGAGATATTACACTATTTCACATACCACATAAGAACCTTGCAACTGTATACTTCCATTCCTACCCTGTTTTGTTTGGACCTGTTTCTGTGATGTTTTAAAATTGTTACGTATTTTATGAACCTCACAGTTGTTATTATTTTTGCTCTAAATCATCGGTTACTTTAAAAAGAGACTTAAGTAATTAAAAAACCTATATTTATCCATGTAGTTATTGTTTCTAGTGCTCTTAATTTGTGTACATTCACATTTGCATTGTTGTTGTCCTCCTTCCTAAAAGACCACCTGCAGTGTTTACTATGGTAAACACTGGTGATTAACTGCTGGTGATTAGTTTTGTCAGCTTTTTAAAAAAATCTGTAAAACAATTATTTTGCCTGTGTTTTTGCAAGATATTTTAGCTCACTTTAGAATTTTAGGTTAATGATTGTTTCTTTTAATACATTGAAGATTTTGCTCTTCTTTTTTTACCTTGCATCTTTTTCAGGAGAAATCTGTTTTCATCCTTATCCTTGTTTCTTAGAACTTAGACATTTTCCCTCAACAACCCCTCACCACCAGCTGCTTTTATAGTTTTCTTTTTCTTTTTGGTTTTTAGTGATAACTATAATTATGATGTGCATTCATGGAGTTTTCTTCATATTTCTTGTACTTGGAGTTAGTTGATCTGTAGGTTTTATAGTTTTCATTAAATTTTATAGATTTATTCAAAGTACTTTTTCTTTTTTTCCCCTCTGCTATAATTATTTTTAAGTCCTTTCCTCCTTCCTTTGGTCCCTGAAACCTCCCCCCACCTTTTTGGGGTACTGTAGTAGCATGTAAATTAGGCTTCTTAATGTTGTCCCATAGGTCACTGACACGTTAAAAAAGTCTTTCTTCTTTGTGTGTTTCATGTTTTTATTTTAATTAAAAATTTTTATTGGAATATAGTTGACTAACAATGTTTTGTTAGTTTCAGGTGTATAGCAAAGTTAATCGGTTATACATATACATATATACAGTCTTTTTAAATTTCTTTTCCTATATAGACCATTACAGAGTATTGAGTAGAGTTCCCTGTGCTAGACAGTAGGTCCTTATTAGGTATCTATTTTATATATAGTAGTGCATATATAGGAGAAGGCACCGGCACCCCACTCCAGTACTCTTGCCTGGAAAATCCCATGGACGGAGGAGTCTAGTAGGCTGCAGTCCACTTTCCCTTTTCCCTTTCATGCATTGGAGAAGGAAATGGCAACCCACTCCAGTGTTCTTGCCTGGAGAATCCCAGGGATGGGGGAGCCTGGTGGGCTGCCGTCTGTGGGGTCGCACAGAGTCGGACACGACTGAAGCGACTTAGCAGCAGCAGCAGCAGCAGTGCATATATATCAGTCCCAGTCTCCCAATTTACCCCTTTTCCTTATCTCCTGGTAAGTTATATGTTTGTTTTCTACATCTGTGACTCTACTTCTGTTTTGTGAATAAGTTCATTTGTACCCTTTTTATAGATTCCACGGATTAGTGATATCACGTGATATTTGCTTTCTGTGTCTGACTTACTTCACTTGGTATGACAATCTCTGGTTCCGTCCATGTTGCTACAAATGGCATTATGTTGTTGTTGTTGTGTTGTTGTTGTTGTTTTTAAAGAAATATTCATTTTATTTATTTGGCTGCACCAGATCTTAGTTGCAGCGTGTGGAATCTAGTTCCCTAGCCAGGGATTGAACCCAGGCTCCCTGTATTGGGAATGCAGAGTCTTAGCCACTGGATCACCAGGGAAGTCCCTGTGCTGCTGCTGCTGCTGCTAAGTCGCTTCAGTCGTGTCCGACTCTGTGCGACCCCATAAACGGCAGCCCACCAGGCTCCCCCGTCCCTGGGATTCTCCAGGCAAGAAGACTGGAGTGGGTTGCCATTTCCTTCTCCAATGCAGGAAAGTGAAAGTGAAGTTGCTCAGTCGTGTCCGACTCTTAGCCACCCCATGGACTGCAGCCTACCAGGCTTCTCTATTTGTGGGATTTTCCAGGCAAGAGTACTGGAGTGGGGTGCCATTGCCTTCTCTGGGAAGTCCCTATATTGTTCTTTTTTGAGGCTGAGTAATATACCATTGTCTCTATGTACCACATTTTCTTTATCCATTCCTCTGTTGTTGGACACGTAGATTATTTCTCTGTCCTGGCTATTGTAAATAGTGCTACAGTGAACATTGGGGTGCATGTAAATTTTCAAATTACAGTTTTCTCCAGGTATTTGCCTAGGAGTGGAATTGTAGGGTCATATGATAGTTCTGTTTTTAGTTTTTTAAAGAACCTCCATAATGGCTGTGTCAGTTTACATTCCCACCAACAGTGTAGGAGGGTTCCCTTTTCTCCAGACCCTCTCTAGCACTTACTGTTTATAGATTTTTTGATGATGGCCATTCTGACTGGTTTCAAGTGATACTTCATTGTAGTTGTGATTTGCATTTCTCTCTCTCTTTTTTTTTTGCATTTCTCTTAATAATTAATGATACTGAACATCTTTTCATGTGCCTTTTGGCCATCTGTATGTCTTCTTTGAAAAATGAAAGTCACTCAGTGGTGTCTGACTCTTTGCAACCCCATGGACTATACAGTCCACAGAATTCTCCAGACCAGATTACTGGAGTAGGTAGCTGTTCCCTTCTCCAGGGGATTTTCCCAATCCAGGGATCGAACCCAGGACTCCCACATTGCAGGCGGATTCTTTCCCAACTGAACCACCAGGGTAGCCCAAGAATACTGGAGTGGGTAGCCTATCCCTTCTCCAGGGAATCTTCTCCAGGAATCGAACCAGGGTCTCCTGTGTTGCAGGTGGATTCTTTAGCAGCTGAGCTACCAGGGAATCTGTCTTCATTGAAAGACATACAGAAATGTCTATTTAGACCTTCTGCCCATTTTTTGATTGGGTTGGTTGGTTGTTTTTTTATATTGATCTGCATGAGCTCTTTGTATATTTTGGAGATTAATACTTTGTTGCTTCATTTGCAAGTATTTTTTCCCATTCTGTGGATATTTTTGTTTTGTTTACAGTTTCTGTGCTTCATGTTTGGTAGTGTCTGTGTTGTATTTTAAGAATTGGGCTATTGAAAAACTTGTGAATTTTATGAGAGGCTTGAATAGTACATAATTAAAAAAAAATTTAACCAACATTATTCTGTTTCATCATGTTGGTGGAAGGCATTGCTATAGTCGTTTTCATTCCTTCTGTGCCTCCTCTCCCAAACATGGATTACAGAGCTTTGTAGAATAAAACATAAGACAACTAACTATACCTTTATAAAAGTAACTGCCATTTCTTTGGTTACCTCTGATAGTCTTTGACTAATTATGAATATAAAAATTTTGGTTTGAAGTTAGAAATATTTTTTGTTCCTGCTAAGTCACTTCAGTCGTGTCTGAGTCTGTGCGACCCCATAGACGGCAGCCCACCAAGCTCCCCCATCCCTGGGATTCTCCAGGCAAGAGTACTGGAGTGGGGCGCCATTGCCTTCTCCTTTTTTGTTCCTAATTAATGCTATTTAGTAGGTATGTTGGTTTAATCTGAGGACTGATAATTATAGTTAGCTATGAAACAGAAATCAAACATTTTAAATGTCTATCCTGAAAGATTCATTAAGTTACCTATAAATCACAAAATGTTAATGCAGTTCTCTAAAGACTGTCACTATAGCCAGATACCCAATTTTATCTCTAGTAGAAATGAAAAGAAGCAAGGCTATATTTACTTAGTTGAGTACCATTTGAATTAGTTAATTTGCATTTTATGGCCAATTATTTGAAAAATATATATTTTTAAGCACTATCATGGCTCTCAGAGCAGTGAGATGCTTATATGTAAGAGTTATGTAGGTTGTGAAACTGACTGAGAAAACAGAGGTTTGTGATGTTGGGAGCCTACTCATTGTGTTTCCCTTAGCTGTCCTCCTGCCTACACTTTTTTTTTTCCACCTTCTTGGTTTTGATTGATTGTATGTTGTATTGGAACTCCACAGTGCCATATTATTTAAACAGCATGTTGTGAAACAAATACTCTTTTAAGTTACAAACTTGGCATTAAGGTAGAGGACTGTTTGAGTAAAACCTGTAGAGCCTTTTTTTTCCTTTTCATTATGTATAATTTTTTTAAGTGGTAGAATCTTTTGCTGAAAGTTTTTTCTTTCTGATTAAGAAACCTGTGATGTCTTTTGAAACTTAAGGTGTTGAGGTTTATAAAAAATACAATGTTACGATTAATTTATTACTACTTTGGTCACTAAAATTTGTGTAATTTTCATTAATTGCTTTCTTTGTAATACCTTTTCTTCCAAATATCATGTTTTCGTTGGATTTATGAACATATTTATAGTTCTGGGGTAAGCAAGGATATAGTATTAAGCGACTTGGGAAGATTTCTTATTGTTTAGTTGCTAGGTTGTGTCTGATGCTTTGTGACCCCATAGACTGCAGCATGCTAGGCTTCCCTGTCCTTCACTATCTCCTTTGCACTATGAGTTTTTGCACTATGAGTTTGTGCACATTCATGGCCATCGAGTCGGTGATGCCATCCAATCATTTCATCCCTTCTACCCACCTTCTTCTCCTGCCCTTGATCTTTCCCAGCATCAGGGTCTTCTCCAGTGCATTGACTCTTAGCATCAGGTGGCCAAAGTATTGGAGATTCAGTTTCGGTATCAGTCCTTCCAATGAGTATTCAGGGTTGATTTCTTTAGAATTGACTGGTTGATCTTCTTGCAGTCCAAGGGACTCTCAAGAGTCTTTTCCAGCATCACAATTTGAAAGCATCAATTCTTTGGCTCTCAGTCTTCTTTATGGTACAAGTCTCGCATCTGTACATGACTACTGGAAAAAACCATAGCTTTGATTAGAAGGATCTTTGTTGGCAAAGTGATTTCTCTGCTTTGAATATGCTGACTAGGTTTGTCATAGCTTTTCATCCAGTGAGCAAGCATCTTTTAATTCTGTGGCTGCAGTAGCCATCTCCAGTAATTTTGGAGCCCAAGAAAGTAAAATCTGTCACTGTTGCCACTTTTTCCCCTTCTGTTTGCCATGAAGTTATGGGACTGGTTGCCATGATCTTAGTTTTTTGAATGTTGAATTTTAAGTAAGCTTTCTCACTCTCCTCTTTCACTTTCATCAAGAGGCTCTTTAGTTCCTTTTTGCGTTCTGCAATTAGGGTGATGTCATCTGCATATCTGTGATTGTTGATATTTTTCCGGACAGTCTTGATTCCAGCGTTTGATTCATCCAGCTCAGTGTTGCACATGATGTACTCTGCATGTAGTTAAGCAAGCAGGGTGCCAGTGTGCAGCCTTGATATACTCCTTTGCCAATTTTGAACCAGTCCATTGTTACATGTCTAGTTCTGTTGGTTCTTGACCTGCACACAGGTTTTTGAGGAGGCAGTTAAGGTGGTCTGTTGCTCCCATCTCTTTTAAGAATTTTCCACTGTTTGTTGTGAGAGAGTTTAGTGTAATCATTGAAACAGAAGTAGGTATTTTTCTGCAATGCCCATGCCTTCTCCATGATCCTTTGAATGTTGGCAGTTTTATCTCTGGTTCTTCTGTCTTTTTTAGATCCAGCTTGTACATCTCTATATTCACATACTGCTGAAGCCTAACTTGAAGGTGATTGACTAGCCTTAATTTAGATGGATATGTGGAGACAGATAGCCTTTTTTTTTTTTTTTTTTTTATAGTTTTAATTACTAATTCTTGGATGTGCTGTGTCTTTGTTGCTGCATGGATTTTCTCTAGTTATGGCAAGCGGGGACTACTCTTCAGTGTTGGTGTGCAGGCTTCTCTTTTTGCAGAGCAAAGGCTCTGGAGCATTTGCACTTCAGTTGTGTGACACATGGACTCAGTATTGCTGCTCCTGGCCTCTAGAGCAGAGGCTCAGGTAGATGTGGTGCATAAGTAGTTGCTCTGTGGATGTGGAATCCTTCTGACCCATGGATTGAACCTGTGTCTCCTGCATTGGCAGGCTGATTCTTTACCCCTTAGCCACCAGGAAAGCTAGTCTATTTTTGTTGTTGGTATTCTACCCAGTTTTCTCTCCTTTTCCTTATTTGACACATAGAATATTTGAATGAAGAACACCTTCAAAAGTCTTCTTTCAGTTCAGTCGCTCGGTTATGTCCGACTCTTTGTGACCCCATGAATTGCAGCATGCCAGGCCTCCCTGTCCATCACCAACTCCCGGAGTTCACACAAACTCATGTGCATCGAGTCGGTGATGCCATCCAGCCATCTCATCCTCTATCGTCCTCTTCTCCTCTTGCCCCTAATCCCTCCCAGCATCAGGGTCTTTTCCGATGAGTCAACTGTTCGCATGAGGTGGCCAAAGTATTGGAGTTTCAGCTTTAGCATCAGTCCTTCCAATGAACACCCAGGACTGATCTCCTTTAGAATGGACTGGTTGGAGTCCAGGGGACTCTGAAGAGTCTTCTCCAACACCACAGTTCAAAACCATCAATTCTTCGGCACTCAGCTTTCTTCACAGTCCAATTCTCACATCCATACATGACTACTGGAAAAACCATAGCCTTGACTATATGGACCTTTGTTGGCAACGTAATGTCTCTGCTTTTGAATATGCTGTCTAGGTTGGTCATAACTTTGCTTCCAAGAAGTAAGCGTCTTTTAATTTCATGGCTGCAATCACCATCTGCAGTGATTTTGGAACCCCAAAATATAAAGTCTGACACTGTTTGCACTGTTTCCCCATCTATTTCCTATGAAGTAATGGGACCAGATGCCATGATCGTTGTTTTCTGAATGTTGAGCTTTAAGCCAACTTTTTCACTCTCCTCTTTCACTTTCATCAAGAGGCTTTTTAGTTCCTCTTCACTTTCTGCCATAAGGGTGGTGTCATCTGCGTATCTGAGGTTATTGATATTTCTCCCGGCAGTCTTGATTCCAGCTTGTGCTTCTTCCAGCCCAGCTTTTCTCATGAGGTACTCTGCATATAAGTTAAATAAGCAGGGTGACAATATACAGCCTTGACGTACTCCTTTTCGTATTTGGAACCAGTCTGTTGTTCCATGTCCAGTTCTAACTGTTGCTTCCTGACCTGCATATAGGTTTCTCAAGAGGCAGGTCAGGTGGTCTCATATGCCCATCTCTTGAAGAATTTTCCACAGTTAATTGTGATCCACACAGTCAAAGGCTTTGGCATAGTCAATAAAGCAGAAATAGATGTTTTTCTGGAACTCTCTTGCTTTTTGGATGATCGAGCAGATGCTGGCAATTTGATCTCTGGTTCCTCTGCCTTTTCTAAAACCAGCTTGAACATCTGGAAGTTCACTGTTCGCGTATTGCTGAAGCCTGGCTTGGAGAATTTTGAGCATTACTTTACTAGCATGTGAGATGAGTGCAATTGTGCTGTAGTTTGAGCATATTTAAAGTCTTCTTTAGATGACTTTTAAACTTCATTAGGGTCAGATGAGTGGTATGGAAACCTCAGAATCAACTTGAATTAATTGGGGAAAAAAATATTTGAAAAGGAAATTTCAGGCGATTTCCAAAGTGAGTTATCTGGATGGGAAAGGTTCACATTTCTGAGGTCATCCATGAAGTTTAATCAGCTTAAATATGATTGGTTTGTTAAATGGGAGTTTGTTTTCTCTTGAAACATACTTTGAAAACTTTGTTTTTATTTGTGGATTATAGTTTATTACAACAGTGATTAATTTTTATGAGATAATATTATGTCTTTTGTATTGGTTGATGAAAATCTGTTCTTGGATGTGATGATATGGAATGGGTTGTAGCGCCAGGGAGAGGCACGTAGCAGAAAAGTAATAGTAAAGAATATTTGGTTTTCAGAACATCTGAAGTTTTCTCTTATTACTTTCTTTGAACATTGATTTGCTAAAAATGATTTGGTAACAAACCTGATTTTATCATTGTCATTTTCTCATGTTTTGAATTTATCCAATGTTTTGTATTGAGTAGTTGTTATGTTTGGGAAATTTCAGTTTTGCATATTTTTAGATTTTTGACTTGTGTTCCATCAGAGATTTCAGGCAGATGGATTAGAAAAGTATTTCTTTATTCAACAGAAATTTAGGTCTAGTTATAGTCCAAGCACCAGTTTAACAATGACAACACTCTTCGGATCAAACAAATCTTTCATTTCAAAGCATGTTGATTAATTTACATCTGGCATCATACTTTCATAGTTATTTAATTGGTCATTATTTGCATATACCTTATATTAAAATGGTTATTAAAAACTGAAAACCATTTACTCAGTCTTTATCTTGCCTTCCCCGCCCCCATCCCCAACTGATTGAGAATCAGTTATATGGTATAATTGTACTTTTAATTTTTAGAAATCTTAAGTGCAAAATGTAACTGTTTCTCCTCTACTTAATATTTGGAAAAAATGGTTTCTGTTTCAGGGGTTTTAAGCTTTCCCTTTTGAAAAGCAGCCTTCAGCTCAATTTTAAAAGTTCTTGGCTCTGACCTGTGCTAGATCCTTATAATCTCATGGATGTGGCCCACTAATGAAATTGTAGTACTTTGCTTCTTTCTAGGTGTTGCCTTCCTATGCTGAGCACTAAAACTGGTTTAAATTTCATGTCTAGAAGTGGAATGTTCTTGTAGAAAATGATGCTTCTTGAGAAACAAATATCTTCTGTTGCTTACTCTGAGTCACTAAATAAAACAAGTAATAGGTACTTTTACTAATTGCTGCAGTTTGATGCTCCAACAGCCATGTTATAAATTATCTATATTTTTAAAAGAAATATTTATACCAGACTAAACTTTTGCTTGATTTTCTTAGGCAGACTGACTTATTTTTATAGCTGAAGTTTTTAGTATTTTTATTTTACAAGTCCAATAATTATTTATTGTTAATGTACCATCTTTCTTCCGCTTGTAGACAAATTGTAATAAATTCTTTTTCCTTTTACTTCCTTTCTCAATCAAAATGTTAGACTTATACAAGCACTAGTAGCAACTCTATATCTGGATCCTTGAAGCGCTTGGAAGATACTGCAGCTCGATTTACAAATGCAAATTTCCAGGAAGTCTCTGCGCACACTACTAGTGCAAAAGATGTTTCAGAGGCTAGAGGGTCAGAGGGCAAAGGGAAGAAATCTTCAGCTCACAGCTCAGGTCAAAGGGGAAGAAAGCCTGGTGGAAGAAATCCAGGAACGACTGTATCAGCTGCTAGTCCTTTCCAGCAAGGTATTACTTATGATGTTTTAGTTGAAATACTTGTTCTTTTGATGATCAGTAGTAGTTTTATAAAAGAATTTACTTTTTGCTTATAACTGTTGGATAATTAGAGGTTATTTTATGATTAGTTGTTAAACTAAGATTACTTCAAAGACTAATATTCTTTCTTAAAATGTTTCTGGGACCTTCACTTTCCTTTTGTGTTATGACCTGTGCTTCTAAAGTTGAACTGTAATTTTTTTAAATGTTAAAATAGTTGTGGAATAAAGTTAAAAGTTTGGGGAGAAAAACAATAAAAGCCGGAGTTTTCCTTTCCTTTATGCTCAATAGAAAAGTCATTCTGTTTTATAAATTGCTTTTATTTATCTTTCCCAGTTGAACACTAGAACTGTTAAAATACACATTTTTAGTAAGTTAACAAGTACTGAGTAATTTTGGGGGGAGCTCAATAGTTTTCAGTAAATAATAATTACTGATTTTAATGCATTTATTATGAAGCTTGACATTTAAAGTAGACGATTACTCAGCTTACATAAGTTAAGTGTTAGTCGCTCAGTCACGCCCGACTCTCTGCGATCCCATGGACTGCAGCCCACCATGCTCCTCTGTCCATGAGATTTTCCAGACAAGGATACTGGAGTGGGTTGCCATTTCCTTCTCCAAGGGATTTTCCCAACCCAGGGATCAAACCTGGGTTTCCTGCACTGCAGGCAGGTTATTTACTGACTGAGCTACAAGGGAAGCCCCATATCTTTTGGTAATTATGAATACCCAATTTTGAGTTTTAGTTAAACAACTTTTTTTTTTTTCAGTGTAAATATGTTTTATGCATTCTTTTGGGACATGCTATGCTATGCTAAGTCACTTCAGTCGTGTCCGACTCTGTGCGACTCCATAGACGGCAGCCCACCAGGCTCCCCCGTCCCTGGGATTCTCCAGGCAAGAACACTGGAGTGGGCTGCCATTTCCTTCTCCAATGCATGAAAGTGAAAAGTGAAAGTGAAGTCCTTCAGCCGTGTCTGACTCTTAGCGACCCCATGGATTGCAGCCTAACAGGCTCCTCCGTCCATGGGATTTTCCAAGCAAGAGTACTGGAGTGGGGTGCCATTGCCTTCTCCACTTTTGGGACATACTTATACTGAAAAAATAATTAGCTATTTAACTGATACTCAGAATTAACAAGGCATGGTGTGTTTTTTTTAATATATGGCAATACTGTTTTCTGGAGAACAAAATAACTCACCTAAACTTTATAATCAGTTAGCCATATATTCTAGGTTTTTACTTTGTATAATTTTTATCATGGATGTAAATATTTTGAGAAATATAAATGTTCAAAACTGTTCCAAACAAATATATTTAATAAAGTATAAAATAAAGGCCTCCTTCTCTCCCCCACTTCCCATCCTGCCCTTATATTTCTAGGAGTAAACAAGGGGGAAAAGCTGTCCTTTCCTTTACCCTATTCAAACTTTTAATGATGATAAAAATTATACCCATAATCTGCCAGGACATAATTTGAATATGTAGAAAGATTGCTTAGTCACTGAACTCTTCATTAAAAAGTATATTCATGTATTTTAAGTTATTTTTGGATTTCAAGATTTTCAGGTCCTAAATTTTTTTTTCTTTTTCCTCATGTAACAAAGTTAGATAGAAAAGAAAATGCTAAATTTGCTATTTTGTGTGTAATAAATTTACTGTATATTATTTTTATGATACTTTGGAAAATAAATAGTAAAACTGTAAGTTTTTTTTTTTTGGCCATGCCGCACGAATTGCAGGATCTTAGTTTCCCAATCAAGGGTTGAACCCAAGCCGTGGCAGTGAAACTGCTGAGTGCTAACCACTGAACTGCCAAGGAATTCTCATAAAATTGTAATTTTTAATGTAACTTCATTCACATTTTGAATGTGATTGGCAGAATTCAGTTATTTCTTCTTTGTAACGAAGACCTTATTTTGTACTGCTAAAATTGCATTTTTGAGCTTTTAATCGTATCTTTGAAGTACTAATCCATTTAGAAAAGAAATCTCTCATTTTCTTAAACTTAATAACATTGGAGTCTTTCCCTGCTTCTGTTAAGATATGATAGAGATGTGTTATGTTTTCATATCTGAGGTAACATTCTTAAAAGTTTTAAAAGTTGAAATTTATAGTAGAGCATTGAAAGTAATTGTATTTTTTCTTTTTTAATTTCAGGATTGTATGTGAATTTTAGAAAATATACATTTAAAGTATTGCATATACTAAATGTTTTAAAGTATTTACCTTGTTGTTGTGAGCTTTTACTACCAGCTGTAAAAACAAAAACGTGAAGGAAAAAGACAGATGGTGACAGATCAGAATGGATAATAAAGAACTTCTTTATAGCTGCTAATTAAGTGGCAAATTGCAGTTGTACTTAAATGATTGATGTAATGTAAATGGCTTCTTAATATGTATATTTTTCTATACAGAAACGGCCGGAAAATGGTCACAGACGTACACGTAATTTCATAAATGAATAAGGCAGATATTCTCTTGAAAAAGTTAAATTTTAGAACTATTATTGTTTTCTAAATGAGCCATTTCAGCAGAACTTAAAATTTAAAAACCAAAACCATGAGACTTTAGTTAAAAATAAATTATTTCTTTGTGTAAGGAAAAATATCTTTCTGAATATTTAAGTCAATTTATGTGTGATTACCTATGAATGTGCTCTGCAATAAAATTTGTATTTAGCTTGGAATTTCCACTGCCAATAGAACACTTCATTTTGAGCTTTTGTTTCTAAGTATAATAGTTAAAACCTGATATAGTTTAGTTTTATGAAACAATAGTTATGTGGTCGAAACTGAGTCTAAACGTGTGTTACTTCATTTGGTAAGTGTGACGAGAGGGTTTGATAAAGTGAAATGGTGGACTGAACTTATTCATCAGAGCCATTAGTTTTCACCTGGTAAATAAGAACCTTGAGGTTCTTATATCTCATAATGACATGATGGGCTACTAGTATTCTTTAACTAAAGAGTGGGGGAAATAAGCAGTTTTGGAAGTTTTATGAGAGGTGCCTCTCCTATGATTTTACTTTCATAAAAGCAGTAGCAAAATGTAAGTGGCTGGTGTCTTTTCTTTATGCAGCTTCATGAGAGGTAGACTGGGAGAAATGTGAGTTACGTGGATTATTCCATGTGATCATTGTTATTTTATCAAATTCATGTTTTGGTGGGGTAGATGTAACTGAGTAATAAAATTCACCAATATTATCTTGAAGTTAAAACTCAGAACTTAACTACTTAAGCAACATCTTTTGGTTCTTACTATATGTTGGGAACATTTATCCTGGTATCTTCATAATTGCAAAAGAGGAAATTCCCCATGCCATTCAGAGTTTGATCACAGTCTTTTGAAAGTCTTCTTGAGACTTAGCTGTTCTTCAGTCCTTCCTCAGCATATGTAAGGCATGTGGGGAGAGCTGAGGAATGCCGCCATGTAAAAGTGGAAGGTAGGTTCAAAACCACATCTCATATCTTGGTAATTGTACAAAATGACAAGTATAATTTTATAGATAAACTTGATTTTAGTAATCTTTAAAAAAAAATCTAGCTGAGTTATATACTGATGTCCTTGGTTTTATAGTTTTTTTCGTCCTCTCTTTTTGCTGATTGTGTCATTTCTACTGCTCATGGGAACTTTTGCATCCAACTTTTTCTTTTCCTACCCCATTTTTTTTTTTCCCCCACTACAGGCAGTTTTTCAGGAACTCCAGGCAGTGTAAAATCATCTTCGGGAAGTTCAGTACAGTCTCCCCAGGATTTCTTGAGCTTTACAGACTCAGATCTGCGTAATGACAGTTATACTCACTCCCAGCAGTCATCATCAACCAAAGATGTACATAAAGGAGAGTCTGGAAGCCAGGAAGGGGGGGTAAATAGTTTTAGTTCCATAATTGGTCTCCCTTCAGCCTCAGCTGTTATTTCACAGCCTAAAAGCTTTGAAAATTCACCTGGAGATTTGGGTAATTCCAGCCTCCCTACAGCAGGATATAAGCGGGCTCAAACTTCTGGCATAGAAGAAGAAACTGTAAAGGAAAAGAAAAGAAAAGGAAATAAGCAAAGTAAGCATGGGCCTGGTAGACCCAAAGGAAACAAAAATCAAGAGAATGTTTCTCATCTCTCAGTTTCTTCTGCTTCACCAACGTCGTCTGTAGCATCAGCTGCAGGAAGTGTAACCAGCTCTAGTCTTCAGAAATCCCCCACGCCACTCAGGAATGGGAGTGTGCAGAGCCTCAGTGTGGGCTCCTCTCCACTTGGTTCAGGTAGGCCTAGCCCTTTGTTTCACCCTCCACCCCTCCCTCCCACCACCACCATCCTCCTTTCACCTTCACAAGCAAATCGTTTTAAACTATCATTATGAAAATACTGTGAGTTGCTAAGTGACATTTAATTATCTTAATGAAAAATGTTATCTTAGTAGGACAGTTCAGTCTTTGGAAAAGACATTTGGCACTAATCCAATTTTTCTTAACTAAATATAGACTAAATAGTTCAGTTCATTGGTCATTCATTTCTTATGAAACACCTAGAATTGATTTCCCAATTTTTATTTTTGCTTCACTTGCATAGAATTTTAGAAATCAACTCAGAATTCACATTTACGGTGTGAGAGTTTGCACTGTTTTTGATTGGTATTTGTTTTGGGGCTTCCTTTCCCTAAACCTCAGTTAGTCTTTATTTTCTCAGTAATTCCTGACACAAATTCTAGTTGAATTAACACCATCTGGAATATTTTTCAGTTAGTGATAGGTGATTTAAATTTATGGACTTTAAAAATCCCATTTCAGGAGATATCTTAAATGTTATGTATCATTTTTGTTTTCAGTTGTGTTTACCAGTTTTTACCATCATTTTTACCATGGTATGAATGGATTTATAAATGCTGTTATTTACCACATTGGCATGCTCCTTTAACTTATACTTTGTAATGTAAATGTTATTTTCAGTTTTTAAAAATTTCAAGATGTGTGTTTTTAAGACAGAAACTTAGCTAAATGTCGGCATTTATCTTTTATATTACATCTTCAATATGAGATAAATGACTTTAGATGTGTTGATTGTAAATTTTACCCATGTTTCACTTTTAGATTTCTGATTGTAGAAATAATGAAATTTTGGCTAAGATAAACTGTGGATTTTGCCTGTTCTGTTAGATGGAGAAGATAGGTGGAAAATGATATGGAAAAATAATAAATAGAATTTAAGTGACGAGTATTCATGTTTATTTTACAAATATAGAATTTTGTGGAGTTTCTATAGTTTTACAGACAATTCAGTAAGTAAATGTAAGAAAGACCATTATAAGGGAGAAAAGAGCATGTGTGAAGGTCAGATATGAAAAGTAGCAACTTATTAACTGCCATCTGTTATATTCTTTTTTATCTTGTTTAATCTTTAGAACAGTTTTATGACATAGGGGCTATGAATGCCTCTATTTTACAGCTGATAAAACTGAGACTTAGGTAAAATAAATTGTCCAAGATGACACGGTCAGGGATTTCTTTCTCTTTTTATTTCTGATAGCTAGCTTCTTTGCCTGTGGTGGACCTGTTAGACAGGTTTTTTTGAGAAATGAGTGGAAACTATGGAAGGATTAAGTACCGTTAAAGATAGTTTAGAGCAAGATTCCTTAGTCTTGGCACTATTGAGATTCTGGTTGGGCTAATTCTCTGCTGTGCATCACTGTCCTGTGCCTTGAAGGATGTTTATCAGGATTCCCAAACCCTACCACTACCCATAGTGACAATCAAAAAACATTTGGGTTCTGAAAGGGGCAAAATTGCCCTTGGTCGAGAACCACTGTTTTAGAGGAGGAAAATAATAAATTGCATCAAGAAATAAGTTCATTGAAAAGATTTTAATATTTTGCACCCTTCAATATATGTTTTATTTATATAGTATATTTGCTTTGAGACCAGAAGAGCTTAGCAGATAGCCATAGCCCCTGGTCACAAAAAAGAAATTTACACAGATTTCCTTGGAAAAAAATTTTTTAGTTCATGTTTATCTTTAGCAAAGAGCCACAGGAATCAGGTGAGTAACATACTGAGAAAATTAGGTGTAAATTTGCTCTTAGGAAGAGATCCTCACCAGTGTCCTAGCCATAGGGGCACAGTCTGAGAGTTAACTGAATCTCAGAAATTGTATTTGGATGCCAGTTGAAATACACATCCTCAAATTAATGGACTTAAAATACCAGTTTACACTCTTGAAAAGATTTTGGTATCTGTTACTGATTTAGGGAGATTTTAGGTGTGGAAGTCATATTCTTTACATAGTGATTACGTTGAGAGAGCAGTGTTTGTGGCAGAAAAATATGAATTTGTATCCCTTTTACCTCACCAGTAGGTAAAACAGAAATTCAGGGAGAAACTCCTATAAATATTATTTCACGAAGTTTAGACTTGTCAGGATTTTTTTCCCCCTTAAATCTGTATTTTAAAATCACTTTGAAGATTGTATAGATCTTGTTAAAGCTATTATTGTGGAGTAAGATTGTTTAAAACTATTTGAGGTAATATATTATTTAATCTTACAGATTTTAATAAAAGTTTTATGATTAGATCAGAGCTTTCTCTCATTGATAAGCTTAGTTCTAAAAAGTCTATTCTTACCTACGAAAAGCTAGCTGAATGCCATGAATATTTAGGAATTAAGTCTTCTTACCATAAGTTAAGATTGCTAACTGCTGTTTAAACTTAGCTTGTGCTGCACACTGGCTTGCATAGAGTATTATTACCCATTATATAGAAGAAGAAATAAACAATTCTCAGATCTGTCAGTGGTGGGACTGTGCATTTTCCTTGACTCCAGTAACGGTTATAAAATTTAAGGGGTGTTGATGAGGGTCCAAAACCATGGTAGTACACTGTTGGTCATACTTTAAGCAATGGGATCAACAAGAAAATTTGAGCCAATAATTTTAACTTGTAGTAGTACTACCTCCTACTAGTATGAAAGTGTTAATTTTACTTTTGCACTAATTTTAGATTGAGAAGTCACTTAGTAATTGTACAAGCAGAAAACTTTCTCCTGTATAAAATAAGTCATAGGAGGAATATGTACTGTGTAGTGTGTTACCAAGAGTTTTTCATGATGCTCTCTTTAAAAGATTCATGTGCAAGTAACAATGCAGGCAACCTTGTGTACACCTGTTAGCTATAAGGTGAGCTGTACCACGCACTGGAACCCTAGCTCCAGCAGGCTAGGGCCTGTGTTTGCCATGTTTACTACTGTCTCCACTGCTAGCATAGTGCTTTGAACATATTAAGTGGTAAACATTAAAAAGGAAAACGAGTGAACACTGTTAGTAATTAGTGATCTCTGAGAATGTACCATGTGTTTAGTAGTATCCTGTGTAGTTTTGTACTTGTCTTTCAAGAATTTTTACCAGGTTGCAAGTGAAATTATTTTTTTAAAAGCTTTTCATGTAGTATTACAGGCTAGTTTTAGGATATATAATTAGCTGGAAAAGACAATGGACAAGATGAAATTTGTATTGTACTTTGGAGTAGGCAGATAAAGAAGACCAGCATTATTATCAGAAAAGAAAGCTCAGGTATATTTGAAGGGTAAACTTTATAAAAACAAGAAGCTTGTGTTTGTGGGATAGAAGTAATGTTGATTCAACAGGGCAGGATGGGTTTATGGAGAGTAAGTCCGAACTTCTAGTAATGATATCGTATATATCTTGGAGCACCTAAGAGTTTCTAAAGAACTCTTTAATGACCATCTCATTTGATCCTTAGAACAACCTTGTGAAATAGACAGGACAGCTGCCTTTGTTGTGGTGGTGGTTTTTCCTCGTTTACCACCACTAGGATATAAAGCAGATGTACAATCAAGTCCTTATGATGTGATTCTCTTAAAATTGTTAGTTAGAAATAGCATTTTAAGAGTAGTCAAAGTTCTCTCATGACATGTTCAAATTACAATAGAGCATACTGTTTTATAATGACTTGCACAAAATTTACTCAAGGTTGTAAGTTTTGGCTTATAGAATATATGAAACTTTTGATTGAATTCTTTCCTACATATATTCTTTTGAGGTATTAACAGGCACCTGGTCTTTTGAAATGTTGAAAGTTAGGATGTTGAAAACATTGAAAGTTTTGGATGAATTGACATGCTATATTTGTCCTTTACTCTTTTCCTGTTTGTCTCAATCACAGTAGGAGAATTTAGGATTTACTAAAATGAAAGTTAGCATTTTTTTCTTCACAGAAATCAACATGTTATTTTTTCTGAGAAAAAGTTGGTATTCTTTAACTGATAAAGAGTCAATAGGTTAGCATTAATTTCTTTGCGCATTCTCTGCCCTTTCAGAGTATATTCTTCCCTATTTGTTTGTTTGTTTCAATCTTAGTCGCTCGTTCTTTAATAGAGTGCTGTCATACCTTTTTTAGTTAAGATACCTGAAATCTTTCAGTGATGTAATTCTTTAGTGGTAATAAATGCTGTAAAAAGAGATTCTGGAAAGGCAGTCATTTTGTTGTGATGCTATATACTTATTCTTAAGCTCTTAAAAGATATCACAAAGATAAGTTATTAATATGAATAGATCACCTCTAGAAGTTTCTTCTGGTTTCTACTGAAATATGAAGTTTATGAAAGTTTGACTTGAGCCCATGTAACTTTGAAAGGGATCCTATTTATGTCATACCTACTTATATTGGTAAAGTAAAACTTAGAAGTCTTTTTCTGATAAAATATTTTAATTAAAAAATAGACTGGTTCTGTAAGCAAATAAGGGAATCATAAAGATATAAAGTATTATTATAATAGACTCATAAGAGTAGAGTTAGTAATGCAGTACTGTAAACCAAGGAGTAGATACAGTTAGTGAACATAATTCACATCTATCTTAATGACTTAGGTTAATGATTTTGTATACATTGATTATATTGGATTATAAATGAAGAAGATATTGGATACGGCTAAGACTAGTGAATACCTTGGAATCTGTTTTCTTAGAAAATCCTGATATTTTTGGGTCTTTGATGACATGAAAATTTCTGGCCCTATGTTACGGCTATCTTTCTATAAAAATATTAGATCAAAAGCCAGAGTAGCCATATTCCAGTTTATTTCCCATTGACAAAATCTTTCTGCACAAGGTCCTTTGATTATTTTTAGCACCATTCCAAGCAAATACCATTTCTCTAGAACATAGCATGTCTATCTCTTCAGTTGCCTTTTAAAATCTCACTTGTATTGCATTTGTTAATGAAGCATTAAGGCGGCAAATTCTCCCACAATGGCTCATCTTTTTGGGTTATTTGGAAAGGACTTAAACTAAACTGGCCTAAGTGATTAATCTTTAAACTGTATCTCATATCAGTTTCTTTAACATTACAGTGATTGCTTTGTCTTACTTTTTAATTTCAAATTATTCAGAGTGGGCTCATGATTAGACTTGACTTTTGAGGTAGATGCGTGAATGATGGTTGCCTGGAAGGCTCTCTGGTACACATGGTTCCTACAGGTCATGTTTTTGGTTAACATAATATCCAGAGAATTCCCAGATATCCCTTCTTTAAAAATAACTGGCCAGAGGTGGTGGCCACATGTGAATAACAGTTGTTTCCAGATTAGTAGACCAGGTCTTTTGAGTCACAGCTTTCCCTTAGTCCTGGCTTTATCAATTATTTTTTCATGTGGAATATCATACGGAAATTTACTCCTGATTTCTGAGCAGATTTTCCTTTTAGCAGTGCTTTATTGCCTCATGTCACCCTCTGCTAGTTCTCTTCATAAGGGAGGAGTAAAGGAATAAAAGTAATTGCTTGTTCATTATAATCATCAAAAATGAAAGGTACAAGAGAATAAGCTGAGTGTGGTTTAATGAGTTTTACGTAACTGTAAGTTATATAAAACTTACATAACAGTCATAATGGATTTCTGCTCAGATATAAACTAAATTTTCATACTTAAATTACAGTTTCTAATTGAATACAGCATTCAGATATTTTTGATACATTGTTCTCATCTAATTATATAAAATTATCTAATTATACAAAATTCATCACATTGCCTAACTATACTTCCTCATAGTAGTGTATCTGTTTATTCTTAAAACATTTGTTATACAGATTCATTTGTAAGCCCTTATGTCTTTTCCTCATTCTTTGCCCACATACACATGCACACATATTTCTACACTGTCTTGTTAAGATTGTGAGAATTACATTCTGTTTGGTCCTTGTACCCCTGACATCCCAATTACTGGCTTATAATTTCTGTTCACACAGTTCTATTTGCCTTTCTCAGTTAGACTTGGGATGAATGTTTTCCTGTTTTTCTGGCCCCTTTCTTTTCTACCCTTAAGTCACTGGCAACTTCTTTGCTGATTTCCTTTCTCCTCCCTCCCAACAGAAATTTCCATGCAGTATCGGCATGATGGAGCTTGTCCAACAACTAGTAAGTTGTCGAACTGGGTTGGTAACCCAGGCTTTTTGACTTCTACTCTAGTGCTTTTTCTAGTATATTACACCACCTCTGAACCCTTAAGTTTTAATTTTCTAAAATGCAGTTGGTTCTTAATTATGTAGGTTTCTCCTACAGTGATAGATTAACTTGCTGTTTTGTCTGTCCTGTGTTCAGAATCCATATTACAGTGAAACTGAGACCAAATTTTGTTGATTACTGGCCTTTTAATATGGTGCTTCTGTTGCGAAATTGTGACTTTTGTTCCCCAGTGAAGTAATATTTTCAATATTTTGGTTTTCACTAATCTTAATGTTCATATATGTATATTGGCATTAGATAGCGTTTTTTGCTTAGACCACTTCATATGTTGAGACTGTTGTTCTAAAGTCTAGGAAATGAGAATGTTTGATTAGGTTAGATGTTAAAATGAGGTTGTTTTTTTTTTTAATGATAAATATTGTTCAGTGTGACCAAAGGTGGATTTACCTATATAGAATTGTATCTTATTGTTAACTGACATTCAGCAAGAAAGACATTAGACTACTAAATGTCTTTTTAAAAGTAGCTTTACATATATTTATTACTAAGGAAATTTATCATCATTATGACTATATCTGGCATACAAATTAGTAGATAATATATTGGCAAATGAAATGCAATATCTAGAAATTCATGCTGTGTGAAAACTGAGCCAAACTTGTAATGATTTAAGTAATGATACATGATAGACTTATTGAGATTTTATTATACTGATTCAGTCTATACCTGTGTATTTCTTTTGTGTGTTTGAGAATGATCTTAACCTGAAGTCCTTTTTTCCTTACTTAAAAGCTTTCTCAGAGTTGCTGAATGCAATACACAATGGTAAGTTTTATTAGAATCTTCTCTGGTGGTTCATTTATTACAAAGGTTGCCTTTTGTCGAGAATCCCAATTGAAAGCTTGCATGTTCTATTGATGAAATGAAACCTAGCTCTGAATCAATTGTTCAGCACCATAGTGAAACTTTTTGTAGATTGCCTATAGGAAGATAATAGGTCAGCTTCGTTCATCAGTTTGGCTTTTACTGTCTCTTTGTAAGGCAAAATGGTGATAGTGTTGTTCTTCCTTTATTAAAGTCTTTTTTCTAGTTTTGCAAATGTTTCTCCCACTCCCCCCACCCCCGCCCCCGGTTCTTTTGAACTCTTACCAGTGCAGTTGATTATTGGTTTCTTCTTTAGGAATTAACTGCTGTTTTGCAACTGTGAATGTGAATTTTATTTTAGGGTTAAAAACGTAATACTTTTGTTATTATACTTCTCTTGTTTCATTGAGTGATTAAACAAAGGATAAGTGGGCTTCCCTGGTACCTCAGCTGGTAAAGAATCCACCTGCAGTACAGGAGACCCCGGTTCAATTCCTGGGTTGGGACTATCCCTGGAAAAGGGATAAGCTACCCTGTCCACTATTCTTGGGCTTCCCTCATGGCTCAACTGGTAAAGAATCTGCCTGCAATATGGGAGACCTGGATTGCGAATGATCCGCTGCCGATCCCCTGGAGACCTGGGTTGGGAAGATACCCTGGAGAGGGAACAACCCACTCCAGTATCCTGGCCTGGAGAATTCCATGGACTGTATAGTCCATGGGGTCACAAAGAGTCGGACACAACTAAGCAACTTAAAAAAAAAAAGTCTTTTAGATTATACCCAATTTGGGACCAGTATTTTTATAGGAGACTTGAATCTTTTATAGGATTAGATTCTGAAATCAGAATATTAAGGCAAATGCTATCATTAGGTTTTTTTTACTTTTAAGATAAAATTTTGCAAAAATGGTTGAGTTTCTTCAGTTCCAAGAACCTTAATTTTTTGATGTTCAAAAAAATAAACCTCTTGAATCTACTGTCACCTTTTGTTGATTTTCATTTTTAGTCATTAACTGACAAACTTATTTGTTCAGTACTGTTTGTATGATTCCAGGCAGTTTTCCCAGCACATTTTCATTAACTTCATGAAGATAAAGTTTTGCTAATGTAGTTGAATTTGCCATTGATTTGCATTGTATTTGGATTAAATTGTAAGATGTTTACAAATGTATAGCCAGCAAGAGACTTACATGGTGAATAAAGAAAGACACTGTTGATTTGAGGGTGGAAGTGGTTGGGATGGGGAACCCATAATGAGCATTATATTGATGGGTGCATTTAAAAGATAACTCCTGCTTTCTTGTGTAACTTGGAATTGTGAGCTCTTAGAATAAATACTCCAGATAAAAAGGAACTCTTGAACATTTGTATCCAGAGGAAAGGGGATTAGCAGCATTCTTTAGAGTAAAGTAAATACGTTAACGTTCTTTGATAGGAAAGTATAAAAACATCATTTTCAGTTTGCATACATAAATTTAGACTTGTTTTTTAAATTCTGGAATATTAGTAATTAATATAATTAATAATTAATATTATTAATTTATTCTAGAAGTATTGTGAAAATTTGAAGAGTATCAGTTCAGTTCACTCGCTCAGTCGTGTCTGACTCTTTGCAACCCCATGGACTGCAGCACGCCAGAGTTCCTGTCCATACCAACTCCCGGAGTTTACTCAAACTCATGTCCATCAAGCCAGTGATGCCACCCAACCATCTCATCCTCTGTCGTCACCTTCTCCTCCTGCCTTCAATCTTTCCCAGTATCAGGGTCTTTTCTAATGAGTCAGTTCTTCACGTCAGGTGGCCATAGTATTGGAGTTTCAGCTTTAGCATCAGTCCTTGCAATGAATATTCAGGACTGATTTCCTTTAGGATGAACTGGTTGAATCTCCCTTGCAGTCCAGGGGCTTCCCTGGTGGCTCAGAGGTTAAAGTGTCTGCCTGCAATGCGGGAAACCTGGGTTCGATCCCTGGGTCTGGAAGATCCCCTGGAGAAGGAAATGGCAACCCACTCCAGTATTCTTGCCTGGAGAATCCCATGGACAGAGGAGCCTGGTAGGCTACAGTCCATGGGGTTGCAAAGAGTCGGACACGACTGAGCGACTTCACTCACTCACTCACTCACTCACTCCTTGCGGTCCAAGGGACTTTCAAGAGTCTTCTCCAACACCACAGTTCAAAAGCATCAATTCTTTGGTGCTCAGCTTTCTTTATAGTGCAACTCTCACGTTCATACATGACTACTGGAAAAACCATAGCTTTGACTACACGGGGTTTAAAAAAGTAAATAGTGTCAGGTGCCACAGAAATCCTTTGCCATTAGTAACTGACAAAATACTGGTTATATTAATTTAATGGGGCAATTGTCATGTTTCTCTGCATGGTGCATGAAGTTAATGTCATGGAGTAATACAGTAAACACAGATTTTCTTTAAAATCTTGGGTTATTTTATAACTGGAAGTTTGTACCTTTTGACCCCCATTACCCATTCCACCCCATCTACTGATGCACATTTAGGTTGTTTCCATGTCTTGGGTTTTGTAAGTAATGCTGCAGTGGACATGGGGGGGTACACATACTTTTCTGGATTAAGTGTTTTTGTCTTCTTTGAATAAATGCCCAGAAATGGATCCATGTTAGGCCTTTGTTTTGTTTTTTTAAAAAGAACCTCCAAACAGTTTTCCATAGTAGCTTCACCAGTTTATATTCTTACAACACAGGTTCCCATTTCTCCACATTTTCACTAATACTTAATTCTTATATTTTTGATAATGGCCATTCTAACAGATGTGATGTGATATCTCATTGTGGTTTTGATTTGCATTTCCCTGTTGATTAGCAGTGTTGAGCATCTTTTCATGTGTCTCTTGGCCATCTGTTTGTCCTTGAAAAAACATGTTTTCAGATCCTCTGCCCATTTTTTAGTCGGATATTTTTTGTCTTTTGAGTGGTAGGAGTTGTTTACGTATTTTGGATATTATCCCTTTATCAGATATAGGTGACCCTCGAACAACTGAAACAACTGGGGTTAGGAGTGCTGATCCTGGTTATCAAATCCAAAAATCATAGTCAAGACCAGTATCAAGGAGCTTATCACCTGTGTTTTCTTCTAGGACTTTTATGGTTTCAAGTCTTACATTCAAGTCTTTAATCCATTTTTAGTTGGGTTTTGTGTAGACTATAAAATCCAGGTTCATCTTTTTGCATATGTATGTCCAGTTGTCCCAGCGCCATTCATTGCAAAGACTGTCTTTCCCCATTTTATGTTCTTGGTTCTTTTGTCACAGCTTGACCATATATGCTTGGGTTTATTTCTGGGCTCCCTGTTCTGTTGCACTGATCTGTATATCTGTTTTTATGCCAATACCGTACTGCTTTGATTACTATAGTTTTGTAATATAGTTGAAATCAGGGTACATGATGCTTCCAGGTTTGTTCTTTCTCATTGCTTTTGCTGTTTGGGGCCTTTTGTGGTTCCACACAAATTTAATTTTTTTTTTTCTTCTATTTCTGTGAAAAATACCATTGGAATCTTGATATGGATTACATGGAGTCTGTAGCTTGCTTTGGGTAGTATGGACATTTTAACATTAATTCTTCCAGTTCATAAATATGGAATATCTTTCCATTATTTGTGCCTTCGATTTCTTTCATTAATGCCTTTTATTTTTCAGTGTAGAGATCTTTCACCTCCTTGATTTAATTTGTTCCTGGGTATTTTATTCTTTATGATGCAGTTGTTAGTGGGGTTGTTTTATTGTTTAGTTTGTTATCAGTGTATAGAAATGTGACTGATTTTGTATGTTAATTTTATATCCTGCAGCATTATTGAACTTGTTTATTCATTTTAACATTTTTGTGGTGAAGTATCTAGAGCTTTCTATACAGTAAGTCCCCTACATCTAAACAAGTTCCATTCTCTGAGTACATTTATAAGTTTAAGTGTGTTTATAAGTCCCAAGAAAGTGAGCCTAGGTACCCAACTACCACAGTCTGCTACATAGTACTGTGCTGTAATAGGTTTATAATTCACACAAATAACAAGCAAACACAAAAATAAAAAATTTTTAATCTTAGAGTACTTTACCTTGGAAAGTACAGTAGTTCATGCCAGACATGTGAACTAACTTACATGCATGCAAATATGAATGCATATTTGCATTTTTCAAAGTTTGCAACTTGAAAGTTCATAGTAGGGGACTTAATGTAGTGTATAGCAGCATACCATCTGCAAATAGCGATAGTTTTATTTTTTCCCTTCCAAATTGATGTCGTTTTTTTCCTTATGGAATCACTCTGGACTTATATTTTCAGTTGTAAAGATAAGTGTAGAATTGGCACCTAGTGAATTGATATTTAGCCTATGGAGGATTGAAGGAGAGTTGTTTGGATTTAGTTGGAAATATCCATATGTTTGTGTTTTTTTTTCAAGTCTCTTTTTTTAAAGTGTAGTAAAATACACATAATACAAAATTTTCCATTTTAACCTTTTTCAATTGTACAGTTAGTGTTAAATACATTCACAGTATTGTACAAGCAATCTCCAGAATTTTTCAGTGTTACAAAAACTGAAACTATAGTGATAAAACCGTAGCTCCCCATTCCCTGCCTCCTCAGACCCTGACAACCACCATTTTACTGTGTATGAATTTGACTACTCTAGATACCTTATGTGAATAGAATCATATAATATTTATCTTTTTTGTGACTGACTTATTTCACTCAGGCTCATATCCTCAAGATTTATCCATGTTATAGCATGTATTGGAATTTCCTTCCTTTTTGAGGCTGAATAATATTAATACTGCATCATATGAACATACCACTTCTTATCCATTTATCTGTTAAGGTATATTTGGGTTGCATCCACCTTTTGGCTATTGTGAATAAGCTGCTTTGAATGTGGCTGTTCAAAAGTCTTGGTATCTCATTTTACCCAGAAGTGCACTTGCTGGAGCTTATGATAGTTATATGTTTTTAATTTTAAAAAATTTAAGTATTTGCAATACTTGTTTAAATTTACAACATTTTGTTAGTTTTAGGTATACAACAGTGATTCAGAATGTTTATAGGTTACACCCCATTAAAGTTATTAATACATTATTGGCTATACTTCCTGTGCTGTATAATAGATCTTTGTGGCTTATTTATTTTTTACATAGTTATATTTTTAATTTTTGAGAAGCTATTATACCGTTTTCCATAGTTGCTGCACACTTTACATTCCCACCAAAAGCGTTCAGGGTTCCAATTTCTTAATATCCTTGCCAACACTTGTTTTCTTGCTTTTTTTAAATAGTAACCCTCCTAATGGATATGAGGTGTCAAATGTTAGCTTTAAAATTTTTTCTTCTTCATTATATTGAACATCAAGCAATAAAAAGCTTGAGACTTGTCACCAGAGGAGGAAAGAAAAAGAATTTACATTCCATTTTATTCTTCTTATATTTGTTTTCTGTGGTTGTTCTAAAAAATTGTCAGAAACTGAAAAAAATGCACATTTATTATAGTTCTGTAGAAGTCTGACATGAACCTTACTGGGTCTGTTAAGGTGTGGGCAGGCTTTGTTCCTTTTTCAAATCTGTATAGGAAGATCTGTTTCCTTATGTTTTCCAGCTTTGGAGGAGTGCCTGCTCGCCTTACCCTGAGATCTCTGTCTTCAGAGCCATCAATTTTGGGGGGAGTCTCTCATGTTTCAGTCTGTCTGGTTCTCAGATACACTTTGTGAGGACTCTGGTTATGTGGGGTCGACCCAGACAGTTCTGCTTCTCTGGGTCCTTAAGTTACATACATTTGTGTAGTCTCGTGCCATTTAAGGTAACACATTCATAGGTTGTGGACATTAAGGCATGGGTACTTTTGTGGGGGGAGGGTAGTATTCTGCATACCATATTTGCTTACAATTATTCTAGTGTACTTTAAGAAGGTGTTGCTTAAGTCATTTCCGAGGTTAGACTTTGCTAGTACATGTATTTGTTGAATAATTTTGGCTTTGTACCTTTTTTGTTAACTTTTCTCTCTCAAATTACTGGTAACCTGTTCTGATTGCCAATTCCATGAGAGAGTCGGGTTTTTATCTTACTTGATTTCATTGCAGAGATATTGTTGGTCACTCTGTTTTGAAGCTGTTTGTATTCCATTATATCATTCTCCTTTATCTTTTTAATAAATTTATAAAATATTTCACATTTATAGAAAAGTACAGACATTATGAATTTATTACAGATACAACACCTGTTAATATTTTGCCTTATTTTCATAGATCCTTTTTCAACTTGAGCACTCAGGAGTTTACTGCCAATTTAAGAGATAGCATGTTACCAGCACGGTTGAATACTCTTCACCATTGCATTCCCCATGGTTAACAACTACGTTGCATTTTGTTTATAATTCCTTTGCTTAGTTGTTTTGCATGTATGTGTAAAATTATACTCCCTTATTTCTTTTTCCTACTTTGATCCTTTTTTGGAGTAAATGACTTTTGGTCTACTTCTTCAGTATCTTATTTTTTCCCCCAGCATCTTTAGTGAGATAAAATTTATTTAATATGAAAGTTACAATTTTAACCATTTATAGTATATAGTATATGTTTTTGGTATACAGTTGGCCCTTGAATATCTCAAGAGTTAGGGGCCCTAACACTCCTCACATGTAAAATTTTTGCATATAATTTATAGTTGGCCCTGCATATACAGATTTCTTTCCTATAGTTATTTTCACATCCATGAATTCAGCCAAGGATCGTGTAGTACTGCAGTATTTGCTACTGAAAAAAATTCACATGTAGGTGGACCCATGCAGTTCAAATTCATATTGTTTGAGGGTCAACCATATTCACAATGTGATCAGTACCAGAATAAATCTCTTAATCCCAGTATATTGTCTTCCCCCTCTGTATCCTGGCAATCAATAATCTATTTTCTGTCTCTGTAAATGTCTCCGACTCTTTGCAACCCCATGGACTGTAGCCTGCTCACTCCTCTGTCTATGGGATTCTCCAGGCAAGAATACTGGCATGGATTGCCATTGCCTTCTCCAGGGTATCTTCCCAACCCAGGGATCAAGCCCCCTTGGCAGGCGGATTCTTCACCACTGAGCCACCAGAGAAATCTGTCCCTCAGTTTGGGTTCTGTCTCTATAGATTTGCCTATTTTTGGCATTACACATAGAGGGAATTTGTGTTTGGTTCCTTTTACTTGATTTAATGTTTTTTATGTTTAAACAAAAGGTTTATCTACATTATAGCACATATCAACACTTCATTCTTTTTTGTTTGTTTTCTAATGGTTGGATGATACACATTATATGGATATATACCATATTTGGTTTATCCAGTCATCAGTTGATGGACATTTGGTTGTTTCCACTTCTTGAATAGTATGACTGATACTGCTCTCAACTTTCACACAAGTATTTGTGTGAACATATTGGTTTAATTTTATTTGTCTTGTGTGTGTTTGTAGGGTAGAATTGCTGGTTCATTATGGTGACTTTTTGAGGAACTACCAAACTCTTTCCCACAGCAGCTGTACCATTTTACATTTCCATTAGCAGTACACGAGGGTTCCAATTTTACCACCTCCTCACCAAGACTACTTCTTCCTTTTTTTTTTTTTTCCATAGCCATCCAAGTAGATGTAAAATGGTACCTTATTTTGGTTTTGATTTACATTTCCCTTACGACGCATGAATTAGCATCTTTTTATGTTTTTATTGGGCATTTGTTTTGTGTGTGTGTGTGTTTGTTTTTTTTTTTTTTTAGAAAAATTATATCTTCTTGGGTCAGTTTTTGTATTTTGGATGTTTCTAAGAATTTGCCCATTTCATCTGGATTTTTAAATTTGTTGGCATATAGTTATTCATAATATTATCTTTATAATCCTTTAAAAAATTTTTTTCATAAGATGTGTAGTAAAGTCCCTTTTATTCCTAATTATAGTAATATGAGTCTTTTCCTTTGTCAGTCTAGCCGGAGATTTAGCAGTTTTGTGTATTTTTAAACCAACTTGTGGTTTCATTAATTTCCTTTATAGTTTTCCTGTTCTTTATTATATTTCTGCTTTTTTTTCCCCTTCTGCTTACTTTGAATTTCATTTGCTCTTTTTCTAATTTCTTAAGATAGAAAGTTAGATTATTGATCTCAGATCTTTTTTTAAAGATGCAGATTTGACCATGTCACTGTGTTACTTAAATCCTGGTGTTGATGGGATAAATTCATAGTCCTTAACAAGGCATAAGAAGTTTTTCCTGGACTCACCTGCCTCTCCAGGCTCACCTTTCTCTCCTACTTCTTGTGGCATGAGTATATCCTAGTCAGTTTCCTGATAGACTGCTCTCTGCAAAATCAGTGATTTAAACTTTGGTTGTATCTGCTGGTATGACCTTCCATCTATTTTTATCTAAAGAAAGTAGAATTTAAAACTCAGCGTAGATTTATCTCCTGAAATTTTTTTCCCCGTCTGTTGACATTAACTAAAACCAAAACACCTTGCACTTCTGGTGTACCTGGTGGTCTAATGCTTTCTTCATTCTGTTTCTACTGCTGTTCCAGACAATTGTTTTTGTTTCTGTAATCTGTATCTTAGTCATACTTGTCTCACATTTGTGGAGGGGGATAAAAAAAAACCCATAAACTCTTCTGTTAGAATGCTGAGATTCTGAAGCATTAAACTGGATTACTTTATTCACCCTCTAGCATTGATACATCTCAAAATGTCTTGTTATACAGAACTTTATAAAATTAAAATTTGCTATTTCTGTAAGACTTGCTTTGAAAAACTAATGAAAGTATAAGCACCAAGGACATATTGTATGTTGAATAGTCATTTTGAATTTTAAGCGTATTTCTTGATTTGCTGTTTCTCATAGAAGATCTTAGGACTTAATAATCATGGTGAGTTTTTGAAAATGTGTAAAATATTCCATAAACTTTTGAAATTGGTGTTTTTCGATAAGGAAGTAAGAATATCATCAATACAAAGAAAATTACTTTTAGGAAAGCACTTTGCCAAAATATATATTTTAAAAATAGCCTCAAGTAGGATGAATTCTGTTTGATGAGAGAAATTTAGGAAAGTTGAGTTGAAATAATATTAAAATTATTGTCCTAACAGAAAAAGAGAATTGAATAGATAGGAGAAAGACAGAATGTAAAAGCCTTTTAGTAAATTTTGGAAACTTTTAAGGCAGTTTGGAAAGGCAAAAAAAATAGTCATTTGACGGCTTTGAGCAACAGTATTGTTGTTCAGTCAGTAAGTCATATCTGACTCTGCAACACATGGACCGTAGCACGCCAGGCTTCCCTGGCCTTCACTATCTCCTGGAGTTTGCTCAAAAAACAATGGGGCTAGGTGGGGGGTAAATTTTAAATAGGTGTCTGTGAAGTTAAGTGCCTTGTATTTCATAACATTTTGTTTCATGGTGGTACCTTGGAACTAGCTAGCTTGAGTGATAGAATTTAGATTTTATGATATTACTGAAGTCTAAGTTTAACCTCTAGATTTCATCTGGCAAGTATACTTAAAATAATGATGAAACAAGTACTGTGTATACAGGATTGCAGTTTAGTTTCATAGTCCAGTTAAAACCTAGCACATCATCAGCCTGATTTTCATCATCCTATTTAAAGCGTGATTTTGCTCTAGTGCTTTCTAGGTGGTTTAATTATTTGTTTGTTTATAGTTTTTCTGCCTTACTAGACTGTAAAGCCATGTAGCATAGGCAGTGGATTTTACTCTTTATTTCACTGGTATTTAACTTATCATCTAGTAGACTCTCCATGAATGTTGAATGAATAAATTATTGTCAGTTGCTACATAGTCCTTGAATAGGTTTTATATATTTCTGTAATGTGTTTATTTTCTTGAGAAATTAAGCTTTTGCATTAGGCCATCTTGTTTCTGTCAGGGTAGTAACTTGGTTCTTTGCTGCAAAAGTAGAGTTGCTTCATTTGTTTAGCTTCAAATCTCACTTTTAATATAATTTTGAAATAGTAGATTAAAGTAGCTAAAGAGCTTAGATCTGTTTTCACCACAGTAATATTGGTAATTGATTTCAGTGCCCCATTTACTAAGGTTTTAAATTCCCTTAATTATGGTGCTTATAGTTTGTCACAACCATGCTTATTAAACAAATCTCATTTGATGGAGGAGACAAAGTAACGTCAACCAGTTATTCATAGATATCTGCTATAGGATTGAGAATAATATGAATGCTAATTGATTTGGGGGGAATATTCTCTCTCAAGAACAGGATCCTGCTGCTGCTAAGTCACTTCAGTTGTGTCCGACTCTGTGTGACCCCATAGATGGCAGCCCACCAGGCTCCCCCGTCCCTGGGATTCTCCAGGCAAGAACACTGGAGTGGGTTGCCATTTCCTTCTCCAGTGCATGAAAGTGAAAGGTGAAAGGGAAGTCGCTCAGTCGTGTCCTACTTGTAGCAACCCCATGGACTGCAGCCTACCAGGCTCCTCCGTCCATAGGATTTTCCAGGGAAGAGTACTGGAGTGGGGTGCCATTGCCTTCTCAGGTTTATTCAGAATGATTTGTAGGAAACTAGATTTTTTTTCTCTTCATAAATGTCCCCTTCTTCTTTCAAGGCAGGATTGAGGTAGAGATCTGAGAACAGGGATGAGTAGTTCCCAGACAGAACCGTTCCCCAGTCCCTCTGTGAATCATCTGAGATTAACTATGTGTAATGAGGCATCGCTGATGGGAGAAGCTGTTGGTGTGAATAGTGTGGAGACTGAGAATAGTGGATCTAGATCATTCTAGATCTAATTTCTTTTTCATCACAATAGACTTGTTTTTCCTTCTTACCGAATTAGTTGGTATGTTATTTTTATACAGTAAATTGTTACACCCCAAGATACAACAAATACTGCTGTTGATTTCGGTATTTGTTCCTAAGGAGGAGGGAATTTAACTAATTACTATATAGCCTTGCTAAGTAATATAAGATATATATTACAGATAAAACAGTAAGACTTTTTCCATCTCAAAGCTAGGCTACTCAAAGTAGCCATCCAGGCTACTTTGCGGATCTCTGTAAGTACCTGAAAGATGGCTGTTCAAGACTTTTAAGTGATAAACACATAAGGATATTAATATATGAGTGGTGAATCAGCCACTGGGGCTAAAAGTCATTTGCAGTATGCATCTTATTTACAAAGTGAAATGTATAAGCATTTCATTGAAACTACAAGAGAAAAAGAATCTGAAAAGTTCTCATTGAAGGAATTAGTATAAATGGACATGAATTTATAAGAATTTATTTTAAATGATGCTGCTATTTGATAATACCTTTATTTAGAGTGCTACCTTTTTATTTTAGTGAAAAATAAATATATAATTACTAACCTCTTCCTGTTTTGACTTTAACTGTACTGATTTTTCCTTCTCATAAGTCTTAAGTTTTTCAACTTGTCTGTCATGGTAGTTTTTAGGAATTGGTTTATTAAAAATTCAAAATTAAAGTGTGTCCTTTCTTTAGACAATGTTGACAGTTTTATACTAACAGAGCAGGAACTTAAATTCATAGGTATGTACCAAACTCAAGCATGGTTCTAAAATAGATAATAGTGTTAAATTAATAATCCTAATGTAGCTTGGGAGCCTTCCCATATAAAGCAGCATTAGAGACCTGTAGTCACAGAAATGATAACTGAAAGGAATTCTCCATAAATGTGGATGGTTGATGGGATGAAGAACTGATCGTGTTCTTATTGTATTTGTTTGAATTTGTTAAGACATGGTATGTTGGGTTCTAAGATCCCTTAAACTATTTACCTGTCAAGATTTAGAAGCCTACCTAAGTCTTTGATTTTTTTAAAGGCTATTTTCTACATCTGTGACACTTCTCTCTCACTGAGAGAAAGAAGAATCTGAGACCATATTCTCTGATTTGTAACAATTCTCTGATTCTATAATGTATCTATGTGTTACTTCTGGAATGGTTGAGAATAAGCATGTATATTCTGAATCTACTACTCTAAACCAATTAACGTATGCATCTACTCTATCCTTTTCTCTCTCCTGAAAACATCAGTTGTACATATTAATAAAACAAATCTTGCAGGCTGTGAGTATCTGCAGTATTAAACATTCCTTCTCAGGAGTGTCTTGGTTGTTTTTCATTTGGCAGGTATATATTGTTTCTATATCTAAGATCCTGGTTAGTTGCTTTGGGGAAATAAGTATATACTGCAAGTGGGTCCTGCCTTTGTTATTGTTGTCAGTCGCTAAGTTGTGTCCTACTGTTTGTGACCCCATGAACTGCAGCGTGCCAGGCTTCCCTGTCTTTCACTGTCTCCCAGAGTTTGCTCACATTCATATCCATTGAGTCGATGATGCTATCTAACTATTCCATGCTCTGCCTCCCCCTTCTGCTTTTGCCTTCAATCTTTCCCATCATCAGGGTCATTTCCAGTGAGTTGACTCTTCACATGAGGTGTCAAAGTATTGAAACTTCAGCATCAGTCCTTCCAGTGCATATTCATAATTTCCTTTAGAATTGACTGATTTGATCTCCTCACAGTCCGGGGGACTCTCTTCTCCAGCACCACGATTTGAAGGCATCAGTTCTTTGGTGCTCTGCTTTCTTTATGGTCCAACTCATATCCATACGTGAATACTGGAAAATTTGACTATATGGACCTTTGTTTTGGGAACATAAAATCTAAGGAAAAGAACTGTGTATATAAATAATTTCCAGATAATAGTTATAACTTCTTAAATGATCTATAGTATAATAAGAGTTCAAGGTCAGAGGAAATTACTTTCATCTGAGGGAACGAGATATCCAGAGAATGGAACATTTTACCTGATGCTTAAAGTGTAGCTACTTGGAGTGGATTGATGTATATACCTGTTCCTGATAGAATAGTATATTCATGTAATAACAGCTAAATATTTGGAATTATGCTTCTCAGATTTTTCTTCATGATGCTTGTGGAGCATGCATCATGCTCCAAAAGTATTAGAAGCAACTAATATTTTTATTCCAAATTAGAAAGCTCATATTGAAAGTTGTTTCTAGGTGTGTGAAGATTTAGGAGACCTAAGAATCTGACCTTCCCCAGATCAGTCCTTAACGGAACTATGGAGAGAGACCAAAGCAGTGTAATAAACATATAAAACATGTGAGAGGAAATAATTTTAAACTAAGAAAACATTATAAAAAGAGATAGAAATTTTAGGTATGGAAGATTATAATGGTTAAAATAAAGAACACCATATATGGAATAAATAGCAACGCATAAAGCCAAGGAAGAGAATAATTAATAGGTAGGTCAGATTAAGGAAATCTGTAGAAAGATGGAAAGGATCTGTATAAAAAAATTAAAAAAGAACAGGGAAGCCTGGCGTGCTACACACAGCCCATGGGGTCACAAAGATTCGAACTCGACTGAGTGACTGAACAACAAGGAGGATAGAAGTAGAATCTAGATAACAGGAGCCCCAGAAAGGCAGAGAAAGAATGTAGAAGAGGAAATAATGTGAAGAAATAATGGAGATAAACTTTCTTAAAAAAAAAAAAAAAAATGAGGTCTTAGATTGAAACAGCCCTTGGAGTGCCAAAGAAAAAAGAGTGAAGAAAAAATTCTCATCTGGACACATTATAGGGAAAATGTAGAAATATCAAGAAAGGAAAGAATTCTAAAACATGGACTCTTAACTATGAAGTGCTTCTTAAGGACATCGCAAAGGACTAAATAGAAGTGATTACTTTTCTAAGGAAATGGTACAACATATGAAAAGACTAGAGTTACAGGGATATTTATCATAGAGGAAAAGTGAAAGTATTGGGAATGTGAAAATTATACCTTATTTCTTACAGTATCACCTAGATTTGATCATTGAGTTTTATTTAGGAAGTTTATCTAATAACTTGAAAATATATCCTGGATATATTTTCTGGATATATCCAGGATATATTTTCCCAGACATCAAACCCAGAACAACAAGTTGTGTATTATTACGCATAAATAATGACTCTATGGTAAAAGACTGTCAATTTCTTATGATTCTTGTTTTCTTGGTGCTCAGATTCTAGTTGGAAGAGTCAGAAATATAGAGAATAAAATATTAGACATAATTATAGTAACTATGTTAAAGATTTGAGAGTAGTTTTTTCCTTGTCTTCACTTTCTAAAATTGAATGTTGTTATTTTTATGTTTTTATTTAAATAACAAAAAATCTTTCATGAAGAATGAATAATTGTTTTAACAGCTGCCACATCTAATAAGATTATGATCTTCATTTTACTGGACAATTTTTGTTTCCTACTATACCTTCTTTTTTATTAAGGTAAAGAAATTAAAAAATAAATCACTGTGTGATGAACTTCATGATGTTTCTCATCTAGGCTTATGATTGATACCAGTTTCGGTGTGTCTTATCTCTTCTTAGTTTAGTACTTTCCTTCATTAACCTGACTACCTGTATTTTTATACTTCATCTGAGCTAAGTGTTTAGGTTCCTGATATTAGCCTTGAGTAACATTTACATTACTTGGCAACACTAGTACACATCACTGGGAACCTCTCAATTTTTGCCATGGTATTTTAGTTCTTCCTCCCCTTTCCCTGTCCCCACTGTAGTAGATGTCTTTGTCTTTTATTCCCAGGAAAACCTTGATCTCTCAACACCCAGTTCTGCAACTGTGCTTGATTTGTATCCATCTTCTTTTCTTTCTCTCCAGTCCTTCTTGCAGTCAAAGGCTAATCCTTACTTGTGATCTGGATCTCATCTATCCTTTTTATGCCGTCATTTTATGACAGTGAGACCTTATCATTTTAGTTTCTTTACCCTCTCTTTCACTATCACTTATCTTTGACCATCTACATCTAAACATGCTCTAGTCTTTCCTCTTGAAAAAACACCCAGACTCTCTTTTAATCCCTTTCCTATTTGTGTGCCTAAGCTTCAGACCGTTTTCCATGCATACCCCTGTTTAAGATCTTCTGTGCTTCTTCATTGAGAGAATTCGTGTCTATTGTCAGTTCTGGACCCAGTTGTAACCATTATATCTCAAATTATTACTCTTCCTATTCTTTCTGTTCTTGAGGACTTTTTTAAGATTTTCACCTTTCATATTCCTTACCCTCTCTTTTATAATCTCCACTTGTTAATCTCTGTGTGCTATATCTATTTAATTTCTTTAGCACTTTTTGTTCACTCATAATTTCTTTACTCTATTATTGTTTCTGTTTAGTGAATGTGTTTTTAAATTTTAGGAATTCTTTGTGGGTTTTTCTTTTTTAATGGACCTGGTCTGGTTTTTTCTTTCTTGTTTTTAAGAATTTAGCTCTGGAAAAGGTCAGTTTTCATTCCCATCCCAAAGAAAGGCAAAGCCAAAGAATGCTCAAACTACTGCACAGTTGCACTCATCTCACACACTAGTAAAGTAATGCTCAAAATTCTCCAAGCCAGGCTTCAGCAATACGCGAACCATGAACTTCCAGGTGTTCAGGTTGGTTTTAGAAAAGGCAGAGGAACCAGAGAATTGCCAACATCGCTGGATCATCGAAAAAGCAAGAGAATTCCAGAAAAACATCTATTTCTGCTTTATTGACTATGCCAAAGCCATTGACTGTGTGGATCACAATAAACTGTGGAAAATTCTGAAAGAGATGGGCATACCAGACCGCCTGACCTGCCTCTTGAAAAACCTATATGTAGGTAAGGAAGCAACAGTTGGACCTGTACATGGAACAACAGACTGGTTCCAAATAGGAAAAGGAGTACATCAAGGCTGTATATTGTCACCCTGCTTATTTAACTTATATGCAGAGTACCTCATGAGAAAAGCTGGGCTGGAAGAAGCACAAGCTGGAATCAAGATTGCTGGGAGAAATATCAATAACCTCAAATATGCAGATGACACCACCCTTATGGCAGAAAATGAAGAGGAACTAAAAAGCCTCTTGATGAAAGTGAAAGAGGAGAGTGAAAAAGTTGGCTTAAAGCTCAGCATTCAGAAAACGAAGATCATGGCATCTGGTCCCATTACTTCATAGGAAATAGATGGGGAAACGTTGGAAACAGTGTCAGACTTTATTTTTTTGAGCTCCAAAATCACTACAGATGGTGATTGCCATCTGTAGTGATTTTGAAATTAAAAGACGCTTACTCCTTGGAAGGAAAGTTATGACCAACCTAGATAGTATATTGAAAAGCAGAGAGATTACCTTGCCAACAAAGGTCCGTCTAGTCAAGGCTATGGTTTTTCCAGTGGTCATGTATGGATGTGAGAGTTGGACTGTGAAGAAAGCTGAGTGCCAAAGAATTGATGCTTTTGAACTGTGGTGTTGGAGAAGACTCTTGAGAGTCCCTTGGACTGCAAGGAGATCCAACCAGTCCATCCTAAAGGAGATCAGCCCTGGGTGTTCTTTGGAAGGACTGATGCTGAGGCTGAAACTCCAATACTTTGGCCACCTGATGTGAAGAACTGACTCCTTGGAAAAGACCCTGATGCTGGGAATGATTGAAGGCGGGAAGAGAACGGGACAACAAAGGATGATATGGTTCGATGGCTTCACCAACTCGATGGGCATGAGTTTGAAATGAAAGACTGTAAATTAAAGTCATTCCTCATCAGAATGTTGAGGAATTTCATCATTTCAGTCTATTTCACTGTGGACTTACAGATTTGTATGGATTATAATCCCTTTGTTGTGGTGCTCAAATTGTTCACAGTTAGCCATTGGGAGCCCTTTAAGATGGCTCCATGTCCTTCTTATAGGTCTCCACTGTTCTTTTAATACTTCCTCACTACCTGATACTGGTCAGTTGAGGGCCTCCCTTAGCTCCTAGAGGCTTCTTGCTCATCCTTGCATATGTGCCCCTAGGTGATGGTTTGAGTCCTTTTCATACTTAGAATCTCTTTTGACTTTCCCTTCTGCTGCATTTCTCTTGCTTTCTCTTCTACATCTCCCACTGGCTATCCTGCCCTTCCTTGGTTTTTAAGGGCTCATTTGATTACACTGGGCTCATCCTCATATCCAGATAATGTACCTATTTTAAGTTCAGCTGATCAGTACCTTAATTCAATCTGCCAGGTGTCTTCAGAACAGTTGCTAGATTAGTGTTTGGTTGAATAACCAGGAGAGGGGGAACTTGGGAAACATCTTTCAAATTCTGCTTATCACAGCAGGATAATCCCAGGTTCTTATAGAATGTTGTTCTTTCTCTCATTTTTTATTCCTTTTCTTAGGTTTTTAATCATTTGGAATCTTTGTGTCCTAATCCTTATTTGCTGGTTCTATTTTCTAAGGTTCTTAGAAGACAGTCAAATTTTAATGTTTATATATGCTAACTTGTGAGAAAGAGGATTGTTCTTCCCTTGTTTTCTAATTTTGTTTTGCAAGCTCATTTTCTATTCTGAGTTGAGGATGTATCCCTTCAGAGAGTGACAAGACTGCCTAACCCCTTCTTATGTTAATTTAATGTTTGGGATTTACCAGACCAGGAACATGGTGTGAATTCAAACCCCCAAACCTATTTGAAGACAAGGCTGTCAACCTATTTGAATCTCAAGGCTGATTTTCCATCCTTTATTCAAAGCTGAGATCAAATTGGATAAACTTTTTTCTCCCTGTGTATGCTGTGATTTTGGGGTTTTGTGTTTTGTGAGAGTCTTTTGGGGGTGGAGTTGGGAAAGAATAGCTTAACTTTCCCCTCAAAGTCTAGCCGTTGTAAAGTCTAAACTATATAAACAAGGTCTTATCAATTTCAGCTTTTCCTCCATTGGAGACTCAAGGTTTATCTCTTTCCTTGTGAGCATTAAAGCCAAGCTCCTAGGTTTCGGACAGAGGCTGCTCTAGGGCAGCTATTAAAGCTTTTCCTCTTCATTTTGGCCCCTAAGGTTTTTTTCTTTCTTTAGGCTCAACTATTCATTTTTAGGTAATTTTAATCAGAAAGATTTTTACATTGCCTGATCTCCCTCATTGACAGAAACAAATTCCCCCATTGATTGATTGATTTTTGTTTTTTTAACCCACTTCATACTGGCTTCTTTCTGCAACTACTACTACACTTAGGTCGGAAATAGCTTTCACATTGCCAAGTTCAGATGGGTATTTTCACTTTTCTTTTTTCATGATCATCTTACATCACTTCCCCTTCTCTTCTTGCCTTAGCTTGGTTGTCCTACTGTTTTGACCATTTGTTTTTAGTTTTCTTGTGGCTTCCCTTTCATCCTGATTTGGTGTTGAAATTCCTTGAGACTCAGTCCTGAGCCTCTGGTTCGCTCATTGCATAATTCTCACCAGATTTAAGATAAATAAAATCTTTGGCCTCAAGTATTGCAGTGATTAAAGTTAGCTCCCTGATTCCACTCTTCTGTTGTCTGTTTTAAAAAAAATCATTTTTGACTCTGTCGAGTCTTTGTTGCTTTGTGTGGGCTTTCTCTCGTTGCAGTGAATGGGGGCTGCTATTTGTTGTGGTGTGCAGGCTGTTCATTGCAGTGCCTTTCTTGCTTCGGAGCCCGAGCTCTAGGCACACAGGCTTCCGTGGTTGCAGCATGTGGGCTCAGTGATTGTGTACACGGACTTAGTTTGTCCACAGCACTTGGAATTCTTGGACCAGGCTTTGAACCGATGTGCCCTGCATTGGCAAGTGGATTTTTATCCACTGTGCCACTGGGCAAGTCCCCTTCTATTGTCTTTTAAGGCATTCGCATTATATTCAAAGTGATCTTTAAAAAATACTATTCTGATCTTGTTACTCTCTAGGTTAAAATGCTTTAATAGTTTTCCATTACTGTGATTTTGGCAAGTCGTTTATTGCCTGCAGAGTTCTACCTGAACTTGTTCTTGGGCTGGATTCTAGCTTCATTTTTGAGTATCTTGTTTCTTTGCTTATTATACCGCACAGAGAATTAGTAGAAAAACCTCATCCAAAACCTTTGGGAGGAGAGAAACAGTAGTTTCCAGGGCCAGGTGAACAAGAACCTAATAGACTACTAGTAGTATTAGACTAACTTAGGTCTGACCATTCTCTGCCGTGGTGGGCATGTGTTAAAGGTGTAAGTTCCCCGCAGAAACGCTCCACATCAGGTTAGATCACATATTCATCCCTGGCCAGGAGTATATCCCTAATGGAAAATAGGGTGCTGTTTGAAAAAGAAATGGGAATGAATTCTTGGCAAGTAAAAATAGAGACCACCCCTAAGGATTTCTGCTCTTTACTGCTGATCCTTTTTTTTTTTTTTTTTTGTACTGTGAATCTTAATTAAGTTACCCTTCATATTCTGTCGTAGCACATTCTACTTTTTCATCATAGCACTAATAGTTGTGTGATTATTTAATGTGTGGATCTGTCACTGTAAGCTCCATGAGTGCAAGGATAGTATCTGTTTTCTTTTTTTGTAGTGTGTTTAGCAGCACATATTGCATCTGATCATATAAGGCACATAAATATTTGTGGAATATTGTAAAATCAGGTCAATTCTGCAATATTCAATTGATATCAAAATGATATAAAACATTTTGAAATATAATGAAACCCAAAAATGTGTATGGTAAGTTAATAAAAGGATTAAAATTCTCTATCCAGTATATAGGCAGCTGTATACAGCACAACTGTAAGCTATGTACTGAAAAGTTTGAAAATATATAATAATATTTAAATATATAAATTAATATTATATTAAATATAGAAAGTACATAATTATATTAAATATATAAATTAATATTTTAATGTTAAATATATTGTTTATCGGAGAAGGCAATGGCACCCCACTCCAGTACTCTTGCCTGGAAAATCCCATGGATGGAGGAGCCTGGTAGGCTGCAGTCCATGGGGTCGCTAAGAGTCGGACACTACTGAGTGACTTCACTTTCACTTTCCACTTTCATGCATTGGAGAAGGAAATGGAACCCACTCCAGTGTTCTTGCCTGGAGAATCCCAGGGACAGGGGAGCCTGGTGGGCTGCCATCTATGGGGTCGCACAGAGTTGGACATGACTGAAGCAACTTAGGAGGAGGAGGAGGAGGAGATTGTTTATATTTCATTATAATATGTTATATATTATAGTGTATTGTATTATATGCATTAATTATATATAATTATATTAAATATATAAATTAATGTTTTTTAAAAATATATTTAAAAGTTTCTTTTCCTGCTTTCACATTTATTTAAAATTATTAACAATAAGTATGTGTTGTCTTTTGAACAAGCTTTTCTCCTTCACTCTTTGTTCAGTTAACTATGTACCTAACCTTTAGGTCTTGGTGTATCATTTTTTCTGCTTCTTAATTTTTCACTTTGATGGCACCCTTTTCTCTTCCATCAGAGCACTTGGCACAGCTTATAGTCATGTGTTTGTTTTAATGTCTGCCTCCCTGGTTAGTTTGTATATTCCTGGAGAGCAGAGATCTTTTCTGTCGTGTTCCCTACTTTATTCCCTGCTCCTAGCATAGTGGCTATATTTTAGCACATATGAAATAAATATTTCTTGGATGGATAAACGAATCAGTATGTTACTGCCACTCTCTTTGTCATTCTGCATCTTTGTTTCTTATTCTGTCTTGAACAGGTGAATTTCAGGGTATTTTCCTAGAGTTTGTGCATTGCAGGATTCAGGTCTATTTAGTTTGATGAATGTCACCTTGATTTGGATTAAAATAGCATATAGCTTGTAAAAGATGGAAATAGAGTGAAGTTAAACAGAAAACAAGTACAGAACAATCTAAAGAGGATCATTTGCTTTCGGAAAAAAAGATTTAGAGGTCTTAGTGATAATGCTGAACCATAATACCTGATGTATGAGAGAGTTGAGGTAAGCAAGTGAGCTTCATTTTCAAAAAACACTCAGAATTCCATGCTTTCCTGATTTGATAAGAAAGGAAAATTTTGATTTGTTCCATTTTATTGCAATAACCTGAACACTAGTTTCAAAGTGTGATTGCTGCCTATTTAGCTGTGCAGTTTCCCATTTAAGTACATGCTAATGCAGTATGAAAATAGACTTAAGTTTAGAGATTGAAGATCCTCAAACACCACAGTTTTGCTTTTTGGTATTATACTTTCATGATATACCATTGCAGTGATAATGGTATTTGTAGTTTTCAAAGTGTAGTGGGGACATTTGGGGCTTCCATGGTGGCTCAGTGGTAAAGAATCTGCCTGCCAATGCAAGAGGCATGGTTTTAATCCCTGGGATAGGAAGATCCCCTGGAGAAGGAAATGGCAACCCACTCCAGGATTCTTGCTTGGGAAAGCCCATGGAGGAGCTTGGTGGGCTACAATCCAAGGAGTTCTAAGAGTCAGATACAATTTAGCAACTAAGCAACAACAACAGGGACTTTAGAGGACCTGACAATTAAAATACAGTACTTTCCTGACTTAACTGTGCTTTAGGCATTGTTAGAGACTTTACATGGATATTCTAAAATAAAAACCTTTAAGGTAGCTATTATCTTGGTTTTATAGCAAAGAACATTATAGAGGCTCAGAAAGTTGAGATCACATGCTTGGGAGAGCCTGTACTTTTGTCTCAGGTGAAAACTTGTGCTCTTGTGATTTCAGCCTTCTGCCTCCAGCTCACTTTTGTCTTTTAGATTTGGTAACTGGAGATTCCATGTATATTATGCTTTATGATAATTTAAAAAAGCACTCTACCTTTTAAGGTATTTTTACCCTAAAACTTAAATTTTGAGTTCAAGTACTTCTCTCTGGAACTCTTCTACCCCACTCTGTTCCTCTGTACTTTTTCATCTCCTATGACCTTCTGGTACTTAGTGTTTCCCTCCTGTATCTAGTGGCTTATGAGTACTTACTAGCTCTGCTGTGAGACTGGGTTCTTGCAAGGAAGAATTCCTTTGTGCTCTTTGCTGTCTTCAATGCCTTTTCAAATAATTAGTACCTCAATATTTGTTGAATGTTAAAACTACCCTTTAAATGGTAATGTTCCCTAGGTCCTGTCTTTAATCTTCTTCTCTTGATCACACTGAGAACTTCTTTGGGTGATCTCATTTTTCCATTCCTTGCCTTTGACCAGTGTCCATATCACAGTTGTTATAATCAGTTACTTAACGAAGCCAAGTAGGTGACATAAATGAATGAGGATACATTATCAGTGTGAACAGAACTTCAGGTTTTTTAGAAGAAAATAGAAATCTAGGCTTTTTAATGTGAAGTTTCTGTGTGTCTTAATATGAACTATAGTTAGCAGGCCAGCAGAAAGCCTTTTTGAGTTTTCATGTTTATTCTATCTTTGTCATCCTTCTGACTCCTGTATCTCTAGACCTGACATCTTCTGACATCCTTGTATCTCTAGACCTGATTTTTCTGCTAAGCTTCAGACTCCCTACATTCTCTTCTAGACCATCTAGGCCTTCTGTGTCCCGTAGGCATCTCAAAGACTGTGATGTTCAACCTGAACCTCAAACATGTATTTAGGAAGTGGTTTCAGTTGTAAAGTCCAATGGCTGTATGAATTTGACTCTTGGTTCCACCATCTACTAGGTCACTAAACAGGTTAGTTCAGTTCCTTAAACTTGTTTGCTCATATGTAAAATGGGAGTAATAGTACTTCATTGGTCTGTTGTGCTAGCACAGTGACCTACACGTAGTAACAAGTGCTGGGCGCTCTCAGTTGCTGTTCCTGCTTCAGTGAATGCTGTTTACCACTCTCACACCCACTTGAGTTCAGTTCAGTCACTCAGTCATGTCCGACTCTTTGCGACACCGTGAACCGCAGCACGCCAAGCCTCCCTGTCCATCACCAACTCCCGGAGTCCACCCAAACCCATGTCCATTGAGTCGGTGATGCCATCCAACCATCTCTCATCCTCTGTCATCCCCTTCTCCTCCTGCCCTCAGTCTTTCCCAGCGTCAGGGTCTTTTCCAGCATCAGGGTCTTTTCCAGTAAGTCAGCTCTCCGCAACAGGTGGCCAAAGTATTGGACTTTCAGCTTCAACATCAGTCCTTCCAATGAACACCCAGGACTGATCTCTTGGGTGACTGGAGATGGACTGGTTGTATCTCCTTGCAGTCCATGGGACTGTCTTCTCCAACACCACAGTTCAAAAGCATCAATTCTTCAGCGCTCAGCTTTCTTCGTAGTCCAACTCTCACATCTATACATGACCTCTGGAAAAACCATAACCTTGACTAGATGGACCTTTGTTGGCAAAGTAGTGTCTCTGCTTTTGAATATGCTGTGTAGGTTGGTCATAACTTTCCTCCTAAGGAGTAAGCGTCTTTTAATTTCATGGCTGCAATCATCATCTGCAGTAATTTTGGAGCCCAGAAAAATAAAGTCAACCACTGTTTACACTGTTTCCCCATCTATTTCCCATGATGGGACTGGGTGCTGTGATCTTAGTTTTCTGAATGTTGAGCTTTAAGCCAACTTTTTCACTCTCCTCTTTCACTTTCATCAAGAGGCTCTTTAGTTCTTCACTTTCTGCCATAGGGTGGTATCATCTCCATATCTGAGGTTATTGATATTTCTCCCAGCAATCTTGATTCCAGCTTGTGCTTCCTCCAGCCCAGCGTTTCTCATGATGTACTCTGCATATGTTAAATAAGCAGGGTGACAATATACAGCCTTGACGTACTCCTTTTCCTATTTGGAACCAATCTGTTGTTCCATGTCCAGTTCTAACTGTTGCTTCCTGACCTGCATACAGGTTTCTTAAGAGGCAGGTCAGGTATGCCCATCTCTTTCAGAATTTTCCAGTTTATTGTGATCCACTTACTGGTGCTTAAGAGTCATTCTTGACCGTTTTCTTTTATTCTTCAAATATAATTAGTTTCCAGTCCTGTGAATGTAATTTTTGTAATGTCTCTTTATTGCTGTTGCTTTAAGTTTTTAAAAAATAATATTTTTGCTCATCAATATTACTGTAGCAGCCCTTAACAGCTTTCTCAATCTCTTTTTAAACCTCTTTCCCAGGCTGTTCTCAGCATTGTGCCCGCGGTTTATGTTTGCTGAAACACAAAATCTGGTCACACCAAACTTCTGCTTACAGTCCTTTAGTGGTTTCCTATTGTCTCTAAATTTCTAACACATTAATTTTTACTATTCTTGATTCCTGCTTATTTTTTAGCCTCATTTCTGCTTAGGCTGCATGGGTGGTACATATAAGCTCTTGGAATCTACTTGGCTCTTTGTGGCATGTTTCTTCCTCAGAATGCCCTTCTCCTCTGTCCTGCAGCTTCTTTAGGAATGGGCTCTAAAGGTACGCTTCTCACCCACAGTCTCTCCCTCCAGGTCTGGGTCAGATGCCCCTCTTTATGCACTCCCAGCCTCCCGAGGATGTCTCTGTCACAGTGCTCTTCACAGTCTTTTGTAATTGTCTCTTTTTTCCGCTAAGCTTCTTGAAGGCAGAGACCACATGTCTTGAATGGCTTTGTATTTCTAGAGCTTAGAATAATGTCTGGTAAACAGTGAGCTCTCAGATGTTTGTGGAAATGAATGCATTTGTTGAGTGAATAAGTAGTTATCTTTTTTTTTTTTCCTGGAGAAATGGTAGATATAAAAAGGGTCTTAGGAGCCTTAGTTATAGCTGTAAGACCTTTAAAAATGTCCCAATTTTTTTTTAATTCCCCTTGTTTGAAGATTATAGGTACTTTTATATATATATTATGAATTAATAGTATTTGTATTTTTTAGACACAAAGTAAATTGTACTATCATTATAGATAACTAGTTATTGCCTTCGAGGGCTGTATTTTCTCACTGTTTTTGTTTTTTGTTTTTAATACAGCCCTCTTAGATTCTTTTTTCCCCTGCTTTCTCCTCTGTGTTAGGATCTTATTACCTCCCAGCCTCCCAGGAGCCCTGGTTTATTACAAGATTTCTCAGTTTCTTTTGCTGTTGACTCCAAGGGCCAGATAATTCTTAGTTCTGAGGAGCTGTCCAGTTCATTGTGAGATGTTTAGCAACATCCCCTGGCAATTACCCCTAGAGGAGGAAATGCCTACCTTCTCCAGTACACTTGTCTAGAAAACTCCATGGACAGAGGAGCCTGGTGTGCTACAGTCCATGTAGTCACAAAGAGTCGTGACAGGACTGAATGACTGAGCCTGCACACACCATTGACCTACCAGATGCCAGTAGCCCCTCCTAGTTTTGACAACCAAAAATGTCTCCAGACACTGTCAAGTCTCTTGTGGAGCAAAATCACCCCTGATTGAGAGCCCAGTGGTTTATAGGGATTCCTGTCTCTTAACCTTTATCCTTAAAGAGCCTCTCCTTGGACTCCTAGGCATCAGTATAAGAACACGAGCTCCAGTCTTTTTAAAAGAAACCCACAGAGCACTTTTTAAGTAACTCTTTGTTTCCTCTTAACTTTTGTTCATGTTCTCTCTCTGTTCTCTTCCCATCCACTTTTCTAGACAGGATTGCTTCTGTTCTTTCTTTCTGGCTTTTACCCCTGTGGTGCCACTGAAAATGCTTTCAAGTCTTTATAGTCCTTTTCTGTGTTCTCTGAAGTGAATGCATCCAACACCTCATATTCCATGTCCCTGGCCACCCTGACTCGTACTTAGATATCCCATCCAGTCAGTCATAAAGTCCTGTTTATTTTACCTCTCGAATGTCTACAGAACCCACCGGTACTCTTTATTCTCACGGAGGGGGTGTCCACCAGTGGCATCAAGCTTTTTGTTGTTCTTGGCATGTCTAGTCTTGTTCCCTTTATTTTCTGCATTGTAATCTGGATGTTCTTCCGAAGACAGAGTCTCCTACCATTTCAGACCTTCTCAGTTCATGACCTCTGGCTCCTAACTCTCTGCATTTTTGAAAGGTTTACCAAGTGATTTTTATACAGTTTCTAATGTCTTCATTTTGCGGTTTAACAAACATGTCATTTCTTTTAGGAATTCCTAAAATCCTTATTATTATTCTTACAAAGCACCTCCTGAGGTGATTTCTGTCTCTTAACAAACCATCATTGATGTGTAAAAAATGACTTAGGTTCTTTAAAACACCTGCTTTATGAAAAGTCAGTTTTTATTCTTTTTTTTTTAAACCAATAAAATTATCATTGTGGGAAGGATCAGGAGCAAAGATGGGTACTCTAACGTATTGATTAATATTGCGTGTCTGTGACAGATTTGACTGCTAAGTTATAAAATATTTTAATAAGACCTTTTTTTCCCTTATAGGTATTTATAACAGCAATGATGTAGCAGTATCATTTCCAAATGTAGTATCTGGCTCAGGATCGAGTACTCCTGTCTCCAGTTCTCATTTACCTCAGCAACCTTCTGGGCATTTACAGCAAGTGGGCGCTCTCTCCCCGTCAGCTGGGTCATCTGCACCCTCTGCTGTTGCTGCAACTCAGGTAAATTATTACAATGTTACAAAGTAATGTGGATCGTTTTGTCATTTTTAAACTGTTTTATTTTAAGAGAGAAATGAATAGGACTTCCTGTAGGAAGTTATAAAATGTCTCAACCTGTATTGACATGAGTGGAAATAATACTCATTTTTACTTGATATTCCTGAGAGCACAAACTGATGTTGGCACCAACTAATTCTTTTAGATTTCTGCATTTCTGATTTTGTCCTAATAATGTGAAATAGTAATTTGGGGGCAGCTTTTATTCTTTATTTTAAAACTAGGACTTACAAGTACAGTTCAGTTGCTCAGTCATGTTTGACTCTTTGCCACCCAGTGGACTTCAGCACACCAGGCTTTCCTGTCCATCACCAACTCCCAGGGCTTGCTCAAACTTGTGCCCATCAAGTGGTATTATCCAGCCATCTCCTCCTCTGTCGCTCCTTCTCCTCCTACCTTCAGTCTTTCCCAGTATTAGGGTCTTTTCCAGTGAATCAGTTCTTCCCATCAGGTTGCCAAAGTATTGGAGTTTCAGCTTCAGCATCAGTCCTTGCAGTGAATATTCAGGACTGATTTCCTTTAGGATGGACTGGTTGGATCTCCTTGCAGTCCAAGAGACTTTCAAGAGTCTTCTCCAACACCACAGTTCAAAAGCATCAGTTTTTCGGCACTCAGCTTTCTTTATAGTCCAACTCTCACATCCGTACATGACTACTGGAAAAACCATACCCTTGACTAGATGGACCTTTGTCTACAAAGTAATTGTCTCTTTTTTTTAACATGCTCTCTAGGTTGGTCATAGGTTTTCTTCCAAGGAGCAAGCATCTTTTAATTTCATGGCTTCAGTCACCATCTGCAGTGATATTGGAGCTGAGAAAATAAGTCTGTCACTGTTTCCATTGTTTGCCCATGTATTTACCATGAAGGGATGGGCCCAGATGCCATGTTCTTCCTTTTTTAATGTTGAGTTTCAAGCAAGCTTTTTCACTCTCCTCTTTCACTTTCATCAAGAGGCTCTTTAGTTCTTCGCTTTCTGCCATAAGGGTGGTGTCATCTGCATATGTGAGGTTATTGATATTTTTCCCTGCCATCTTGATTCCAGCTGTGCTTCATCCAGCCCAGCATTTCACATGATGTACTCTGAATATATATTAAATAAGCAGGGTGACAGTATACAGCCTTGACATACTTCTTTCCCAATTTCAAACCAGTCCATTGTTCCATGTCTGGCTCTAACTGTTGGTTCTTGACCTGCATACAGATTTCTCAGGAGACAAGTGGTCTGGTATTCCCATCTCTTTAAGAATTTTCCACAGTTTGTTATGATGCACACAGTCAAAGGCTTTGGTGTACTCAGTAAAGCAGAAGTAGATGTTTTTCTGGAACTCTCGCTTTTTTGATGATCCAATGGATGTTGGCAATTTTATCTCTGGTTCCTCTCCCTTTTCTAAATCCAGCTTGAACATCTGGAAGTTCACTGTTCATGTACTGTTGAAGCCTGGCTTGGAGAATTTTGAAAGTAATGCTAGCATTATTTTGCTAGCGTGTGAGATGAGTACAGTTGTGCGGTAGTTTAAGCACTCTTTGGCATTGCCTTTCTTTGGGATTGGAATGAAAACTGACCTTTTCCAGTCCTGTGGCCCCTGCTGCATTTTCCAGATTTGCTGGCATATTGAGTGTAGCACTTTGACAACATCATCATTTAGGATTTGAAATAGCTCAACTGAAATTCAATCACCTCCACTAGCTTTGTTCATAGTGGTCCTTCCTAAGGCCCACTTGACTTCACATTCCAGGATGTCTGACTCTAGGTGAGTGATCACACTATCATGGTTGTCTGGGTCATAAAGATCTTTTTTGCGTAGGTTTCTTCTGTTTTTTCTTACCACCTCTTCTTAATATCTTCTGCTTCTGTTAGGTCCATATTGTTTCTGTCCTTTATTGTGCCTGTCGTTGCATGAAATGTTCCCTTGGTGTCTCTAATTTTCCTGAAGAAATCTCTAGTCTTTCTCATTTTATTGTTTTCCTCTATTTCTTTGCATTGATCACTGAGGAAGGCTTTCTTATCTCTCTTGGCTATTCTTTGGAACTCTGTATTCAGATGTGTAGATCTTTCCTTTTCTCCTTTGCCTTTAGCTTTTCTTCTTTTCTCAGCTATTTGTAAGGCCTCCTCAGACAAAATTTTGCCTTTTTGCATTTCTTCTTCTTGGGGATGAGTCTTGATCACTGCTTCCCATACAGTGTTACGAATGTCCATCCATAGTTCTTCAGGCACTCTTAACAGATCTAATCCCTTGAATCTATTTGTCACTTCCACTGTGTAATCATAAAGGATTTGGTTTAGGTTATAGCTAAATGGTCTAGTGGTTTTCCCTACTCTCTTCAATTTAAGTCTGAATTTGGCAATAAGGAGTTCATGATCTGAGCCACAGTCAGCTCCTGGCCTTGTTTTTGCTGACTGTATAGAGCTTCTCCATCTTTGGCTGCAAAGAACATAATCAGTATGATTTCGGTATTGACCATCTGGTGATATCCATGTGTAGAGTTGTCTTTTGTGTTGTTGAAAGAGGGTGTTTGCTATGACTAGTGCGTTCTCTTGGCAAAATTGTGTTAGCCTCTGCCCTGCTTCACTTTGTACTCCCAACTGCCTGTTACTGCAGGTATCTCTCAACTTCCTAGTTTTGCATTCCAGTCCCCTGTGATGAAAAGGACATGTTTTTTGGGTGTTAGTTCTAGAAGGTCTTGAGGTCTTCATTGAAGCGTTCAACTTCAGCTTCTTCAGCATTAATGGTTGGGGCATAGACTTGGATTACTGTGATACTGAATGGTTTGCCTTGGAATGAAACAGATCATTCTGTCATATTTGAGACGGCACACAAGTACTGTATTTTGGACTTTTTTGTTGATTATGAGGGCTATTCCATTTCTTGTAAGGGATTTTTGCCCACAGTAGTAGATATAATGATCATCTGAGTTAAATTTGCCCATTCCAGTCCATTTTAGTTCACTGATTTCTAAAATGTCAATGTTGACTCTTGCCATCTCCTGCTTGACTGCTTCCAATTTGCCTTGATTCATGGACCTAACATCCCAGGTTCCTATCCAATATTGTTCTTTATGGCATTGGACTTGACGTCCATCACCAGTCACATCCACAACTGGGCGTTGTTTTTGCTTTGGCTCCATCTCTTCATTCTTTCTGGAGTTATTTCTCCACTCTTCTCCAGTAGTAGCACATTGGTCACCTACCAACCTGGGGATTCTTCTTTCAGTGTCCTATTTTTGCCTTCTCATACTGTTCATGGGGTTCCTAAGGCAAGAATGCTGAAGTGCTTTGCCATTCCCTTCTCCAGTGGACCACGTTTTGTCAGAAGTCTCCACTATGACCCGTCTGTTTTGGGTGGCCCTACATGGCATGGCTCATAGTTTCATTGAGTTAGACAAGGCTGTGTGGTCCATGTGATCAGTTTGGTTAGTTTTCTGTGATTGTGGTTTTGTTTTGTGTGCCCTCTGATGGATAAGGATAAGAAAGGATAAGAGGGTTAAGGACTTACAAAGTATGAACCAATTTTGGACTTAGGTGGTTTAAAAAATTTCTTTTATAATTTTAAAATCACAGAAGTAATATATGAATATCTACAGTCTAATTTTTTTAAAAAAACAGTGCAGAAGAATATAGGATTGAGAATGAATGATTCCTTTAAGTCCTTATATACTTACATGATTTCTTCCTAGTGGATAAGAAAGAATATTTATAAAATTATAAGCAGTGGTGACTATGTTGGTGATTTTGCATCTGTTTAACCTTTTTCTTCATTTTCTATCTAGAACTTGATAGGTGCCCTAGTCTACAGGAATGCTCTAAGACCTAGAGTCAAAGCAGAGAAATCATAGTCTTGAATTACATATATAGGACAGTAAATGGGCAAAGTTTCTCATGGGTATATGCTTGCACACGTGCACACACACACAGAGTCCACCCCTCATTCCCCATCCTCAACCCTCAGATTTCTTCAAAGGTGATAATTTAAACTTCCTATTTGTTTTATTTATTGACATTCTCTTATAATTTTATTTTTATTTTCACTTTACCCAAAGCCTCTAAAAGTCTCAATGTTTTGAGAAAATTCTAACAAAGACAAATGTCTAATTATAAGCAACTAGTTAAGTAGTTGTTTGTAAGTTGCTGTAAACTCATGCTTTATGTGCGTGTGCGTAATTTACATTGTGTGGGCCTTTAGAGTATACCTAGGCTTTTCCAGCATATCCTGTAATCTGTACATCAAAGCATAGCATTGTTATCTTTAAAGTATGTAACCGTGAAGTGCAAACAGTCACCTTTTAATTAGGTCAAGAATTGGAATAAACAGTAGTTCAGCATAGAAAAACAATGGCACGATTAGTGGTATTGTCTTTGACAATTTGGTGAACTTAACCTGAGCAAGGGGAGTTTGACTAGTTTAGGAGAGTTTTTCTCTAGCTGCTGTCACTAGCCTTGGTGAGGTAGACATAATCACAGGGATTTGGGGTTAGAGAGGGTGAAAGGGTAAATGAGAGAATGGCCCTTATAAATAGCTTTATCTCTTTTAATTAAGTGTAACCATATGCTGTTGATAGCTTTATATCCTTGGAAAGAGTCTCACATGAACATTTTCAATGTGCGTTTTTCTTTCCTTTCTTTATAAAAGTCTGTTTTAATTACTCTCTGGTTAATTCCAGGCTGAATTAAGCAAAAATCTCATTTCTTCCCATTCATTATGTTTGTGGTTTTGAGGGTTGGCATTAGGGAGATGGGTGGGGGAAGTGGTAGTGAAGAGAAATTTATAGCTAGAGGAAAAATTCCACTTCACATATGACTCAACTGAAGAACAAAGAAATCATAGTTGCAAGTAATCCAGGATTCAGTCCAATTAAAATCTTCACTGTTTATCCTCTTTCCCTGTTGCAGTAAGATGGGTAGCTTATAAATATGATCATCCAGTGAGACTCACATGCTACATGCTGAGACAGCTGCATCTATGTTTCTCTCCAGCAGTAAACGCTTTCCGCCTTCACGCCGGAGTGTATTTAGCCTGGCTTAGCTAGTGCTGCTCTGGCAACCATCAGTCTCCAGGCAACTGAGGCAGGTTGACCTCTGAGTTGAATTGAGTGCAAAACTACTTCAGTTTAGCTGCCTGAGACAATAGTATTGGTTTTGAATGTACAAAGTGTGAATTTTCTAGACAGTGTGCAAAGGAAAGGATTCAGAAATATTTAGAATAAATTGAATATTTAGATAGAACTCCTAAAATTGTGATGCACTTGGTAATTTAATCTTATTTTCAAAACAATACGTTTATATCTGTTTATGTATAGGCCTTGCATGTTTTTAAATCATAAAATTCAGTGTGTTTAACCCCATTTTAGCCTTTTATTTAGAGTTTCTTTATAGGTAGTTTATTGAAAAGTGAAGAGTAGTGCTTACACACTTAAAGTGTGTAAATTAAAACTATTAATATGTAAAATATAATTGTAGAAGACTTGTTACACAGTTACTGAGAAAACCATCACAGCAGCCAGCAAATATTTTAAAGAAATAAAAATCAGAGAATAGAGGTGTTAAATTTGAACAGTGTTTTGACTCTCTTCCTTTCCCTCCCAAAAACTTTATGAAAGTAGTCATTTTTAGTGATGGTCTTGGTGCCAGCAGGATAAAAATAAGGAGATCATTCTTGATCTTTCTGGCCTTGGTTTTAAGACAAGCAGGCCTCTTATTTGGTTTGTTTGATGTCTTAAGGATTGTTCCCAAGCAAGTGGTCGGGGATATATAATCAGAAAGAACTAATAGAAATTAAAAACTGAGACTAGATTTGTGCCTTTAATGGGGCAAAAAGGAGACACTTGTTAAAATTTTGGAAGAAAAAGTCTAATGCTTAGCAACCCTAATTTGAAGGGAAAAAAAAAAACTTTTAAAAATGTTTGATAACCTTGTTTTCATATTGTTTGATGTTAAATCCTTTTATTTGATAAACTTGTTTTTAGGGTGATTATTCCTTCACAGATATCAGCAGTGTATTACATTATAGTTACTATTTTATAGTTTCTTAACATTGTTGGAAGATAGAACTGCTGTCTGTGATGTTTTTAATGGTGGGTGCTCTGCTCTTGTTGTATCATCGGTGGAGATATAAATTAGTTTCTGTAGGTGTGCCATTAATTTTTCATTTTGCCTTTCAAATTCCACTATTTCCCAGTTCTACGTTCATTCTGTTTTGTCTTTGGGAGGAATGCAGGTGCTTTGGTTTGAAGGATTACTTTAGTAGAATTAAAGGCAGAATGTAATGAAAATAATTGTATTCTAACATCTTGCATTCTGAGTTTTGCTTTTGGATACAGTCTTTGGGTAGATAATTACGGTTTCTTGTTTCCTCTATGTTGCTATTATACAAATGATACAGTTTAAAAGTAATTTAAATGAAGCAACTTTTAAGGTTTATTTATGTGATATTTAGTAAATGCAGATAAATTGAAGTATTTTAAAGGTATAACTTAGCAAATACTGTTTTGCAGATTTCTTTTAGACTTTTGCTTCAAGGACTGTAAGTTTGGTGTGTATGTGTGGTGTGGTTGTGTGTGTTGGGGAGTTACTGTAGATCTAATTCTGGTTTCCTTTCGGATATGTTTGGTAGGACACTTTGATTTTGTTTGGAAAATGCTTCAGTTTCCCAGGCAGATTCACCTGTCTTTGAAGGAGCTCTGACTTGATTGGTCAGATTAAAGTTTCATCTGTCTTAAACAATTGCAACATGACTTAAAATTTTACAGGAGTTATCTTTCTGAGCAGAAAAGGTTTTAAAAGTGCTTTCTAACATTTCTTACTATTGGATGATAAAGAGGTTAAGGGACATAGATGATGAGTCTCTGTCGAAAAAAGATGTCTGGAATTTTACTGTGTCTGTTTGTGTGACACAATGCAAAATAGCAGAAATTGGGTCAGAAATCCTAGGTTCCTGGGACATTACTACTACTAGTGTGGTGGTGGGTAGATCTTTTACATTTGTGGGTTTTAATTTTTTTATATATGAAATGGAATATTTTAAATACCTACTCTACCTGCAATACAGGTGTATTTTGAAGTTCAAATGAGAAAAGTACTTTGCAGACCATAAGTACTTTGGAATTCATAGTCACTACAGTGATGTTACAGTTGTTATAGGACATTTGAATTTCAGCTCTTATAGAAACAGCCTGATTGCCAGTGAGAAAATTGTACAGAAGCACTTCCTTTACTAAAAATGGTGTTAAACTTTTCTGTTAAAACTTACAATTTCATATTACTACAGATAGATGAATTTTAGTCATTTTACATACAGCTGTTGAATGAGATCTTTTCCTTTCTTAAATTATTTCAACAGCCTATTTAGGGACTTAATAATTTTCCCTCCAAAAGATAAGTGATATGTTGATTACATATTAACCAATTAGAAACCTGCTTATAGTTGGTGGTTATTCTGTACAGTCCTGTTGTCCAATCATAAGTGTTCATTGATGGTTTAACTACAATTTAATCCTCCCACGACTTTGTAGAAACTCAATTGTGGGGCATTTCAGCATTAGCCTAAACAATGGTTTTGAATACGTTAAGCTCCTAACAATTAGGGAGCAGTTTGGGGCATTGAATAAAGTGGAATGATGCAATTGAACCTGACAGCTTTAACAGTCAGCCTACTCATGGGACCTGAAAGTTGTTCACACTTGGTTTCTTCTCTCATCACACGCAGAGCATTAAAGCCCAATGGTTGGTGGTAGCTGACACAGAATTGGGTCTGTTATCAGGGTACATTTTATAGTACAAAGTTAGAATTAAGTTAGAGAACATACGAAACTTTCCATTGTTCTCTAATTTTTCATAGAAACCTTTGTAGTCAAATTGTGTGTAAATTTTCATTAAAATATTTGAATTCTTACAGTATATTTGCAGTATTGCTGTGTTATTGCTATGTTATTATAAAATATATAGATTAAAATGTCATTGCATAATGAGATATTAATACTATTTAATTTTTCTCAGGGAAATGTTTTGTTCTTTGAAATATAACCATGTTCATATCAGAATATAATTGGCAATTTATATTCTCTAATGAAGTTAATGGAAAAGATGGAAGCCATAATAGCTTAGGAAAATAATTTTAAAAAAGCACAGTAAAATTTGAGTGCTTGCTGTGTGTCGTGCATTCTTCTCAGCCCTTCTATACATCAACTTAATTTCTCATAATATTCTTAGAAGGTAGTTACTATTTCATATCTCCATTTTTACAGATGGAGCTTAAAGACAGAGCTTTAGTGCCCCACCCAAGCAAGGTGCCATAGGTTGGCTTATGGCAGATACAGTGATAATGAAAAGTTTTTCCCTGTAAGAGTGTACATGAAGTAGGAGATTTTAAAATAATACTGCTTAGTGAGCTGATGATATTTTGAAAGAATGCAATTTTAAATCAGGAATCAGAGTTGGAAAGTTTGAGGAGGAAGCTACTGTGTTTTAGAGCTTGTTTGCATCATTTGACTTTAATGTTTATTGACAGGTTAATTGTGCATTTTTAAAATATGCTTGCTGTGACCTCTTCCTATATGATTGAAGCATGAAGTTTCATATTCACCCCTAGATGATGTATTGCTATACTTTTCAAAGGTGAAATTTTGATAGGTACTACTCTTTCAAACCTAATTTTACTTCTTTATACTTTATCATTCTGCCTTTACCAACAGTGGGGAGGGGGGAAAAACTATCAATACCCACTTTTAAGTCTGATATTCAGTTAATTGAATAGATTTAGCCTGATTTTTTTTCCCCCTCCACAACTAACTCCTTTAGAATGAGCCAGGTGCCTAGGAATTTGATAGATTCACTTCACTCTAAAACTACAACCCTTTTAAAAACTTCTCTGTGGTCATAAGCAGACATTTGGAATATAAGAGGTGAACTATTAATAGGAAATTTCAAGCTGAAATGTAATTTTAATCTTGTTAATATTTTAATAGGGTATGTCAGTCTACTTAGGAAACACTAAATTTCTTTGATTTTGAGTTTAAATACTACCTTGGATAGTGGCTTGCATATCTTTCTAGATGCTTATCATAGTAGTCTAAATTTGGTAAGGTTTTTCTCTTTCTCAGGTGAAAAAGTGAAAGTCACTTAGTCGTGTCTGCCCTTTTGCAACCATTCCCTTCTCCAGGGAATCTTCACGACTTAAGGGTTGAACCCAGGTCTCCTTGGATACCTAAGCATATTTTGCTTTAGTGTGACTTAGATTTAGCTCAGTAATTATTAGATTTACTTTACTTTGCTTTGGGTCCATTTTGTAAAATAATTATTACACTTACTAAGATTGTTACTAGGATCTTGGAATAGGTATAGTATAACATCTTGTGTGTAAGTGGTTCCTTCAGTTATTAATCTTGGGGAGGGAAAAAACCCAAGATCATATATTTGGAAGTGAATCTGGACTAACACCTCTTTTTACATTTTGAGTAGATTACTTCATTTCATCAAAATACTATAAAGCCAAGTAACAGGTTTTTTGCAATCATATTCTTTTTTGTTTTAGCTTTTTATTTTGAAATAATTTTAGGTGTATGGAAAAGTTGCAGGAACAGTGCAGAGTTCATGTGTATTATGGATACTTTCACTCAGCCTCCCCAGTGTTTTAACAGCTTATATTCTTTATAGTGCCAACAGGCTCAAGAACATACTTGCCCACAGTAGACATTCTGCTTTCCAGGCCAAGATAGAATTGAAATACCATAAGGTGTGTACTTACTTCCAAAAACAAATAGCACTTTCTTTTTTTTGGGTAATTGAAGTATAGTTGATTTACAGTGTTGAGTTAATTTCAGGTATACAGCAGAATGATTCAGTTGTGGTGTGTGTGTATATAAACTTTTTCAGATTCTTTCCTCTTACAGGTTATTTCAAAATACTGAGTGAAGCCCCCTGTGCCACGCAGTATGTCCTTGTTGGTAATCTATTTTATATCTAGTATATGTTAACTCTAGTTTATCCCTCTCCCCTCCCCCTTTCTCCTCTGGTAACCATAAATTTATTTCTATATGGGTATATCTCTGTTTTATATGTAAATTCATTTGTATCTTTTTTTTTTTGATTCCACATATAAGTGATATCCAGTTCCCTTGTGGCTCAGACAGTAAAGAATCTGTCTATAATACAGGGGACCCAGGTTTGATCCCTGGGTCCGAAAGATCCCCTGGAGAAGGCAGTGGTATCCACTCCAGTATACTTGCCTGGAGAATTCCATGGACATATGAACCTGGTGGGCTATAGTCCATGGGATCCCATAAAGTTGAACATGATTGAGCAGACTAACACATAAGCAATATCATAGAATATTTGTCTTTCTCTATCTAGCTTTATTTCACCTAGTATGGTAATCTCCAGATGCATCCATGTTTCTGCAAATGGCGTTATTTAATTCTTTTTTATGACTAAGTAGTAGTCCATTCATCTGTTGACAGACATTTACATTGCTTCCATTTCCTGGCTGTTGTAAATAGGGCCACTATGAACATTGGGGTGCATGTATCTTTTCAGATTATGGTTTTCTCCAGATGTATGCCCAGGAGTGGTATTGCTGAATCATATGACAGCTCTGTTTTTGGTTTTTAAAGATCTGTACTTTCTTCCACGTGGCTGTACCAATTTATATTCCCCCATCAGTGTAGGTTGTCTCTTTCGCTTTTCCTTCTTTATTGCTACTAAAAGTTGTAGAATCTTTTGGCTAAAATGTTGGGAGTTTCTTTGCTCCAAGTTTCCTGCAGAGTTATCAACAGTTTCCAGCAGTAACCTTTGTAAATATCATTTCAGAAATGTTGGCCAATGTCAGAGATTTGTAGAGTCTTTGCTAGCTCATGCTACCTGCAAAAATGACGGTAATGACTTGAATTTAATGTAGAGTGGTTTAGGTGCTCTCATATACCACAAAACCCTAGATGGTAAAAATTGGTAATTTTCAATCTCTCTTGGAAATTCCTTATTTAGATAAATACAATAATTTTAAAAACTACCTGGTAATTTTTAAACAATCAGAAAATTGAGGGAAATTTGTCATTCAGGATAATGAATGTATTTCTAATTGTTTTTATTATTAATTTTACCTTTGCCTACCATCTTTATAAAATCCATACTTTCTTGCTTTGAAATTGTGCTAACGATGATTTATCCTCTTCCTGATGGTAGTCATTACGGAAATGAGTTATGCTGTGTTGCTTTGCATTTTGAGCCTTTAGTGTAGTGGGTGGAGTGTGTGATTGAAAAAGTATGATGATTTGGAGACTACATCAAGAAATTTGAAGCTAACAGGGATAAATATAAAGCCCTTGACAGAAGGAACCCTTCCTGAAAGAGAATAGCATCTTTGATTCTTATCAAGAGACTAAGGAAGCTTATAAAACTGATAATTGGAACTAGAAAAGCAGTTCAACTGGTGTAATAGTTGTGATTCAGCCAGTGGATGAGTGCACTAGCACGAGAGTCAAAAGGCTGGGGTGCAGGTGTGGCGACCCTTCCTGCCCATGCTCTCAGAGCCAGGCCCGGCCAGCACTCGGGAGTGTGCTCTTTCTTGCTCGTATTTTTCTCTCCTCTTGCTGTCAGCTGTTACTTCTTGCTGCCAACAAAATGTCTCAAGATATTACTTTTTCTTCCTCTTTCTAATTAATTTTCCACTTCTAATCTGTTATATGCTTAGTTGATCTTTTTAGAATTATGTCTAGAGTAAGAGTAAATTGGCTCTGCAAAGGGCATTTTTAAGTGTGAGGTGCCCAAGATTTTAAACTGGGTTTCTAGTAACATCTGGTCTTTCTGTTTGTCTCTGGATTTTTCTCGTTCTAAGTTACTTTATGAGTAGCTGATTCCCAAGCTTATTAACTTCTGAAGAGGTTTAAAAAAAAAAGTTTTCCTATCTTTCCGTTTCTGACACATTTTATATATTCTATGCATGGTAAGTGTCTAGTGTGATCTTCAGATTAAAGTGATGACTTAGCTTTTGCTGCGGAGAAGGCAATGGCACCCCACTAGTACTCTTGCCTGGAAAAATCCCATGGATGGAGGAGCCTGGTGGGCTGCAGTCCACGGGGTCGCTATGAGTCAGACACGACTAAGCAACTTCACTTTCACTTTTCACTTTCATGCATTGGAGAGGGAAATGGCAACCCACTCCAGTGTTCTTGCCTTGAGAATCCCAGGGATGGGGGAGCCTGGTGGACTGCCATCTATGGGGTCGCATAGAGTCAGACACGACTGAAGCGACTTAGCAGCAGCAGCAGCTTTTGCTGAGGGGTGATTGATTGTGAAACAGGACTGTATAATCCAAACTACTGACTTTGTATACATAGCTTTAATGAGAAGAAAAATGAAACCCAGAAATTGACCAATTGAACTTAGACATTATATGAAATGTACCCTTTGAGACAATGGAAAGCAAGGACAGGATTCTATGTCACGGGGACTATTCCTGTGACTTGTAAAGTCCAGTTTTTATGTTTAGGAAGTTGGCTAGAGGCCAAATATTAATGTCAGGGTCTGAGTCTTTCCAGAAGCATGGTTTATTCTCTGTAATATTTTGCTTGTTGTCATTGCTTTGTCGTTTTGGTCTCTTTTTGTGCAGTTAAACATGTCAAAATGTTCTACATCTTTTGTTCTACTGTTATTCAGCTTATTTATATTAAAAACACCTCAATTCTTTGAAATTATTTTCCAGAATTTTGTTCTGCAATAACTACACAATTATTTCATTTTACAAAAGTTTTGATTTCACTTCATGAAAAAAGAAAAATCTACTTTGAAATGTGTGGTTCTGTTAAATCTGAAAAGTATTTCAGACTAGTGATAGCCTTCTGTGAGTTAGCAATGTTTTGTGTACAAGAGATTTGCTTCCAAAATGCCACATTTTTGAGGTTATAATATTCTTGGAAAGTGGGAGAAAGTATTCACATCAAAGAAGGCATTTTTATTACATTGGATTACGCAAGACTTTGGCCAGCCTCCTTAGCTTCATCTGTTTAAGGGTTCATTTTCGCTTGTTTGGCACAAGTCCCAGTAGAGGCCTTCAGAATTGTGGTTAGCAACATGAATGAATTACAAACTGTGGACCAGCTCTTCAGTTCGCAGAGCTGGCTTACTGCCAAAAAGACAGTGCCTTATATGGGGTCAGGGCAAAGCTGTGATTCGTTGAGCCCTGCATTGTATAGAAAACATACTTGTGATGCCTGTTTGCTTTCTTTTAAAATAAAAACAAAACAAAACAGAAAAAGCAGCAGGCTTCCAAGTCTATCAAAATAGGAAGTAACAAAATAGTGTGCGGGTTTTACTAATGACAGAGTTAAGCAATGGAGATATGGCTCTGTGTAGTTAAAATACTAAAGGTAGAAGCTGAACCTTTTGACCTCCTTAGGCAGCCTGTGAGGTAAGAGACTGAAGCATTTGTTAGACATCTGTTGTCTCCCTGCCCTTATTTTCTAAACGCTTTAATAAGATTAAATAACTTGTCATATGTTCACATGGTTACCAGGCCACTGGTTTTGGTATCAAATAGATACTTTGAAATTAAATCATAAATAGTTAACTTTGTGCCAGTCTCAGTGCTCCCTCTCTCTTTTGAGTTAATGTAACTTTTCAGAAACTGGAATGTTGAAATGGTAAAACAAGAATGAAATTTGCACTTTAGAAAGTCAGGAAGTTCTACTTACATTCTTACGTTGGAGAAAATAGTTGTTGCTAGGTCTATTAGGAAGAAAAGTATTCAGATATTTTATACAGTAATTAATTTGTCTTTGTAATTCTTTTCATTTAGGCAAATACCCTATCTGGATCGTCTCTTAATCAGGCATCATCTCATATGTATGGCAATAGATTAAATTCAACTTCATCAATGGCAGCTCTTATAGCTCAGTCTGAAAACAATCAAACAGGTAAGGTCTCAAGAATTTTTAATCTCTAAAATTCTGTTCCCCTCCACCAAACTGATTTTCATCCCCCATCAGGCTAATTTCATTTGAAAAATCTAAAGATGTGGTTAATAAATAAAATCTAAAGGGGAGGATTGTGTGTGTGTGTACCCTTCCCCTTTTAAATGAAAAGAATTACATTTGGAAGTAAATAGTATGCTGTGCTGCAAAATCTGTGCCTTTTTTTTTTTTTTTTAACTGTCTGAAATGTAAATGTTTAAGCAGAGCCATCAGCAGGCAGGAATGCTAGTGTCTCCTGTGACTTTTGTGATTGATGTGTTCAGTGCTCAGTTCTGTGCAATGAAAGTAGTATAACACTGGGCTTTCTGTGAATAGCCTCAATCTTTATTTGCATAATTCATGAAATTGCATTACACAAACTTGGTTAAAAAAAATCCTGTTAGAGAATCTCTACAGTGTTTAGTAATCCTGTGAATTTTTACCAGTTGACATTTTGTAGCATTTGCCTCTTGTACTGTTTTAATGAGCCACTGGATTTGTTTTGTTTCTTTCCACCCTTAAGGATTTGTTGACATGTCCAAGTAGTCATGCCTGTTTGGGGGAAGGGAATGGGTTTAGCAGTTCACCAAGAATGGATCAGTCATGTCTTTACCCTTCAAGGGTCAAAGGTTACCTGACTCAGAATAAGGGGAGGATGACCTTGGAAGAGGCCAGATAGGGTGATTTTATAAGGAACTCACTGTAGGGGAAATACAAATTATTTTTCAAGCCGAGATATTGGATGTCACCTCAGGAATATCTTTAAAAATTAATTTCTTTTTGCATACAGAATTCTGTATTCCTACTTGTCTTTGTCCATTTGGTTATTTAGTGTTATGTGTAATGATCCATGTAACTAACATATATATATAACTTTAGTTTTGGTGCATGGCTCTATGTAATACATACGTTTTTTATGACTTGTCTTGGAATGTGAAGTGTTAAAATATACAAAGCATAAGGATTTGCTGTGATAAGCATACAGATTAGCTGTCCACAGCTGTGATTCATTACTTTAACCGTAGAAATTAAAAGTGGCTGAGGGGAGGGTACTGCAAATGGAAACCACGCTTCTGTGCTGTAAAATTGAAAGGAATGAAAGAATGAACATAATCCATGGCCTTCTCCACCCACAAAAAAAAACGTGTAGGGACAACGCCTTACATGCCACAGTTCAGCAATTCTAAACTAGCAACATACTAGATCTTCTACTTTTGTAGTAACTGCAAAGATAGTGGTAAAGGTTTTATGTATGTTTTAGGAAAAATCAGGGCCAGGGCTTAAAACCTCTCATCTAGTGAGAGTCACTTTATCAGCTGTGAAATATTTACACTGCAGATCAAGATCTTGGAGACAATAGCCGTAGCCTTGCTGGCAGAGGAAGCTCACCCAGAGGAAGTCTCTCACCAAGGTAAGCATTATTTGCACTGCAAAGTATCAGCAAAGGAAACATTTTGAGATTTGGAAACTTCTTTATCTCATATCAGCAGAGCTTACATTTGTGAGGCTATAAAATCATTCTGTAGATAAGAGGCATGTCTGGACAGTTAAGAAGAGTGATTCTAAATTAATTTGAATATTAAACATGTGGTTAGATTTCTAAGCTTTATAAAAGACATACGCTTTTCTTGGATCTCTAATCAGTTTGAGCTCTCTTGTATATTTAGCTGCAGGTACTATTAATGTGTTTAACTTGGATAATTCTTTTTGGGTTATAAAATAGTCTTAAGATGTCTTAAAGCTGCAGACTCCAGGCTTTCAACTTTGGCTCCAGTTTTAGCGCTGTTGTGGGCTATGTACTTAACCCTTTAGTCTCCAGTTCCTAATTCAGTAAATGAAGTTCTTATGACTTGTCTCTAAAATCCCTCTAAAATTGTTCAAAATTGTTTGAAACAAAGTACAGCAAATATATTATACTTATTCTGTGAAATTACCTTGGATATTATATGAGAGTTCAGATATCATTTATAATATTAATATATATGTTAGATTATTCTTGCTAACAGGACATGTTTTTATTATTTAATAGGCTGTATTTTTATTAATTTTATTCCACTCTCAGCTTCTATACTGTTTTCTAGTTGTGTTCTCTCTGTTCTCTAATTTTGTAAACTCCACCTGAAGTGTGGTATTAGATTGGGTGAAAATGGAGCAGGTGGAAGAAGAAACCCACTTAAAGAATATCTTTTCAACTGTGGAAGTTTACAAATTCTATTTAAAAATTTTATGTAGTGACTACCATGAATATATATAAGCAGTGTTGCTTATATTATTTGGGGGAATGTCTGCTAAGGAGCATTTTTAATCTTAGAGAGATTCATCCAATAACCTCTAATGTAGCTATTTTCTAGAGGTGCATCAGTAGTTCCTTTTTTCCTGTATGATCCTTGGTTGAAATAAAGGTTGTATTGTTTTTCCCAGTTGAACTCTTCAGAAATTAAATATTATTCTTTTGAAACTAGGAATCTGAAGTACACAGTTAAAACATCATCAGACCAATCTGTAATTTATGCTGTGCTACTTCTGTACTGTGTTTTATTCTTTTTTTCCCCAAAGGAGAAAGTTAATGGATTTTTTTGCTTGTATGTTTAGTGGAAGAAGCATGTCTGTGTTCTCCTTTTAAATTTAAAATATCATACAGGCAACCCTAGAAATTAGTTAAGATTCCTTAGTGCTATCTTGCATTGTGTATAGTATTTTGTGTTTCGTTAGCTAAATAGGATTTAACACCAAAAAAGGGCACTATATTACTTTTAGCACATATTTCTGAGTGTATATTATTCTTTAAAAATCAGCCTGGAATAAAATAGCCTAAAGTATCCTGGCAATAATGTACTATTTGGGAAGGGACAGGCAGCTGTATGTATAGCACTCAATGGTTACATGTGGAAGGAATAAAAGGACTCATTTGTTTAACTTCTTATTTGAAGGGATTTTTGTGGAGACGCGTGTTAGGGCTGCAGCAGAATACTAGCAGGCTGTGAGAGGCCCTGAGCTGTTGCCCAGTTCTGTCACTCACTAGCAGTGTGTCTTTGGACAAGTCACTAAAGCCCCATCTTGTTTCCTCAAATAGAAATAGAGCCAGTAAGGCAGGTTTTGACTTCTCACTAGGTTGGTGTGAAGATAATTATATGGAAATACTTTGGAAACTCTATAGCCCTAATTCATTATCTAATTATAGAATAGGCCGGAGACCAGAAATGGGCACATTTACGTATTTAAAACAAAAACTGAATGAGAGAACATTACATGTTCATGTTAATATAAGTGACTTTTGTTTTGGAATATTTAAGTTCTTATCATTTGAAGTATAGATCTGAGAGATATTAGCAAAAATTCATTTTAACTGTACAGTGTGAATCTTTCTAATCCTGTCTTTCTCCCTTTTGTTTTATAAAGTTGCATCAAGTTCTTTTATTGCCAATTTCAGAAATTATTAGTAGTGTATTTATATTTTCTAGTGTTTTTTACTTATCCTGTATGCCAGCTATTCCCCCTTGGTTTTTACCATTTGGGGAGGAAGGATGGTAATTACTAATTTTAGGGTAGATTATGGTTTTATCATTTTAGCCTAGATAACCTGGTGTTAGAAAACTTTTACAGGAGAAGAGTCAGCATAAGGTGAGAAATGTGAATATACTTCCCTTAGAGGGTCCTCCTCCTGTTTAACCTGAGGATTAATGTTTCCAACAGGTCCCCTGTAAGCAACTTACAGATCCGCTATGACCAACCAGGCAACAGCAGTTTGGAAAACCTGCCCCCAGTAGCAGCCAGCATAGAGCAGCTTCTGGAGAGGCAGTGGAGTGAAGGACAGCAGTTTTTATTAGAACAGGGCACTCCTAGTGACAGTAAGTATTCTCTTCTTGTCCTTAAAGGAAGAGCAGTAGATGGATGGATGGATAGATGAACATTCAGGTGGACAGATGTAGAAGTCACACTTTGTCAAGAATAGCATTGAAATTATGATGTATAATATGGTGAGAAAGTGTAATGTAGTGGCTTAATAGAACAGAGGCTACAGTTTACCCCTTGGACTCGAATTCTGTTTTTACCTGTTATTAAAACAGTGTGATCTTGGGCAAGTGTGTTAATGTCAATATGCTGTAGTTTTCCATTTATAGGATGAGAATCATAATGTACCTATATCACAGTATTGTTTTGAGGGTTAGATGACTTAAAAGATAAAATGAACATTGCTGGCTTGTAGAATTCACTGGTTCTTATTACTTTTTATAATTATTAATATGAAAATATTAGTACTTTGTTTCTACATTCTACTTTGTTCTAATCAGTTAAATTTCACTAAAAATATGAGCTGTAGCTTCTTTTAGCTGAATTGTTTGAATAAAACTTGCTCACCACTGCAGAATTTATTTTTTTTAAATGTGTATAGTCAAGGCCAACTCTCTTGATTTTATAATTTGGATGAGAAAGAATAAGTACTAAGTTACATATACATTATACATATACTATATATTATATTATTTACTTGCTAAATTATGTAGTGTCTATTATATATACGTATTTAGTATCTTTACAATTTTAAGTGTCTATCTTAAATATAGTGTTTTATTTTTTTTTTCTAATAATTTGAGGGGGTATAAGCTTTTACTTCTTTATTTTTTAAAACAAAACAAAATATTTTGCTTATCATTAGACAGGTGCTGTAAATGTGGTATTTTTATGAATGGCGCTCTTGACAAGAAATGCTAATTGTGAGGAAATTCATGCCAGGATAATCCTTTAAACATGATAGCTGGAGGACAGGTTTAGCTTAGTCTTATTGCATCTCATTTGGGTACACTAAGGGATCTGTGTGGGATCTTGAAGAGGAGGGATAAAAGTTAAATCCTTGGGAAATGACCGTATGTGTCTGTACCAGTAGAATTGTGTCTTTTGAAGGCCCTGAGGGCATGTTAAACAAATACAACTTTTTAATACATAGAACTTTAAAGTGTCCATCATCATGGCATCTCTGCTGTCCGTTGAGAGGTCCGAGCTGTGGCAGGGATGGAAAAAGTATTTGAGATGGTGAAACAGGACAGCCTGTGTGCAGAGGACATGCCTTTCCTGGGAGCCAGGAGTAGGGCTTTGGTGCGCGTACACTGCTCCCTGCTGGGCGTGTGTGGATCCGCAGGCTGAGCCGCTGGGCTTCCTCATCCAGTGTCCTCCGGTGACTTGCTTAGTTTAACCAAACAACAAAAAATGCTTGTGCTCTTTATTTGTGTCGAAGGACATTGTTGTGTGTGATTCTTTGACCTTTAAAAAATGATTTTAATGAAAAATCATGGCGGGCACTTTGAATTTTTAATTAGGCTTTTATTTTGATGAAAATCAAATGTTCCTGTGATTTTTATTTGAGAATGGAAGTTACCTGAACTAGGTTTGGGTTTTTTGTTAGTGGCAACAAAGTTTCTACACAGTACATCTTGGAACAATATCCCTTTATGCTTATATAGGTAGAAATATATTATTATATATTTGTATCTGCATAAATTTAGAAATAGAACCTAGTCACTTAGAAATGCTTTACAGAATTTCTACTTTTCTGTTTTATTTCTAAAGTTACTGACACAAGTCCATAAAGTACCTGGTCCTGTGTGTGAAATTGTCTTTATTCAAATCTCTGCTAGTTTTAGGGATGCTGAAGTCATTACATCAACTTCAAGTAGAAAATCGAAGATTAGAGGAACAGATTAAAAACTTGACTGCCAAAAAGGAACGCCTTCAATTATTGAATGCACAGCTCTCAGTGCCTTTTCCAACAATAACAGCAAACCCCAGCCCATCTCATCAAATGCATGCATTTCCAGCACAGAATGGTAAGTGTAAATTTATTGTGGATCTAAGGAAAGTAGGATGAACTTTTCATTACCTTTTTCATAATAAGTGAATAATAAGTGGTCACCAGTTATATGAAGATGTAGAAAAGGAATAACAGGTTATTTTAGAGGAGCATAAAGAATCCTGTTCAATGTTCAACTTGAATTTGCTCTAACATCTTTAGTACAGAATTTAATGATAAAATTTAAGTATATGATGATATCTATTGATTTAAAGCCATGGTATTCAATAGAGATACAGATTTTTTTCATTCAGATTGGTCTTAAGAATAGCAAGGCTTAAAATTTAAGTGTTTCTAATGTGGGCTTCAGACTAAGCTTTTAGACAAACCTTTAATCTTACATGTAATGTAATTCAACAGGTAAATAAGCTTCTTTTTGTCTTTTTTCTTTTCTAGCTCCTACTACTGATTCCTTGAACAGCAGTAAGAGCCCTCATCTAGGAAACAGCTTTTTACCTGATAATTCTCTTCCTGTATTAAATCAGGTAATTTCGGTATGGTTAATTTCATTTGTGTGTTTTACTTACAAACAACAGTATATTACGTTAAATGGTTTAAAATAATTTTAAACTGTTTTTTTGCTGTGTTGTTTACAACTTGGTTCCTATTCTTTCTTATGTTAGGACTTAACCTCCAGCGGACAAAGCACCAGCAGCTCATCGGCTCTTTCTACTCCACCTCCTGCCGGGCAGAGTCCAGCTCAGCAGGGCTCAGGCGTTAGCGGAGTTCAGCAGGTCAATGGTGTGACAGTGGGGGCACTGGCTAGTGGAATGCCGACTGTAACATCCACCATTCCTGCCGTGCCTGGAGTGGGTGGAATAATTGGAGCTTTGCCAGGTAACCAACTGGCAATTAATGGCATTGTAGGAGCTTTAAATGGGGTTATTCAGACCCCTGTCACAATATCCCAGAACCCTACCCCCCTCACCCACACAACTGTACCACCTAATGCAACACATCCAATGCCAGCTACACTGACTAACAGGTAAGAAACTTACTTAAGTATCTTTGGCAGTTTTTAGAGCAACATGGTACCAAGCTATCCATGCTTTAGTTAGGGATGTTTTGATGTGTCCCTTGTAGATGTGCTCTAAGAAAGTAAAATCCACAAGCTAAATATATTATACCAGGAGCCATTTATTTTTGACACTTTAGTAATTCAGATTAAATACAAAGTTAAATCACTTTGAGAAGCAAAGCATAAGCATTAAATATATTCTGTACTGAAAATTTCAGTCTTGATCTGTAATGTCTGTTTTAAATGCTATTTTTCTTAACCTCATGTATCAAAAATTCTGGAGCAAAGTAATATTGTAATGAAGATCACATATGAATGTTGGTTTCTTAAAATTCAGCTATGTAATTTTGTTAGCTTTGTAATCAAAGATTTTGATATAAGATGAAGGTCAAATATTTATCTTGAATTTCCAGGGAGTGAGACTTGCTGTTTCATTGTGCTGGAATTTCATTTGAATGGCAAAGCCATGTTGTTATTGCACATACTTTTGAGGAATAAATCATTTTAAATGGATTTGTAGTGGATAGTAGTAAACTGTTTCTTCTGGCTGTCTTTTCGTTGGTGCTTAATTTTACTGACAGTTGGGACCATAAAAAAAGTTTAAGTAAAATCAGTTAGTAGTATGTTTGGATTCTTTCTTTGTTTTACTATGTGGGTTAAATTATCCCTGAATGATTGAAAATAAAGTATTACATGTGCATATAAATTTTTATTCCATTGAACAATTTAGTACCTGCTTGGTTTACAATAAAAAGGGAACCAAAACATTTATTGACAATGTGAATTCTTGGTTACCTGTATATGTGCAGAGAGAGAGAAGAAATTTTTACATCGTTGTTTTTCAAAAAGTGTTATGGTTAAAAACTTGACTTGTTAACTTATTAAACATCAAATTGAGAAGTTCTTTCATTTTACATTTAAAAAAAAGAGGTTTACAGTAGAAAGTAAGAATTTTCATCATTTTTCAGTGCCTCAGGACTAGGATTACTTTCTGACCAGCAAAGACAAATATTTCTTCATCAACAGCAATTCCAGCAGTTGTTAAATTCGCAACAGCTCACACCAGTAAGTTCTTCCTTTTGATAATATTTGATCTTTATTAGGAGCAAGTGATCAAAGTTATAATAAGTATTCAGTGTGTAGGTATAGATTACCCACTTTGTGAAGTGACATGGTCTAGTCTATGATACCTGCAGTGATGTTAATTGTATGGATTCATCGACAGGTATTAGAACATTATTGCGCTGCTCTGGTAGACTCTGGTGAACAAGACTTGTCTTTTCATGTAGCTTTATTCTGATAGGGGAGATGGACATTAGATACATATTTTTTGGTAGTGATGAGTACTGGAAAGAAAAATGAAGCAGGATAAGGGAATAGAGGACAGTCGGGGGAGAGCCATGGTAGATAGGATGGTCCAGCCACTGAGCAGATGACTTTTGAGCAAAGATCTGAATAAAAGGTGAAGGAGCATGACTTTCTGACACAGAGGTAGAAGAGAATGTGCATTCAGGGTCGAGGGACTAGGGCACCTGTGCTGCATGACTGGGCTAGCGTGGAGGAGAGCAGGCAGGTGTGGGCTGCAAGGTCATGGGCTGCTTTGTTTGGCTGTCCATGGTATGGGGTTTAGATTTATCCTAAGTGTGATGGAAAGCCATTGGTGATTTAAAAAAACAAAAAACCTTTTTTTTGTGGAAATAAACATTCAGGTGTACCAGTGGTAGAAAGTATGGTATACCAATTGCCTAGCTTTTATAATTATCCCCATTTAAAAGTCTTTTTTCATATATCCTCATTTTTCCTTTCAGGATTTTAAAGAATTAAGTGTAGGGTTTTGAACACAATAGTGACATGACAATAATTTACATTTTAAAACATTAGTTTAGCTGCTGAATGGAGAATAGTGTGTGTGTGTTGGGGGGAGCAGGGCTCTGGGGGTGGTCCAGGTGCTGCTGATTTATGAGAGCAAGATAAACATGGTGAAACTGTCTAGAATTGTGTATTTTGAAGATAGAGTCAATAAGACTGGTTTGTTGGACATTAACTTGGATGGTGACTCTTACTGAGATTTGGAAGATTAGGAGGAACACCATGTTTTGGCAAGAGAACAGGAGTTCTGTTATGGACCTGCTGATGTGAGATGTCTGTTTAGATGTTCAGGTGACACAGATTAAGCAGTTAGATGAGTCTGGAGTCCAAGGAAAGTATGAGGTTGGAAATAGGAGCTTGGAGTCATTGCTGCATATGTGATGTTGAGATTCACATGACTTGCTGAGGGCAGTAGGGAAGGAAGACTGATGTCTGAGGACTGGGCTCTGGGCATCCTGAAAGAGGAGAGTAATCCAGTCAAGGGTCTTGAGGAGAGAATGAGGGGAGAGTTAGAACAGAGTGATGGCCTAGAGTCCATGCAAAGAAACTTTTCAAGATAGGGAGGACTCAGCTGAGTAAAATACTCTGGTGAGACAAGTAAGAACTGCCCGTTGAAACTAGGTGTCTAGAACTCTTTGAGAATGTGATTTTGGTGAGAAGTGAAAAGCTTCATTGAGTGATTCAAAAGAAAACAGGAAACACAAATGGGGTACAGGCCACTTGAGATATTTTACTGTGAAGAGCAGAGAAGTGAAAGAGTAGTTAGCATTAGGAAGACGTCTAAGGGCATCTTTCTATTCATTTTGAAAATGACAACATGTGTATGTTTTTTTTAATTAATTAATCTTTGGCAGCACTGGGTCTTCGTTGGCCTGTGTGGACTCTAGTTGCCTCGAACAAGGGATCCTCTAGTTGTGGTATGGAAGCTTCTCAGTGCGGTGGCCTCTCTTGTTGTAGAGCACAGGCTCTAGGTGCAGAGGCTTCAGTACTTGTGGTGCATGGGCTTAGTTGCCCCGTGGCATGTGATATCTTCCTGGACCAGAGCTGGAACTCATGTCTCCTACGCTGGCAGGCCAATTCTTATCACTGGACGGCCAGTGAAGCCCTCTATGTATGTTGATGGGTAATATTCTGGTGCAGAGAGAGGAGGGGTAAGGCCAGGGCAGCAGAGCACTTCAGGAGGGAGCAGCTTCACCTGGTAAGAGGGAGGTGCAGAAGCTGTAAGTGGGTTTTATGATAGGAAGTTGATGAAGCCCACTTCTGATGTTTTTAGTTTTCAAATGGGGATTATAAGTAAAGTCATCAGCTGATGGAGATAGGGAAATTGTGGTCAGAGGAGAGAAAAGGTGTGGAGCAGATATCTTGGAGGAGGGGTGAGAGAACTAAGGTGCCTTATGTACTGGCTGTGTCTTGCACACCTCACTGAGCTAGACTAGGAGCACACTCCTTTAATTAACTCAAGATTTCAGCCTTTGTAATTTCTTTCTAAAATACACCCACCAACTTTCTTCCGTTAGTCAAAAATATATTGAAAATGTCTATTTTACAATTCTGGATCATTGTCACTGTTCTTAAAGTGGTATGAGGATAGATTACATATAAATTCTTAAATGCTTACACTAAAATGTGGTCTTGTTTCCTTATCTCTTGCCACATCTTATTATGAAGTACTGAAATTTCAATTTATTTGGGGTTCTTCCTGTTAATTAAGATTTTACTCTAATAGTCACATGTAAGTGTCTTGTTTCTGGAATGTGGTTGATTAAGAAATTTTTAGCACAAATCGTTGCCCAGAGTCCATGAAGACTGAGTGGATTAGACTTGATATTTTCTTTTGCCAGCCAAGGCTGTGGGATGAGGTTTGTTCATTGATAAGCATTGAACTTCTTGTAGGCAGAAGTGGTCCTCTGTGGCACCTCCCTTCTCCCACTTTAAGAACAAACTCTTGCTGGACCCTCCTCCATGTACTGCCCACGCTCAGCCCGGTCCATTCCCACCTGGCATCTCCCCTGGTAATGGCGTCTGTCCCCGAAAACTCTCTCTTCCCCTTGCTTCCAGGATCTTGGTTTTCTTCCTACCTAATTGGTTCTTCCTTTTTACCTTCCTTTCCTGGGTGCTCCTCTTTCTCTTAGTCCCTCTCACTTCAGAGGGTCCTAGAATTCGGGATCTCCTCCAGCCAAGTGGCTCTAAAGACTGTCTGTGCCAACACCAACTTCTCCAGACCAGGCCTCTCTTTGGAATTGGAAGCTCTCATATCCACTGCTTCCTTGGTGCTGCCTCTTGGCTCTCTTAACAGATGGTGCAGGCATACCGTGGCCACACTGAACTGCTGGCCTGCCACACGGTGCCCCCACCGCAGCTGATGCACCTCCGTCCTTCCAGCTGCTTCAGCCAAAAATCCCTGCCGTTTTTACTTCACCCCTCTCTTTTGACACCTCACGTTGAATCCATCAAGAAATGCCCGGTCAGGTTGTGACACTCCTCTGCTTCTTCTGCCTTCCGACAGTACTCTGAGAAGAGCCAGTGTTCTCGGCCACACTGCAGGCCCTCGTCCTTCTCCAGCCTCTGTCTTGCTCACTCCACTCCCAGCTCCAGTCTCCTCACTTGTCCTGGGTCATGCTGGCTACACCCACAGGGCCCCTCAGCACTGGCTAGCATTCTCTGTGCCTAGAAACATTTGCCCTCCTCCTTCTCCAGCCTCTGTCTTGCTCACTCCACTCCCAACTCCAGTCTCCTCACTTGTCCTGGGTCATGCTGGCTACACCCACAGGGCCCCTCAGCACTGGCTAGCATTCTCTGTGCCTAGAACCATTTGCCCTCCTCCTCACCCTACGCAGTCCACATAGAGAATTCCCTCATCTCCTTGCATCTGTTACCAAGTGAGGGCCCCCTGAAACCGCCCCCCCCCCAATAGTCTCTCTCACACTACTGTTTAGCTTGACCCTTGGCAGGAATCACATCCTAACACTTCTCCCCAGAACAGTGCCTGACAAATCACAGTAAGCATTCAGGAATGCTGGAAGGCATGGTATGATAACCACATCAGGAGAGCACTCTTTCTGTCAGCATGAATGAGAACTTTAAAAGTTAAGAAGTTGGTGCAACAGTAATTGCGGTTTTGTTGAACTTTACTGTTTGATATTGGAATACATTCTTAAGTGTGGTTATGTTATATATACATCATTTTAATGAGTATTTCTCGCTTTATGGTTTTTTTTTTTTGCTAATGACTTATTACTTGCTATTTATTTTATATTTATTTTAGACTATGGAAATGATGTTAGACAAAAAGCAAATTCAAGCAGTTTTCTTATTCGAGTTCAGAATGGGTCGTAAAGCAGTGGAAACAACTCGCAATGTCAACAACACATTTGGCCCAGGAACTGCTAACAAATGTACAGTGCAGTGGTGGTTCAAAAAGTTTTTCAAAGGAGATGAGAGCCTTGAAGATGAGGAACATAGCAGTCAGCCATCAGAAGTTGACAACAACCAATTGAGAGCCAACATCGAGGCTGATCCTCTTAAAACTAAACGAGAATTTGCCGAAGAACTCGGTGTCAACCATTCTATGGTTGTTCAGCATTTGAAGCAAATTGGAAAGGTGAAAAAACTCCATAAGTGGGTGCCTCATGAGCTGACTGAAAATCTAAAAAATCGTCGTTTTGAAGTGTCATCTTCTCTTATTCTACGCAGCAACAACAAACCATTTCTTGATCTGATTTTGATGTGCAATGAAAAGTGGATTGTATACGACAATCAGCAATGACCAGCTCAGAGGTTAGACAAAGAAGAAGCTCCAAAGCACTTCCCAAAGCCAAACTTGCACCAAAAAAAGGTCATGGTCACTGTTTGGTGGTCTGCTGCTGGTCTGATCCATTACAGCTTTCTGAATCCCAGTGAAATCATTACATCTGAGAAGTATGCTCAGCAAATCGATGAGATGCACCGAAAACTGTAACACCTGCAGCCGGCAGTGGTCAACAGAAGGGGCCCAGTTCTTCACAACAACGCCCGACTGCACATTCACACAACCAGTGCTTCAGAAGTTGAACAAATTGGGCTACGAAGTTTTGCCTCATCCACTGTATTCACCTGACCTTCTTTAAGCATCTTGACGACTTCTTGCAAGGAAAATGCTTCCACGACCAGCAGGAGGCAGAGAATGCTTTCCAAGAGTTCATCGAATCCCAAAGCGTGGATTTTTATGCTACAGGAATAAGCACGTTTATTTCTCGTTGACAAAAACGTGTTAATTGTAATGGTTCCTATTTTGATTAATAAAGATGTATTTGAGCCTAGTTATAATTATTTAAAATACGTGATCTGAAACTGCAATTACGTTTGCACCCACCTTTTAAAATAACTTTTAAAGTTCTCAGAATAAGAGCATAATAACTCTTTAAGTTCCCAGAATTACAGGAGGGATTTCTAAAACCAAACACAGATCACCGTGGCTTCTCTAAGTTGCCATTTTCCTTGATTCTCATGTACAACCTCATTTGAATAGGGGTTCTTTTGCTTGTTCCACTTTGAAAATAAAACCATTCGCTGATACTGACATTTACAGTAGATGGTTATTTTCTAGTGCAGTGTGTTTTTCCAGATGAGACTCTTGTTGTGTTTCTTAGTAGTATGACTTTGACATCACTTCAGTACCTAGTATCAGAGTAAAGAAGAAAAGAGACAAGGCAGGCTGTCCTGCTGGCTTGTCTGGGCTGGGAACTCACCCCTCCCACGTGTTCTTGCTTAAGGAGCAGCACCAGGCACTTCTATACCAGCTGGTGCAACAGCACCACCAGCAGCAGCAGCAGCACCACCAGCCTGATCTCCAGCAGCTGCAGATCCCGGGACCCACGCAGATACCCATCAACAACCTGCTTGCAGGCACGCAGGCGCCTCCACTTCACCCAGCCACCACCAACCCGTTCCTCACCATCCATGGTGATAATGCAAGTCAGAAGGTAACAGTAAGTATCTGTGTTTTGTTACAGCTAGTGAAATCACAGAGCCAATTTTAGTGATTAGAGATGACTGTCCGGCCCTCCCCTTCTTCCCTTCCTCCCTCTTTCCTTCTCTCTCTTTTAAAATATATTATCCCCCAGATAATTTCTTCTTAAAACCAGTTGTTTCAGCAGCTGGATATTGTAAACACAAAGGACCTAAGCCAATTTATATATCCCCTAAGTATATCAGTTTGAATTTGCACATAAGGTTGGAAGGCTGTTTTGTAATTCAGCAGTTTTTCAAAATGAAAATGTTTTGGTATAGTAAGTGATATGGGACAGTCCAATCAAAAGATAAGTAGTTGGTATTTTGAGAATCTTTGTTTAAGTGATTTGTTTAACTATAGAAATACTCTAGATAATTTAGGATTATTTTTATTGTTTTGCTCAGATGTGCTAAAACTGAATTATACTTACAGTAAAATTAATATATAAACTTTAGGGCAATCTAGTTATTCTACTGAATAGAAAGTAAATCATAATCACAATTGTAATGAAATTTAAATTTTTAATCTTATGTAAATGATAGCAGAACAATGGGTGCAGGAACAGTATCCTTATGTGTACAGTGCACACATTTTAAGGCTGTTTCTTTCTATTAATTCTCCCCTTCAATCAGGTCTACTTTACTGGAGTATAAATGTTTCCCCTAAATTCCAGTTGAGGGCAGAACCCTGTTAGAGGAAGGATATTGGGATATAGAATGGAGACTGGACACCAGGAAAAGGAAGAAGGGAAAGAATGAGGTGGGAGACTTGGCAAAAACGGTGTTCAAAGTCACAATGTTTGCTCTTTCCCATTACTTTGAAACCTTGCTCTTTACTGTGCTTTTAGTTTTCAGAAGCTTTAGTTTGTATTCAGTAACAAGAATTAGTTCAAAATAAAGTATACTGGTTTTCATTACCTCTTCAATGCTTTTTGTTTACCCTACTGTTCCTCTGACTTCTTGATTGTGAATACTGTCATTATCATTATCACAAACCTAGTTTTGCAGACATGGAAATTTCATTGATTCTGTACTGATTTAGATTTTTTTTTTTAACCATTTTTTGCTCTAAAGTTTTTTCTTGTGTTAAAATCAAAAAGGTTATACAATATGAAATGTATTTTACAAGGCTGGGAAGTAATATGAGTATCCTGCTGTGTGACAGGTGTCTTTATTAGAGACAGTAGTATATATGGTTCCAGTCTTTAAACTATTAAAAAACCTGTTTTTTAAAATAGGGAGATTCAAAGAGGTTAAAGTTCAAAGGACAGATAGCATGTATGTGGGATCAGAACCCATGACTTCCTTATTTGTTCATTTTCCACACGACTGTGTTACTACTACCGTGGAAAAGTCCGTTTTGGAGGGATGATTTCTACTTTTCATTCCTTATTAGTCCTGCCTCAGAGGAGTACTTCTGTCTTTGTGTACTGCTGAATTTAATATAAAGCAACTAAATGTTTACCAGTATTTTCATGTCCTTACATTATGCTGAAAAGTAGCCATGCTGACTTGTAGAAAAAAGGAATAACCATATATACTACCTTTTATCTCAGTTACAATTTCAGTTAAGAGGAGATTGTTTCAAGTGTGGGCCAAAAATTTCTTTAGCTAATACACTTGATTTTGTTTGTTTTAACCTCAGAGACTTAGTGATAAAAGTGGGCCTGTTGCTCAAGAGAAAAGTTGACACTTGAGAAAAAAACATCTAGAAATGGCCTATCCTGCTGTCCTGGCACTTCATCTGGCTGCTGTTGCAGTCCTTTTACTACACCTATGAAGAAATGCAACAAGAAACCAGCTGCACGACAAAGGATTAATTGCCACAAGAGCATTCTTGTAAGGCTTTGGTTGATGTTGCTTTGTTGCACTGAAATGAAATTCCCATATCCCCTACCCCTCTCCCAGATTTTTTTGAACTTTGAAAGAAAATTTAATGGCTAACTTTGGTCAGTGAAATAATTTACATGGCAATGAGTTTATCAACCTAAGAGAAATTTAATATAGTTGGTACACAACTAATTTTGATTATAAATTGCAGAGATGACTAGGAAAACTAAAGACTTGTTCCATTTATAAACCATTTGATTTTATTGTACCAGTTGGAACATGAAATATGATCTTTTGTTTGGGTTACAGTACATTTGCTCTGTGAGTCAAACCTTAGAACAAATTTCAAGGAACTGTTTAATTTCTTCTTCTAGAGTTTTATTGGTTAAATATTACAAATAAATAGGTCATCCACTGGGACTTGGCAATCTTTGTTATAAAAATTTCCTTTCTAATGGGATTTGGCCAATTTTGGTAATCAAGTTAGGATGGTAAATGTCTGCTTCTGCTAAAGGTAATTTTCTTTTGCTAAATGCTTTTTCTTTAGTGTTAAGACCTACTCATATTTTGAAGAAACCTCGAGTTAAGTGAGCTCTAAGGCTGCTGGGGAAACCAGCTCAATTCAAAATGAAAGAGGGGCCACTCTGGAAACTGCTGGTAGGGTTTGGCCTGAATCAAGTGCCTGTTAGTACCTGCCTTGTGCTGAAGTGGCTCTGGTCAGCTGAGTAGCAACAGCAGCCTTCCCCATGGTTCTGCCTTTATTGAGAACTTTCTATGCCACTGTAGATAGCTCAGGCGAAGCTATTACCTGGGTATTTATCCACTAATGAGTCACAAGAAAAATGTGTGGATTTGGTAAGAATTTTCTTTTTTTCTTTAGACAACTTCTCGTTGTTAACAATGATTTCAAACAGACAAAACAAGACCAAAAAAAAAAAAAAAAACAAACAAACACCACCACAGCAGTTCCTGAAACAAGTGAAATCTATGTTACACCCCTTCCACGTTGGGTAGCCCCATTCCTGGGGTAACAGTGTAGCAGAGTATATAAATTAAACAATTGGGGATGTAATCACTGAACTGTTCTTGAATGTGTGAATTATTAGTGGAAAAAAGACCCAGATATAATTAGACCTCCACTGTGTACTTAGCTGGAAGAACATGTTAATTCTGCAATATGTCTCTTGGTTAAACATTGCACAGTTCTTACCTCATTTCTGTAAATAAGGTTTTGTGAATCTGTTTTGTATTGTGAAAAATTCATAAGATAACATTGATATTTTGATTTGTAATATTTCTAATTGGTAGATTTAATTGAAAAGTAAAATTAATTTATTTTTATATGTTCAGGGGAATTTTAAAGAAAGTCAAATCTTTTGTAGATAATTAAAAAAAAATCGGTGTGGTTTATTTTACTTATTTAACCCACTGGTTGTTATTCTGTAACAATTTGTATAAATGGTAAATTTTGAATGTGTTGTTATTTTACTTAGATGTAAAATTCCACATGTATTAAAGAAAATGTACAAAGTTTTTGTTAATAAAATTTAATGTTTATAACTGCCATTTTCCCCAGTTTTATTAAGATATAATTGACATCAGCATGGTACAAGTTTACAGCATAAAAATTTGACTTACATATATTGTGAAATAATTACCATGGTAAGTGTAGTTAAACATCCATCTCATACAGATACCAAAAAAAGAGAACAGCAAAAAGTTTTTTTCCTTGTGATGAAAACTCTTAGAATTCACTCTCTTTAACTACTTCTCTATATATCATGTTAACTATAGTCATCATGTTGTACATTACAGCCCTAATATTTATTTATCTTGTAACTGGAAATTTGAACTTTTTGACCACTTTTGTCCAATTCCCTCTCCCTCACCCCACCTCTTTTCTGTGAGTTAGATTTTGTTCTTTAAATAAGATTCCACATATGAGATTGTACAGTATTTTGTCTTTGTTTGACTAAATTCACTTAGCAAAATGTCTTCAAGGTCCATCCATGTTGTCACGATAGCAGGGTTTACTTCCTTTTTATGGCTGAATAATACTCCATCACACATGCACACGCACATGTACATAACACAGCAACTTCATCCATTAATGGGCATTTAGATTATTTCCATGTCTTGGCTAATATGAATAATGCTGCTATGAACATATAAGGGTATAGATATCTCTTCAACATAAGTGTTTTTGTTTCCCTTGGATGTGTTCCCAGAAGTGAGATTGCTGGATCAGATGGTAGCTTGATAATAGCCATCTAACAGGCATGAGGTGATAACTCATTGTGGTTTTGATTTGCATATTCCTAATGATTTAGTGATGTTGAAGAACTTTTCAAATGACTTCTATATATCTGTTGGCCATTTGTAGGTCTTCTTTGGAAAAATGTCTGTTCTTTGCCCATTTTAAAATTGGATTTTTTTTTTCCCTATGGAGTTGTATGAGTTCTTTGTATATTTTGGCTACATTAATCCCTTATCAGATACATGATTTACAGATACTTTTCCCCATTCTGTAGGTTGTCTTTTCAGTTTGTTGTTATAGCTTCTTGATGGATTGACCCCTTTTTCATTATATAATGACCTTCTTTGTCTCTCTTTAGTTTAAAATCTGTTCTGATATATAAGAATAGCAACCTCTTCCTGCTTTTTGGTTACTTCTGCTTGAAATGTCTTTTTCCATCCCTTCACTCTCAGTTAATTGTCTCAAAGACTAAAGCAGGTCTCTTGTAGGCAGCAGCATATTGTTGTATCATTTTTTAAAAAATCCATTCAGCCATTCTTTTATTTTTATTGGGGAATTTAATCTATTTTTGTTTACAGTCGTTATTGGTAGATACGGGCTTAGACTATGGCCACTTTGTTGACTGTTTTCTGGCTGTTTTGTAGACCCTTTGTTCCTTTTTCTTTTTCCTGCTGTCTTATTCTGTGTTTTGAGGTTTTTGGGGATCAG